>NW_011369945.1:20677174-20682380 GCF_000735185.1 Notothenia coriiceps
CTTCCTGTCAACAGCGTAAACTTGCCTTCAAAATAAAAGCATGCCAAATTACACTATAGACATACAACTGCAACGAAAGTAACAAACACAATGCAATATCCTTTTCAATTTCAAAAAACACAAATTGGGTTATTTACAGGTGTTGTTTTGTGTGGTAGAGGGTCGCTTCCATTGATGCGTTTTGCACCCCGGGTCGTTGTTTTTATATTTCGCTGAAGTATACGCTGTGACGTAATTTATTTAAAACATTCTTTGAGACTTAATCTTCTGGTTAAAATTTCAGTAAGTAATTTGTATAATCACTCTTTTTGTCTTTATTCTACATGAAAAATGATACAGATTTTATCCGTTGTGTATGAAATGCTTCAGCTCTTCAGACCAACATAGTAAGATGTGAGTATGTTCTTAATTGTGTTGGTATTCAGCCTAGGTCTGGTCTGTTTAATAAAGCAAATCTGCCACTTATATTGTAGAATTTGTTAAATTAAAGCAGTCTTTAATTGTTTGTCCTAAACATAGCAATAAATGCTTTTGAAATGTAACATGTCTTTGAAAAGATAACAGTATACAGTTTATATTGTGTATCACTTTTAGCTTGAAAATACATAGATGTGTTTTGTGGAACATTGAACAATGTAAATCTATTCTAGTATACTAGAATAGATTTACATTGTTCAATGTTCCACAAAACACATCTATGTATTTTCAAGCTAAAAGTGATACACAATATAAACTGTATACTGTTATCTTTTCANACGAGGAAGAAATGGAATGCGGATGGAAAAATTACAGCCAATTATAAATTTTGTTTTTTAGGTTCGATAGAGGTGGACAATGGGTGAAATACGTCTAAGGGCGGGTTGTAATATTGAACACCCAGGATGTCAACACTCCAACTATTACTTAACTGAGGTGGAACTACGTATATAAAAAGACAAAATATATTCGAGAGAAATGGAATCTGACGTTTAAGGTCCCTGATAAATTTCTTCTCGTCTGTATCCGACTGACATAATTAGGTAAACCGACTGGCAAATAACCTTACTAGGTCATCGGATGATGGCATTGCATAACTTCACTCACTCCCCCTTTTTAAATTATATTGCATAGTCCGACACTTAGCATATCACAAAATCTAATTCATCTATTTGCAGTTTACCACTACGTAGAATTAAAATGATGTAATGTTATAAACAAACGAACTCATAAGATTGTGTCTTCTGAACCTCTGGTTTCGGTAGAAGTAGTAGAAATAATAGTATTTAATAGTCAGACTTTTTATTCTGATGTATGTTGATGTCTGTAAAGTGTCCCTTTTTCATATGTTTAGATAATAACTCTACACAACGACGCAACATACTGTATTCCCAATTTGAAGCCTACAATAAACGTGACATGTACATCCTCTATACTTCTTGGTTACATCCGACCTCATTAAGCGCGCTTCAATATAAGGGTTGTCACAAGAAACAAGAATCAACTCCATTCCAAAATCAAGTAGTCTTGATGTTTTCTTATTTCGTTTTACTTAATCCGTTGTCCGCGTATATTGTCACTGAGCTTGTAAACGATAGTGTCATAATCGATAGTGACTAAAGTTGTACAGTGTTTTACTTGCTAACGAAAGAAGAACCTAAGATAATTTGATAAATTATAGTGAGAAATATACCTCTCCCTTTTATTGTCACAACTTGACTAAACATCAATAGTTTCATGTGTTAGGTAATCTTACTTTATCAAACATAACTTCAACTAGAGTCGCCTCATGTAACCGCACTACTTGTAGAAACAACAACAATTAGGTCACCAAATGTACGTAATTTCTTTCCGTTTACAACGAACTAAGTAGCGTGTCTCTTTCGTTTGGTCCCCTTCCTTTGTGAATCAGGAAAGTGAAGACAGGTAGATTTTTTCCCACACTCCGACGGAAAGTCTAGAAAAAAAAAATAGCTTAGTAATGCTAGTTCCAGGGAATACAAGGAAAATCTTTGTAGGCCCTTATAACAGCATTACCCCCCTGCCTATCTCAATGCTACTACGTAAATCTTTCATGTGACACAGACATAAAAGTACAAAACTAAATACAATTCAACAACGATGTTTGTCATCAAGAACAAATGAGCACTTCCAATCATTCTTTCGAGACATAAAGAGTACAGGTAGCGGAGGGTGGTGCGCTCTCTCCGCCCATACGTCAATTGTGCCGAACAAACTAATTTCATAACGTCATTAGGATAGTCCGAACGTATCCGATACTCGACCACGAATGGTGATATATGATATACACGGGACAACATGTAATCTAATCCTGTAAGGGGGACTTCCAAGTAAAGACGAAATAACATACGGTGGAGGCTCAACGATAACATGTGCTCTCCCTCCTCGCACAGAGGGTGAGAAAAGTGCGACTCAAGAACAAACGACGCCTACCGTACAACTGGGACGTCCTTCTTTCGTTTGCTCCACGCCTGTGGACGACACAGTGAAACCACGACTTTACGGTTGACCGATCTCTGACCTCGACCTCCAGCGTTATTACTCAACGACATCCTTGTCCTCCACCTCCTGTCAAGTAAAAGTGTCCACAGTCTCACCACAGTCACGACCATTGTCCAGAGCTACGGACCCTACACACCCGTTATCAGACGAGGAATCCGCCACAGGTCCGCCGTAAAAGAGACATCGAACACACGCATGTCCTTCACATGTATCACAGCGGTCATTTACTTACTTATGTCTTTACTACTCGATCCTACCGGTTTCACGACACCGACACCCACGCCTCTAGTGCGTCCTACCTTGAATTTGAAAGTACGCAGCCGAAAAAAATCTGCCCCTTCCTTCAGACTTCCTTACAGAGCCCCTCCTCCAACACACACGAACGCGCACATGACCAATGAGGGCACGAGATAAGTTTGTGCACGAGATGGAAGGCTGACAGGCAGATAGGCCATCCAGTTATTTTAGCCGGGCCGGCTAAAATAACTGGATTGGTCGTGCTTTTTACAGCGCCATGGCTTCCACAGATGACATTTTTGTATGTATTTACTGTCAAAGCATTTAATATATTCATTGCTATCGGGATGTTAAGAGCATTCCATGGAATATAACATAATTTCTGAAGTGAATTACCTACCCCACCTTTAACATTTCACAGCCAAGTAAAGTAGTAGCCATATGTAAATGTGATGTATTGTTGTCACCAGTAGAGGTCAATGTGATATTAAATGGGCTTCACCAACATGCCAATTACGGAAAGCTTTAGGGCTTTTTGCATTTTCTCCGCCTAAATAAAACATAATGCACCCACAGTGTCTTACACCATATCGTAATCCTCAGCTGTTCTATAAATAGTCATCACCATCATAAAGTAATCATGAAACTGATGCCTATCATCCAGAGGAGGACATATGAGGACATGGGAGGGTGGGCAGAATAATGGAAACACAAGAGGGAAACCTTCCAGAATTGAAAGACATGTAAATCCAGTCTGCACTCCAGAGATTCTCATTTAGAGTGTGAAACATCACTATAATGTAAGCTCATCTTAATCAAATGTTCCGTATCCAGACACACATGTATCATTGAACATCAATAACAGACAAAAGTATGCACAAGAAGGCAATCAATGATTGGTACCCGCAATTTCTTCCACGATGATAAATCCCTATCCAATTGCAGGCCTAATTTGATAAACTAAATTTAGGTTTTAATGGTGCTATCACAATCGCTGTCAGTGGGTAGTTGCCTTGGTAATGATCAGCAGCCATGAGTAGGCTGGTAAAGGCAACTTGCCAAGGAGAGCTGTTGTTGGAGTGGGAGGCTGTTTTACAGGAAACACCAATGAGTGAAAACCTGATGAACATCTATCTTGAAAATAAAAAAAACTAAAGTAAAAGTAGTAAAACTACAATGTAGAAATATTCTGTTATAAGTAAAAGTCCAACATTTAAAATGTTACTTGAGTCAGAGTATAAAAGTATTAACAATAAAATGCACTAGAGAATCAAAAGGAAAATAAGTTGTTATGAAAAAGGTCCCAATTTTAAGAATAGAAATAGCATATAATTGATAGTTGACTATTGAAACATAATTTTGTTCATTGCTTTAAAGGTCCCATGACATGGCCATTTCTACTGATCATAATTCCATTGTTGAGGTATACTAGAATAGATTTACATTGTTCAATGTTCCACAAAACACATCTATGTATTTTCAAGCTAAAAGTGATACACAATATAAACTGTATACTGTTATCTTTTCAAAGACATGTTACATTTCAAAAGCATTTATTGCTATGTTTAGGACAAACAATTAAAGACTGCTTTAATTTAACAAATTCTACAATATAAGTGGCAGATTTGCTTTATTAAACAGACCAGACCTAGGTTGAATACCAACACAATTAAGAACATACTCACATCTTACTATGTTGGTCTGAAGAGCTGAAGCATTCATACACAACGGATAAAATCTGTATCATTTTCATGTAGAATAAAGACAAAAAGAGTGATTATACAAATTACTTACTGAAATTTTAACCAGAAGATTAAGTCTCAAAGAATGTTTTAAATAAATTACGTCACAGCGTATACTTCAGCGAAATATAAAAACAACGACCCGGGGTGCAAAACGCATCAATGAAAGCGACCCTCTACCACACAAAACAACACCTGTAAATAACCCAATTGTGTTTTTTGAAATTGAAAAGGATATTGCATTGTGTTTGTTACTTTCGTTGCAGTTGTATGTCTAAAGTGTAATTTGGGATGCTTTTATTTTGAAGGCGAGTTTACGCTGTTGACAGGAAGTTGTTGTTGCTATGGAAACAAAAAAAGTTTCACAGCGGGCAGAACCATGGGCAGAACATGTCATAAAATCCGCGATAATGAAACCCACCCATTTAGAGGGAAGTTCTCATTCATAACACTCCGTTCGATGTCTCACTATGGGATGCGCCTCATCACGGAGCAAACAGAAGCATCAATCTCATTACGCCAATCCTGATTGGCGTAATGAGATTGATGTCAGCGTGTCCTAGAAAGGGTTTCTCGTGAAGTTCCTCTTCATACGACAACTACTCCACGTTATGCAGACACTACATTCACACACACACACACACACACACACACACACACACACACACACACACACACACACACACACACACACACACACACACGACAGCAGTTGAGTAATCGCGGTT
>NW_011369945.1:20682425-20685145 GCF_000735185.1 Notothenia coriiceps
TGTCCCTTAAGGTTATTTTTTTATTTAAATTGGATATTCTATCCAACATGGATATCGCTTCTTTCTTTCACAGCAGCATTGGATCAGTTCAGTTGTGCAGCATTGGATCAAAACAAAATAAAGCTTTCAGTACTCGTTAGCTTACTGCTACAATTAGACACTGCGCCCTGCCCACTCTGTTGCCAGATTTGAGAGAAATAAGCAACCAGGTCTATGAAAACAAGCCCCAAAGAAGCAACACATACATGATGATGTTGTGTAATTTGAAACCAAAACTAAGGCCTCAGGATGACTTTAAGACTTGAACATGGTCATTTTTGTTTTGTAACATTGAATACAAAATTTTAAAAAAGTATTTAAAAAAAAAAAAAAAAAGATCCCCGATTTTTTTTTCTCGATTCCGATCTTTTGAAAATCACGTGATCGGCTCCGATCCCCGATCACGTGATCGGATCGGGACATCTCTATAAATTACCGCGTCGTGACAAAGCCCAACCGTCAGCGCTCTGTAGCTGATTAAGGAAACGATTAAGACTTCATGACCGCCATTATAATGTCAACCAAACCGTTTCCAGTAAAACCCGCCAATTCAGGATTTTTGTTACAATGACCTCACTCCCAATCCTGCGTCTTTGAACTTACGTACAACAACATTAATGATGATAATAGCTTAAACGCAACCGTTTTAAAGTATTTTTATCACCAGACATAATAAAGATAACATGGTTCGGACACACATTTATAGTAAACTAGAAGGGCATTGGGTTCAAATGATTGCATTTATTTGCCCCCGTGATTTGATGGGGTCTTTCTTGGACCATGCTTCAAGTTTTATGAAAATCAACAGAACTTTTTCTGATATCCTGCTGACCCACAAACCAAATCAAAAACACAACCTCCTTGGCAGAGTGGACACAAATAATCTCAACATCCACTGACAAGACTACATTAAAGTTTGGACATTTCACAATTTGCTATGGTTTATGGCTTCTAAAGACTTCAAAATTCCCTCGTCAAAGTTTTCTTTTGGAGCCCAAAATATCAGCAAATAAACCTGTCATCTAAAAAGTATTCGATAATGAGCTGGAGGTGGGGATTCCTCTTCTGAAAAATGGACGTCAAACTTTAACATATGGTCCACATATGCTGTCCTTTTTTCACTCCGTCTAGATAGAAGATAGCCTGCTTCTGCTTACGAGCCTTAATGGCATTACTGGCATCAGTTACTTCCTTTGCGACAATGTGTGAGTGTGTGTTTGTGTGTGTGTAAACAACTTAGCTTCCCTCGGTGCTGAGGAATGCTACGAGTGATCCAACGAGTGATTCGATTATTTGCATGCGTGCTGCGATGCAAATCTATGCATGCAACGTGATCGCGTCGATGCATTTATGTAAGTGTTAATTTGAGCGCACAGAACCTCCCAGTAAGACATCAGAAAACCACTCCCTGTTTGCGTGAGGAACTATGACCTCTCTTTGTCAATTTTGCTGTTTTGGATTCCCTCCAGTTTAAATAAGGTTTAAAGAGGGCGGACCTGCCGCTGGTATACCGGTCATTTCTTTCTTTCTTTCGTTTGAACTTCCTTGTGCTTCAAAACAATCGACAATGTTACTGCTTAGATAAAAAGAGAGTTGTTAAACTTATCTTAGTGTTGATGTAACTCTGTTTATGGGTCTGAGAGCTGTGTTATCTATGTTACTGGCATTGAGAGTACAGCCATAGACGTTTGCTCATACTCCAAGCTTTGAGTTTCTTGTAATGTGGTTTAGAACCGGGAAGAGGAAAAGACAAGAGCAAGAAGAGGTCAGGGCTTTCCAGTTTCTCACCTGTGCGCACATACCAATGAAAATGCCTGAGTTGATGTGATAGAGACACAGAGAGATTTAAAAGGAAGATAAATAAGCTCTTCTGCATCGTGCGGGCTATGAAAGTCACGATGAAAGACGATCAATGCATGTCTTGATCTTCTAAGGTGGTCTAAGGTGGACAGAAGACGAATAGCTCACCGAGTTAATAGCAAACACATTCATCTGTAAATAACAGTACATGTTACTAGTTAGACGCTTTTATACAAAGCAACTTACATACTTAATACTGTGGACAATCCCCACAGGAGCCATTTGGGGTGAAGTGTCTCAGGGACACAACGACATGCTGACTGCAGTGGGGTTTGAACCTGTGCTCCCCCTGATCCGAACACCCACGCACTAACCACTGCGCCACACGCCACACAAAGGCTATAATCAACACAAATAGTCATGTTTACACCTGGAGTCCATTTTTAGAAACTGGAGGGTTTTTCTTTGTGTGGTCCTTGTTAAATATTTACCAGTGATGGATGACTGGAACACAAATACCTCCTTAACTGGTCACAAAAGAGATGTCTGTTGTGTTGACCAAATCTAGAGCAAAGAAAGCTGCATTTCTTGGTCTGTCGTGACATGTTGATGCATCATGGGATCTCTATAGACTTCTATGTCTACACTTCTAATGGTTACTCAAAGACAATCGATCTAAAAAAGAAAAGAAATGGACATCATTTGTAGTCCTTTACCTTCAATTGTTTAGCTGTAGTTATACAAATGGTTTCTTGATCAAATAAGCAACTTAGCAAGTCTACAAAAATGCTTGACCGAAAAAACACAAAACGAAGGTATTGAACCCTCCTGTTGTCTTCGGGTCAAATCTGATTTACTACTTTCATCAATCATAAGTTTTT
>NW_011369945.1:20685179-20702156 GCF_000735185.1 Notothenia coriiceps
GGGGGCGGGGGGATGTGAGCCATTGGTTTAAAGCTCTGAAAGATTATTCAGACCTAAACTTGTGGTCCGCTTCAGAATTACTTTTGGGTGACTTTCACGTCTGTTTGGTCAAAGTTTAAGATTCCCAAAAAATATTTTATAGCCGAACATGTTCAGTTGAAACTCTGAATCTTTAAACGGGGATTAGCCAGGTCGATAATTGTTCAGAAGTGATTCCTGAATGATTGAAATTGTTAAAAACACTGAACCCTACAAAGCAGTAGGGCAAAATAGTTTCTTCACTGAGTACTTTGTCTAGTTTCTGATGTAAGAGCAGATCTCTCATGTCCAGGCTTCATGTAGCACAGTGCTTCTCAAAGTGTTGGTTTCGCGACCACTGGTGGTCCGTGAGCGCCCCCTATGGTCTGTGAGTAGGGGAGAACCAGGGACTGTTGCAACACGGGGTCGGTTGTAAACCTTCAATATTCCTATCACAAACAGCTAGAGTGGATGAAAACTCAACTCTGCACATGCGCGAGTTAGATGGTAGATCGCTGAGAAAAAAAGGAGCCACGTTGAATTTCTCGCGTAAGATATCAGCAAAGTGTAGGGGTTTCTGAGTTTAAAATATTACTAAAAATATATGGATGTATTTTTTGGATACTGTCTTGAGGTTCAAATGTCTAGAATCCAAACTAGTATTATAGAATCACAATATTTGTAAAAGCTACAATAAAATAGCTAAATATGGGTCAAGCTAGCAATCAGGCAGGTTCACAGGGGGTGGAAGCAAGACTGGTGGTCCTGGGACGGTTGTAACGGGACGGTTGTAAACTTGGCACATTTACAATGATGGCTCATTTGCTTGATTATCAATTGTTTCATTCAAGCATTCAGTTGTATTGTTGATGGTGTGCATTGTCCCTGTAAAATAAACAGAATAAAATACTTGTACAGTAGGCCTAAAAGTGTGGTGTGTGTGTGTGTTTTGTGTGTGTGTGTGGGGTGTGTGTGTGTGTGTGTGTGTGTGTGTGTTGTGTGTGTGTGTGTGTGTGTGTACACTATGCCAAATGTCAGAAAGAGAAGACAGACAGGGGAGTGGCCACCTGCTCTGGCTGCAGAGGGCCTCAAATGAAGTTGAGAAGGGCAAATCATTCAGGGAAGTGGCAAAGTCCCTGATATATGCGCCATGTCAACCTGTACCGGTTCCATACAAAGGAAGGCTGAGGTTGGAGGTCAGGGATCACAAACACCCCAAGAGTAGGCTACCTGAATACAAAGAAGGTGTCCTTCAACAGAGCAGGAGATGCTTTTTGACGAGACTACCTGATGAGGCAGCTGCATTTATATGTGGTTTCAGCTCAAAGGAGGTAGGTCTACATAATTAAGGTAGAAGCACCTCTCAGAGAACAGTTTAATCCCTTCACTATAGGATGATGCTGTGTGGTGTTATGCTGTTATCCTGTTCATTGTTCATTGTTTGTTGGAGGATGTGTGAACCCCATTCAAATCTTGTTGCCTTAGAATTTGACAGCTTTCCCTATTTGTTGTCATGTAGTGTGAAAAAAGGTAACCGTTATTAACATGTTACAACAGTTCCTGGCATGTGTTACAACTGTCCCTGTACACAACGAAAGTTCTAACAGTTGAGTTTTTAAAAAAAAATACATTTTCCAAACTGTACTTATTTAATAAAAACATCTTAAATACATTGTTTCAGTAGCTGACATATTGATAATGTATAATATAGCAAAATGGCTATCCTATTGTAAATGTTTTTTTACTTATTGGGGAAAAGCCCCAAAAGTGTTGCAACTGTCCCTGGTCTCCCCTATATTGGTAACATTTCACATTTTAAATTAGTTAATTAATTTGAGTTTTCCGCACTCTCGCGGGAATATCTCCGCAATGGAGCGAGCTTAAGTTTCACTTTCGATTGCATGATATAGCCCCGCGCAACACCTTCATCACACATGTTGGCACTTGTTTGTACCATTTTCAGGCGATTTGTAATCTGTTCTAGAAAAACGATGTGATTTTGGATATTTGTGGAGTTAAGTGGTCCGCGAGTGTTTTTTTATTGGTTAAGTGGTCCTTGGCATGAAAAAGTTTGAGAAACACTGATGTAGCAGCTGAAGTTATTTTAATACCTGAGAGGACGTTTACATTGCCAATGACTACATCTGCAGCTGGGATGTCTTCACTGGACAAATCAGGTATGTCGCTGGTCTGATACTGTCATTAATCATGAATAATGTAATCAAAGTGGTGGAGAGTTTGTGGACACTTGAACAACTTGACACCTGAAAAATAATATCCAAACAGAAATAACAAAAAAGGAACGTTTTGGTAAACTTTGATAAAATCCTTCATGAATTAGAAATGTAAATATAAGATGTTGACTAAAAATATATTAATTCATTGGACTACCTGTGCAGGAAAATAATTAGGAATTTAACCAAAAATAATAACAAATAGATTTCAAGGTTTTGGCACAATATCATTTTAAATGTAAGTTTAGATCATGATCACGGCATGAAATAATTCTGTTTTGTTATCTTTTATCTCAACAGAAAATCTCTTTGTGACAGGATAAAATCAAAAAAGTTGAAAGAAAAAAGTAAATAAAATCAGCATGTTTCATTACCAATTCATCTGGAAAACGTGTGTGAGAGGTAATATAAAGCGCATGGATGCTCTACGCAAATCTCCACCATGTACAGAGGTTGCAGGGTTGATCTATAATGCATGCGAGAAGAGACTGAACAGATTGAATTGTCTCAACTCAGGCTGTTACATATGAAGGGAGCGAGAGATGAATGAGCTGTTCTCTCTGGTTCTCTGAGAGTTCATATCAGAAATAGACTAATACGTATGCTAATACATGTTCAGATCATGTTTCAGGGGAAACTTAAGGGTCTGTCAGCAAATATTTTTAAAATTTGAGTCATTTGCAATATTTGCATCACGTTGTTAATGAGCAACATTGCCTCCTTAAATTATATTTCTATACAAATTTGTGTTGTTTTGACATTTGTAGATCGCTATGAAAAAAGTGTCAGCCAGATGTGTCAATGTAAATGTTGAGAAAACAATCATCCACAAAATGAGAAACAGTAGTCCTTTAACGGATATTTATGATAATGTAGTAATTTATTTCATTTTTAAGTGAGTTATTATGAAATAACCACATTTTTAATGACAAAAATAATACCTCTGCATGTGGCTTCTCTCATGGCTCTAATGGGACTTTTTCTGCACATCCTTTTGCATTGCCTTCCACACAAAACATATACCTTGACCTGGTGTCGCTAGGGGAAAAAGCTGTAATGAAACATTGAAACACCACCCCTAAGGCTATTCACATTTTAGTATGCATGTATACTGAGTAGATAATGTTTATTAAACCCACACCAACGCTCTCTGTTTATCCAAATAAATGTTAATGGAGGTCAAGGGTCCTTCTGAAATGCGGATTTATTCAATGTCAGGGCTTTGGCATCTGAAAATAACTGACTGGAGATGAATATCTAATGACAGCAAGGTCAAGTCTATTAAAATGTCATATAAAACATTGGACTGGTCTTTTTACCTCCAAAATGAAACATTCATTCTGACAGTTTTGTATATTTTCAGTTAGACCATGTTGAGAGTATTCTTTATATGAAGCCGCTTAAAGGTGGGGTGTGTAATTTATTTCAGAAACACTTTTTGTTATATATCCATGGAATGCTCTTAACATCCCGATAGCAATGAATATATTAAATGCCTTTGACAGTAAATACATACAAAAATGTCATCTGTGGAAGCTGTGGCGCTGTAAAAAGCACGACCAATCATCTGAGCCGGCCCGGCTAAAATAACTGGATGCTCTACCTGCCTGTCAGCCTTCCATCTGTGCACTGCACAAACTTATCTCGTGCCCTCATTGGTCATGTGTGCTTTCGTGTGTGTTGGAGGAGGGGCTCTGTAAGGAAGTCTGAAAAAAGAGGCAGATTTGTTCCGCCTGCGTAGTTTCAAATTCTAGACTAGAGCACTCGGGCTGGTTTCTCCAAAATTACATACCCCACCTTTAAGTCGTTTCTGATAAAATACATTTAGATTGTGGCGGAGTGGCGCAGTGGGTTGTGCGTTGATCATCAGATCAAGGGTGTCCTTGGGCAAGACACTTCACCCGAATTTGCTCCTGTGGGTACTGTCCACAGTACATGACCGTTACATGTATGATATGTGTGTAATGTGTACTTGTATGATATGTGTGTAATGTGTAGTTGTAAAGCGCCTTGAGGTGTGAAGATGGGCGGAGTGGCGCAGTGGGCTGTGTGTTGATCATCAGATCAAGGGTGCGTTGGCGAACACCAGTTTGAAACCCACCTCCGCCGCCGCTGCGTCTGTATAGCATGCTGTAAAGCCGTTGTGTCCTTGGGCAAGATACTTCACCTGAATTTGCTCCTGTGCGTATTGAGCATCTGGAAAAGTGTTATAATAATAAATGTAAGGAATTATTATTATTATTATTAGATTGACTGTATTTCTGATAATTGCAATAAATCAAAAAACTGTGACGTGTATGTTTTAGTGACAAGAAAATGAGCCTATCACTCAAATATCAGTGGCATTTATGCCAGGGGGAGGCATTATAAAGGTGCAGAGCAAATAATTAGAATCACTGATATGGCCCACCGCCTAACATTATCAATTTGCATATGCATATGCACCATCTGTCTGCAGAGTTGCCCTTTCAAAATACCATGAAAGGTCAGATAGCAATAAGTCAAAGTGCCTCCATGCCTGGCGAGAGTGCCTGATTTAGCACACTTTCTTATGCATCGTCGGGGCTTAAAACAGTGAACATATCACAGAAATGTATCTTGATCATTCGGTCCTTCTCTGTTTTCTTATCATTTCATGTGTGGGTAATTTAATGTACAGCACTTTAAGTTGCAAAGAGGATGTCGGAGTTCAGGGCGGTATCTGACACTTGTTGATGCTTTCTGGTTTTATATTATTTATTTTTATTTACAGGGTTCCTATGAACCCAGCAGATCAATGTCTAATGACTCACAACAACTCAAACTGACGGCCTGGCTCCTTGAAATTATTTTGATGCCCAAAAGTTCCTCCTGAATATTGTTAAAATGACTTAGCCTATAACTGTGATTAATAACCTATTAACTATATAAAATGATGTTCATTGGGTCTTGTACCATTATGTCTTGTACTGTAACACTTCAAGATCTCAGGACTTTTTGTCTGAGACTTACAGTGGCATCAGAATAACGGAAAATTAATCTCAAATATCACTAAGAACTGATCCTCTAAATCTCTTTATTTGATTCCAAAACCTTAAAGTTTTCCTCTTTTGATTAAATTACTTTGAGGAGGAAGAAACGGATTTCACAGATAGATCACATGAAAATGTGTGCTCAGCGGCATGATCTGTGATTCATGGCTGTCACAGTGTTAACTTATTTGACACTTTTTCAACTTAAAAGATTCACACTTTGTTTTCTGATCGTAGCTCTGCTATATTTATTGCATAAAGTGAGAACTGTCTTCTCAAAAATAATTACAGATTATATAACCACTGCAGCCTTGCTTTTATCACAAATGTGCTGTTTATAAAATTAATTTTGACAGCTTTATCTTTGCCCTCACTGCCTGCAGTCTTACCTCAGAGTATAGGTTTATATTATTGTTTCTCAGCCTCTCTATTACTGTATGTCTCCTCCAGAGCAGAAGTGTCTTCATCATTGGTTGAATGGCTGAGGTAATGGATTAGATTTGGAGAGCCAAAATTGGTTTCTTTCTCTAATGTTGGCATTTTCCTCTCCTCCTTTCAGCTTTTTGCATTATCGGAGGCACTTTTCCAGCCTTTACAACATTCACAACAGAGTTAGAGCACAAAAGATGTTTATTATGATTCCAAGGCCTGCGCCGTGTTCCTTTCTCTCTAACTTCTTTGTGTGTGTGTGTGTGTGTGTGTGTGTGTGTGTGTGTGTGTGTGTGTGTGTGTGTGTGTGTGTGTGTGTGTGTGTGTGCGCATTTGTGCGTGCATGTTAGTACAGAATTGATGTGTTAAATCACCCTCACAAAATATGGCTATATCATTTTTATTTCTGATTATTGCAAATATCTTTGGTATTAATAAACTAATACGTTGACCGAATCATGTTGAATAGTTTGTCAAGAATCTATATATACTGTATATGTGTTTGTGATAATTGTACCGTTTTTCCACATTTATTGTTACATGGACAAACAGCTCCAGCAACAAGGCTCTAAAAAACTGAGCATAATCTGTCACATACAGCGACATATGGTGAGGTTAAGCAGATTCAGATTGTTTTGCAATCTTTTTCTGAAGACCGTGTCATTGTGTTGAGACAGCTCATCAGATCCCCATCTAGAAATAGTCTCCGCACAGAGCAGACCTGTTTGTCCTTTCACGTTCCACAGAGTGTCAGAAGATGAGACAGTATTGGAAATGTTCCATTCCCCTCTGTGACAGGCAGGATAATTGGCTTTCAGTCGCATTTAGTCCACTGGAGAAGCGGGTTTTCATAAAGTGCTGTATAACACCAAAGTTGGGAGTGTGTGGGATCATGTGTGTGAAGGAAAATGTGACATAGCCCTTTGGTTCACACAGGTAGAGAAACTGGTTTACTGAGACAAGTAAGAGAAAGTACATTAAACTAAATGTGCGTGAAAGTCATTTTATATGACTCTCATTTCTCTATAGTGTCTATTTTATTGTAATCTATGTCCCATTGGTGGCGACCAGTTTGTTGTTGTCCAGGCTGGATTTTTTAATGGTTGGTGCTGGATAAGTCCGAAAAATAAGGTTCTGACCAATGTAATGCTGAATGAATGTCCTAAGGGGGTTGTATGTTAATAGTTTAAACCCTGTAAGTGTTATTATTTTGAGAGCCAGTCCTACAATTTCATTGAAAAATGTCCAAGCCCAAGTCATCTCGTAGTCTCTCAGCATAGAAGGGGATGTAGCAATGTTTGCCTTGCCTATTTTTCACATCTCCACTCAATAAGAAGTTGCTCTTTCAAGCCATATGTGTTTTCATGGAAACTTTCCTTGCCCTCTCTGATTTGCCTCTCTTGTCACCTTTGTTGCTCCCCTCCCCTTTATGACTTCAATCATCTCTGTGACTGATGGCGCTAAAACACACTTTTAGTAAATGTTAATCTCATAATCATTTTCATCTGACAACACACAAGCTGTGATAGCTTTTAGCCAGCAGTGATTTATTCATGGCTGAAGTAGAATTGCTCCTCAGCGTGGCCCATTTCCCTGAGTCTCCTGGGATGTCATATAACGCTCAACTTGTCACACCAGCTTTGAGAGGGAGAGAGACAGAGAGAGGTGCGGGGACAACTTTGAATACATTGAGAGACCACTTTACATGTTATTGCCTCTTAGAGGCATTTCCCTGATAATATAAAGCTCTAAATTGCAAAGTGAAAAACCTGGTAATGTTTCTGCGCTCCATCATCCACCACTTTTAAAGTCAATCAGTCAGTACACAATCAGTATTCCCCTCCACTCATGACATACATGGGTGAGAAGGGTATTACGTTTCCACAGACTCCTGTCAAAGATACCCATTAAATAGTCTTTATTGAGCCCAGGTCCATTACCAACAGAAAAGGTAATCCAATTGTTGTTACTCCTTTAGTATTTTTTCATAGTGTCCTCTCTCCATCTTCTCTCAGCTATTAGGCGAGCATGATGAGGCAGAGAGTGTGCACATGAGAGCAAATATCACATTAGACCAATGACAACAAACAAAGAGCATCATTAGGAGACCTGCATAATAAAAACGGCTTCACATTAAGTGGACCTTTAAAGCTTTTCCTCGCTCTCTGGGTTTGCTGACTGGCCGCCTCCCCAAATGAACTCTAACAAATCATAATGTTGCCAGTTCAGTCTGCTATAAAAGCCTCTCGTGGTTTCAGAACCCCCATACAATATTGGGACTTGACTTCAGGGATTTACTCCCTTTCAGCCTCAGGAGCATTAATGAGATTGCACGTCTGGTGCTGGATGTTGAAGTAGCGGTTCCATTTCATCCCAAATTATGTTAGAGCTCTTACCAGACCCATATTTCTTCCACACAAAGGATGTTATATGGACTAAAATACAACTATATGCAGTAGTTTTAAGATTAGGATTAGGCCAAAGGTGGGGAATAAATTAGGGACTATGATTTACTGAAAATAGTTGTATAACAACGTTCTCCTCTAGAGGGAGCTGTATCAAGAATACCATAGCCTTTGGTATGTTTAGTTATGTTGATATTATTTTTCTTATAAATATTTGACGAAAGTTTTACACTCTAAATGGGAATGGAATTTTGAACGACGTACATTTTTCAGATTGGCATAGTTAAATGGCAAACTCTCTTGATATTCACTATCTGAATTGTAAGATCCAATATTATTATTAATTGTAAGAGCCAGTGTTTTTGAAACTAGGCTACTAGAGACTAACAATTAAACAGCCTTATCTGTTAATTTCTTAAATGCTCCCTCCTTTATATAATTACAATTGTCCTTTTTAAAAGTTTTATTTATAGCATTCTTATTTGTGAATATCTATCTCCCTCGCGTGGTTATAGGTGGTATCACATGGCGATGTCAACAGCTTGTTCTTGTCTTGTTGATCACACATCCCCCATTCACTAAAGTTATGTTCAAGTATTTTAAATGGTAAAGAATTATCTGTATGACATAAATAAGTACTATGTTGATGTTGTATCAGGCCCAAAGAGCCGTCTTCATAGTTTCCGACTTGAATGTGGATTTACTGTTCATAGCCTACGATTAGGTCGATGTATCAAACTAGTCGAGTTATAAAATCATTGAAAGATTTCCTATAAACTGTCTCTGAAAATCACAACTCTGCTGTGTAGTTAGAAGCCGCTTCAACCGTCGGCGATGCCACATTTAACTCCCTTTCAAGTTGAAAACATTACACCGAGTGTTACAGGAAGAGACCATAGAGAAGAGACGCTAAAAGGCAGACGGTTCTTTCAGCCAATGGAATGGCATAATTTCCCGACTAAGCCCGCCTCCATACAAAATTGTCCAATCATCGTGCCGGACAGGAACTTCCGCCACGGAGACGGAGCATTTCCATTGTACGAGCTGTTCTGAAAGAGTGCCGCGATTGTTGAGCTGCAGTATCTTAAGTGCGTGGTTTCTTCAAAGTTGTAACATTAGACTTAGCCGATTGTCGTCTTTTAGCTTAAAATCGTATGAGATTGTTGTCACATACGAATCGTCCGGAGGGTAACGGGCTGTTACTGGGAAGAAGTGCGACGGTCTCACCATAGGAATTTGTTAGCGGCAGCTCAGCCACCTTGCGGTCCGGCTAACACCGTGGCTAGGTAACGTTAGCTGCAGCTCTGTTGTGGCGTGAATCTGACGGAAATCTGTAAGAATATGTCCTCAACCGGAGGCTGTTACGCTTCGACATAAGGGACTAGAGTGCACAAATAAACAACAAGCTGTTAGTCCTCGAACTAGCCACTTAGCCAAGCTAACTAGCTAGCTAACATTAACGCTACGGGATTGTCTTTGACAAAAGGGCAACCCGTCAACAAGAGACTTTGTAGCCAAACTAACGCGGTTTCCCCTATTTTATTTATTTATTGAGCTTTCGCACGAAGAGCATTACAACAGCACAGGATGAATGGATTTAGCACTGAGGAAGACAGCCACGATGGACCTCCGGCTCCGCCGTTTTATGGACAGAGCTGCTGTCTGATCGAGGACGGAGAGCGCTGCGGCCGGTCAGCTGGAAACGCCTCCTTCAGCAAGAGGATCCAGAAGAGCATATCACAAAAGAAGCTCAAGCTTGACATCGATAAGAGCGTAAGTTAAATAACATGATCTTTGTTTTGAAGTTTAAACCAGTGATTGTGAGTGCCAGACGATAGCTCAAAGTTAGCTAGCTCTCAGCTGTCAGCTAATGCTATCTAGCCTGTCGGCGACGGTTGACGAAAATAAACAAAAGAGCACCGTCATAGAGTTGTATCTTGTTGCTGTATCTGTTTTAACACCTATAACAACTCACGTTTACTGTGCTAGCTGCCTGGACGACGTACAGGACAACAGGTTCCTTTCCACACCAACTTCCAGCTCATTACAACAGTTTCATACAAGTCGCCTCCGCAGCTCTTCATAAAATGGCTGTTGCCAGAGAAGCCAGAGCTCTGTGTTGTTTAACCTCAGTCAGTTAAAGTACCCTGCCTTATTTTGAAGTGGCACAAACTATTGTTGTGCTAGAAAGAACACCAAAACATGCTCCACGTTAATTTAGCTTCTTTTTTCTAGTTTTTCATTTTGGCTTACTTTTGACAAACAACCAATGTTGGGCAAACGTGTTCTGGCCTTCCTTGAACCCAGGGAAAGACACATGTGGAGCTAATTGTCACACACACAACCAAGGCTGGATCACCAACCAAGCAAATGTCCCAAAGGCCCCAGACCTCAAGGGGCCTCATAGACCTGGTCTTCTCTGTGTTGTAATGTGATCTATAGTGAAGCTGTTAAGGATTATGCACCACTGAATTTGTCACAAATCTGGAGACGATATCTCTTACAGCTTCCTAAAACCCAAAGGGACATCTTGAAATATATTTGTCAATGTTTGTTTGGCCAAAAGTGATCGTATGTACAAAGCATTACATTGGAGAAGATGCACCAAAACATTTTTTTATAATAATTGTCAACTATTTAGTTAATAGACTAATAGTCTCAGTTTTACAATCTAGCCATTCTTTATTTCAGTACTAAGCTTACATGGTGTAATATCGTTGTACACAGTATCTTTAATTAACTCAGCAGAAAGCAAATGCCGCAAGCCTGGGGGTGGGTCGTTTTCCTGTCATGTGTAAGCTGCTCTGTGTCCTCAACATGGGGAGTACTGAGGCGGCAGTGGATGCATAAAGAGTGCCCCCAAGCACAGAGAAATGTGGCCCAGAAAAGTGTTGCTGTTGTAAACCATTCTTATCTAATTGATTGTATCCAGGGGGAGTTGTTATTAGTGTGTGTTGCTGTTGTTGTCCCAAATGTTTTTTTACAGGCATGCCAAACTCATTTGATTAGTCACGTGTTGTGGCTGTGGCTCAGGGAATACATGCACATTGGTCAAGAGGACAGAGTAAATGGTTCATTTGGAGCTGCAGTTGAAGAAGCACATGCCAATATAAACAAACTTTAGTTGTTCAGATATTGACATAACAGACTATTTGTAGTTATGGTTGGGTATCAAATCTCAACACTACGTCTATTTTAAGATGCGTGTCAAAATCCTTCATTACATACTTCTTGTTTAAAACCATGTATTTGCCAGTTTTTATAATAGTTTATCTTGGATATGTTCTTGTATAGCTGCTCGGATATTGTATTAAGACTGGTATTATAGAATTTCAAATGAAAGCAAATCTAGTCTTGCAGTGGGTATTGCTTTGGTCCTACACTGTGGCACTGCTAGAGCAAACATATGTTTTGATGTTGGACTCCTCCTTTAATACTCGTTATTATCGTTATAGGTGAGACACCTCTACATCTGCGACTTCCATAAGAACTTCATCCAGAGCGTCCGCAACAAGAGGAAGAGGAAGACCAGTGACGATGGAGGGGAGTCCCCGGATCACGACGTGGAGGTGCCTGAGGTAACGGGACTGAAATCTTTCTTGCAATGTTCCACACAAACAATACAGATGAAGCACAAAGGAAAAAGAAGCAGTCCCAAAGGCTTTGCGGAGGAACATATTAACAAACTAGGATGATAGTTTTATATAAAACCTTAAAAACACACTCATGATGACATTTTTGTTACAATATGCTTTCCTAACAACAACAAATTAAATCAAATCAAATTTAATTCATTGTGTACTCAGTTATGTTTGTTTGCTTTTGAGTGTTTATTACTGCAATGACCCAGTTTCTCCATAGAGATATTAAAGTTTCATCGCTTTTAAAAGGAGAGAAAGAGGCAACAAAAGCCTCATAGAGTCTTAACCTGTGGCGGGGGCTTCCGGGTTTTTTTTCTCACAAAACTGTGTCTCAGGGCTTCTTAACATTTAAAAAGCTATTAATGTGTCATACCCATTTTAACTGTAAGAAACTCAGCTAACTGACAATACGAACCATTTTTACCGAAACAAAACAAAAGTCTCACATGAAGCGTCTAAATGAGCCCTGAGCGAAAAAATGCTAACACACTTAGCACAGAACTCTAGGTATAAATACCCTTATTACATATCGGATCTACACAAACAAGATATCGATTAGCAAGCTGAGATTCCACAGATTCTAGGGGGATAATTATCATCACTGAGCGATCAGAACTCGCGACAGGGGAAGCAAACACAGACATCACAGCACGGAGCAAAAACGGGACATTGTCTTACCTATGCTGTTGTTCTGATCAAAAGTTGTGTTCAATGGCATTAAAACGATAAAAACGCTGCTGAAGGTTAATCCAATGTGTCTGAAATGATTACTGATAATACATCTTCATATTTATGTCAATAACGGAGTTTTCATATATAGCTGCTATGATAGCTACCAGAGTTTATGACAGCTTCTGGTTTTGGGCATTCTGGCTACGCATCACTCATTCACCAATGGGTAATGTTTAGATGGATTTTTAAGAGCTTCCCCTCGATTCCATTGGCTCTAACGGTTAAAAAGAGGTTTCAATCATCAAAATCAACCGAGTGGGGCCAGAGATATGGAAAATGCACCCAAATGACCCCATAAGTGTTTTTTTTGCTAAACCTCTCTAAAAAGGTCAAATGTCACTTGTTTGACATCAATCTTGATACAGTGTACTTATTATATGTTTGGATTCCTAAAGCTTTTAGTCTACTATCCCGTCATTCAAGGGTGGTTTTCACTATAAGTAATGTTTTTTTTTTTGGAGGGACACTATAACTTACATTTTTTTACTAGGTTCAATCTGAATTTACTTGAAAATTTAAAAAAAAATCTATATTGATTCTGACTTTTCTACATCGAACTCACAGGTTTATCATTGCTTTGAGGAAAAAGATTATTAGTTTACCCCTTTTAGAAGTGAAGTTATAGTCATATGTTCTGGGAATTTTCGAGCCTGAGACCTGAAAAACAGGCTCAGGGCTTAACAGGTTAAGTAAATCATTGAAATGTGTCAAAGATTAAGCGGAATGAAAAGATACCGTCCCTCAAATTTCACTGACTGACTGCCTCCCTGTCTCTGCTGTGGTTTCAGGTGGACCTGTTCCAGCTGCAAGTGAACACGTTGAGACGCTACAAGCGACACTACAAGCTGCAGACCCGGCCTGGACTCAACAAGGCCCAGCTGGCAGAGGTAATAAAAACACTCGGAACTGAATGAATGTTAAGATATTCTCCACTACATGTATGGTGCTTCCTACTTTGTACAGTTCAAGGTAGGGATGCACGATATTGTTTTTTTGAAACGGATACCGATAACTTCCTGCTTCTCAAGATAACCGATAATAATATAATATATATATTAAATGTACCTGTAGTTTTTGCACACCTGGTGGTAAAAAAAAGACTAGTAGTGAGCAAATGACATGAGCATTACTACTATGAACAAAACAAAGCCAAGAACAGTTTTGACTCTTCAAAGTGACCATATTTATTTTCCCAAATAAATATAATTGAGTCAATCAGTCAATGTCAATGACAATGTGTTTCCCTGAACAATGAGTGAACAATGAGTGGTCCATATTCCGTCTATCCGTCGATAGGTAAAAGCCCCGGTGCCTTTGCAGCTGGCTTTGGATTTGCCGCTAGTTTAGCAGCGCAGGCGTCTTCGTACGCTTTTAACACACCATCGTAGCAATGGCGATGTTTCAGGTGACTAATCAGGTTGGAAGTATTATAGCTCGTTGCCTTTTTCCCTCCTCGTGGAACTTCTGCATTGCATTTGTTAATACAAATAGCAAGCGAACTATCTAACTCTGAAACTTTGAAATAGTCCCAAACTACCGACGACATGTTTGTTTACTGTCCTGGCTTCACGGCCGCACACCATTTACGTCACAGCCAGGCATGAGTTAGGGAGCACTGGATTTGTGAAAAACTCCCCTCTTCCTAAACCACTAATACAACAGTACTGGCAAAACGGGAGGAGCCGAGTGAAAAACAAGCGCCCCTCATCCCAATCCACCCACACCGCAGTATTTTTTTCTTTTTTTTTACCCAAAAAATATATTGTATATTATCGGGGCTATTAATACTTTTATCGGGATGACGTCATCATTCCTAATATCGGACCGATAATTATCGGGCCGATAATTATCGTGCACCACTAGTTCAAGGGGTTGCTGTGTTCTCCATTGATGGAGCCATTGAAACGATGTGAATGCTGCATATTAGCCCCTTTTCATCACAGTTACCATTTAAAAAAAAAAAAGCTGCAACGTGTAACAAGGGTAGAACTCTAAAGGTTTAGGAACTCAGGTCAACTCTGTTTTTGGTTTATGTTAAAAGCAGCGTAATCTTTTGTCATGTGATAGAGAAAAGAGAAGGGCAGAGAAAAACAAAGAGAGAGAAAGGACTTTATTTCTGTTTTCATTCAATCATACATTTGAAATAAACATCCATAAACAGTCAACAGATGGTCCCGATTGTGGGACAGTTGCGCATGGAGGACATCTTTATTTCTGAAACTAGAAATGCCCTGCCTCTAGCAGCAGTAGACTATTGACTTAGGTCGCATTCAGAGTTTGGTACATTATTTAATTTCTCAAAAGGTTTGGTTTGCTTTCACACAGGCAAACCTCAAACAGACTATAAACAGTTAACAAAAGTAATGTGCACGGAAATGCTGTTCAACAATTGGTCAGACATTAAGCAGGTAAAACTATGGAGCATCGGCAGGTTATTTTCATGCTGCTGATAAATCCAGAGAGCATATCAAGAGACTCTAGCAGACCCCACATATGATTATATAATCGTACAACGTGAATTAAAAAACATTATAAAATATATAATGAGACGTTCTGCAGTAACGAGGAGGTTTAAACGACGACAGGTGGCAAGTGTAACGTGGCCCTAGGGGACCAGAGAGATGAGCTGTCACAAAAGCAAATATATCATAGCTTATGTTTATAGTTGGGCTCACTATGGGTCTTGTGTTCAAGATATTGTGGAGTTTGTCATACCAAGTAAAATTGTCTTTTAATATCGGGGGAGCTGTCACTTTTCTGCAGCGCGTCGCTCACTCGTGTATTGGTGACAGAGCTTTTTTCCTTTTGCACAACACTATTCAACAGTCCGGTTAAATCCATTCTGCTTCCTTCTTTAGCTAAAGAATTTGAAGACCTCCACGTTCTTGTGAAATGTTCTCTTCTGTCCAGATATCCAGAAGGCATCTGTGTTCTTTGTAGCTCCGCGTTTGTCCCCTGCCGCTCATTTTGTTAGCCACAACTTGCTAACTTCTCCTCCGGTAACCAGAACAGGAAATTACGCGTAAATACTCCGCTTCCTATGCTTTGGTGCGGACTGCGTTCACACCAGCGATGAACCACTCCAGAGTTCACTAGATAGCGTTCACCACCTCTTTTAGACGGACGAGAGTCTGGTTGTTTAGTTCACATCAGAGGTCTCGGACTGCGCTCAAACGAACCGCAGCGAGGGGTTAAACGCTCCAGGGTTCGAGTAAATTGTACTTAACAAGGCTGGTGTGAGCGCGACCTTAAAGACTTAAAAATCAATCCTCTTTATAGTCAAATTAACTCATTCTCAAAACCTTTTAAAGCAGCTCCCTATAAGTTGGAATCTTTGTTTACTTACTTTTAAATTACATTGTTTATTTCTTAATAACAATTGTCTAATAGTGAAATTATGTAACACTGAAACACTGAAACACCCTCATTAGGTGGACCCGGCCTCATTCTTCTTAACCTTCAGCTCCATGTCACTCATTTGCTGTGATATACACAGTGTCACAGGTCTTATTCCGCAATAATTGGTCATGAAACATGTTGGACTGATTTTCCAACTGGACAGGTGGACTCCATGCAGCTGGCTCGGCCCTCGTCCGTACAAATGCTTCCTGTATGCAGCGCTCTCTGACGGCTTGGATGTGACTCGGCTGGCGCGCACAGTGGGAATGAATGAAAACTGGCTGTTAGTTGAATGTTTCCCCAGGCTTTAAGTCAGGTTCAGTCCCCCCTATTAATGAGCCTCCCACATCATTAATAAAGGACCAGTCAACAGCCCCAACCAGTCACAGCTGGCCGCTTCTTCGGCCCCTCTTAGGGACCCAGTTAGAGGCTGCATAGAGGTTGTTTGTTTACTTCTCTTTGAGGCTGCTTTAAAAATCCAAACAACCAGTTGTATGCTTCATTTAAGTATTGATTACAACATATTAATTGGTTAGTGTCTTAAAAAATTAAATGACTTGTATTCACCATAAAAAAATTATTACAAAACTCTTGAGTTCCATTATCCTATTTAGTTCCCCAGAAACAATAAAATGTTCCAAATGTGTGGCATTGGTGTGCAATTTCCTGAGTACAGTACACAATTATATTCAAAACTCTTAACTTTTTTATTTAATATTCTATATTTCTGATCAAACTTCTATTGTGACAATATTGTTGGGTTTAATATTGAATCTTTATTAAATATTTAAACAATAATGAATATGTGTTGATTTAATGAGGAAATGTAAGCACAAATAATAAAACAGGCAGTTAAAATATTGTAAAATGTAAAAACAATGACCTCCTAATGCATCCCTTAAAACCAGTTAAAGACACATGCACTATCTTGATTTAAAAGCTGAGACGATATCGCTCATATCATAATATTGGTATAGTATCCATTATGGCTGTACCCGAATATTCGTTCGTTGGAGTACTATTCAGGTTTCAATTTTGTTATTCGGATATTGTTTTTTATTTTTCTATTTATTTAAATCTCCAATATATATATATATATATATATATA
>NW_011369945.1:20702201-20713647 GCF_000735185.1 Notothenia coriiceps
GAGTTCATAGAGTACTGTTAATCACCTTGAAACTAAGAACGCGCTTGCCTTTCTCTTTTTGTTTTCAGACATGCAGCCTTCAGGAGCCCTTCATTTTACTCCACCGCGAAGTCAATTCCCTTCAAAAATCGGCAAATATACCCTCTCCAAATGGAGGATAAAACAAAAGAAAAGAACTGCCATTCATTCTAAATCATAATTCAATTTTTAATCTGATCTGGAGGAATAGTCATTACAGATTTTGGTAATCAATTTACATAATCATGTTTTACTTCCAAATGATTTGCTTTCTTTGTTATAGAATTGATGCCCTCATATTAATAAGATCGAATGAGGCCCGTGAACCATCGAATATTATAATTCACAGAGTATAAGTATAAGGCTCATTGTGGTGGTGAACAGTCGTAATACGTTGAACTTCACACAGAGTCGTAACAGCCACCTTACGAGCTGCTCATACTCAGGAACCGTACTAGAGTGCCAACGGAGTAAGAATAACAACTCCACACAGATGCAGGCAGACGCCTCTTGCTTGCTCTCTACCAAGGTGTCACGTACGCCTGCTCCATTGGCTCGGGCATGATAATCGCAGTTAGTACAGTCACTGATTTAGTGCCTCATGATTGTTTTGTTCTGATTGAAATTATTGTATAATGACCAAACCCATACATTAAGGCAGTGGTTCTCAAAGTGGGGGTGCGCAGCGGGCATGCAGGGGGGGGGCCGCGCAGAGGACCAGGAGCGAAAAATGGTTTATTAAAAAAAAAAGAAAAGAAAAAAAGATCATATTTTGAAAATGATTGATTCGAAAAATAATAATCGATGCACGTACATCAACTATTACGTCTGGGTCTTGTGTTTCATTAAGCTCGGCCCTCCTCGTGTGCTGCTGTGGAACGAGCCATTTTTGTGTGAGTGCCGCGAGAGAGAGGCCCCGGCTACCGGAGATCGTTGTTGTTAGCTTCTGGTGCTAGCGAGCTTACGCTAACGGATTATAAAGAGTTTTTCAACAACAAGCGTTGGAGGAGAGTCTCTCCTGTCAGACTGAGGGCTCAGTATGAATAAAGGCTCTCCTCAGTATTATCTCAGTGGGTCTCAACGTTTTGGTCACATTAACCTCCTAAAACAATGTATTTCCCGAGGCACACGTTTAATATGATCATTATAAAAAAATAGAGGAATAAATTAAAAACAGTTTTGAAATAATATGAATTAAAAAAAGAATAAAGTTTAAAAGGGAGTGATTTGTAAAATATCCCATAAAAGAAAAAGTAAATTGTTTACGATATAAGATATTAAAATTATAAATATACAGAGATAGATAATAAGAAAGAATATATAACATAGATCTCTTCTTTTGCTCTCAAGTGCACCAGATTGATGCTTTTACCTTCAATATCTCAAAAATCTTTCTCCGGTGAGGAGCTTGCACCAGGGCGGGACCCCCTATGTGAAGATCCAACACACTACCTATAACAAATAGCCTTTACCCTGCTTACACCTATATGCGTGAGCTGATTATCAGCCATATCATCTGTAACAGTTGCAGGTAACGTTGTGTATATGCGGTGGGGATTGTTGCAGTACGAAAATTCCACTTGTAGGCGACGGTACATTATGGGAAACCTAAATGTTTGAAGAACCTCTAATGAAACGTCAGCTACCCACAGCACCCCCAGATAATAAATGTCTGCGCGCCGCTACCTCGGCCTGACTATTTGTGGTTGGGGGGGGTCCCACTTTTTTTTTTTCTCCAAGGGGGGCCTGACAGAAAGTTGCAAGAACCACATGCATTAAGCGAGCTGATAACATATGATTTGATCAGAGTAAATATCATCCAACTAATTGGAGGCCAGAGAAAACACAACAACGGGGTGTTGATATAAGTTTAGCAATATTAGGTTATTTGATTTGTTGTAATGAAATAACCTAATATTAGGTTACATATACCCTATCACCCAAGATACTATCATTAACAAGATCAATTGTTAAAAATTAGTCATTCAAAACGATGTGTTCACACAGTCAATTAATTATTTGGCTGTTTTATAGTTAAATTGTTTCCCCGATTCAAGTTACCTCGAGAAGAATAACTTCTTCTTTGACCTCACACAACGGCGTGTTTTAGTCAAAGATAGAAGGATTAAGTTTAACGACAGAACATTTTTAAATTACGCTCACCATCTCCTTGACAACTGGAACATTTGCGGACTGCTATCTTGTTAAGACCCATGACTTACAAGGGGCCCATATAATACTCCATTTTCAGATTTCATATTGGGTATTCTTGTGGACGAATAAAAGGATAATAAATAGGAGTGGGGACTTTTAGCAGACAGGAGAAAAGAGAATGTGTGGGAGGGGGAGGGAGAGAAGAAAGATAGGAAGCTCCCCAAATATAAATGCTTTTTACAATGATACGTAAAATTTGTTTGCAGCACTACTGGGACAACGAAATGAGGCTAAGTTTTTAAGGAGAACAGTTATTTTTTGTATTACTATTTTGTTTGAAGATTTGTGTTCGGTTTCAGAGTTGTTTTGTTTGCGCTACATCTGAGCTCGTCTTACAGTTTGGCTGATTGTGCAAGCTTTTAATTAACCCACCACATCACACACACCACTCTGAGCTCGTCTTACAGTTTGGCTGATGTGCAAAGCTTTTAATTAACCCCACACACACACACACACACACACACACACACACACACACACACACACACACACACACACACACACACACACACACACAGGTGCTGATCTACCTTGGCATTTAAAATTCAGGTCATGTATGGAGGAGCAGCTGTGTGTGTGTGTGTGTGTGTGTGTGTGTGTGTGTGTGTGTGTGTGTGTGTGTGTGTGTGTGTGTGTGTGTACATTCACAGGGACAATTTGGGCGTCTGGCTATGACTAAATTGATGTGTTTGTCTGTGTGTGTGTGTGTGTGTGTGTGTGTGTGTGTGTGTGTGTGTGTGTGTGTGTCTAATGAGCTCTCCTGTGCAGCATCTGTGGTCTGTGTGGCACTCAGCTTCGTCCTCCTACTGCTTTCATCAGGAATCTGCGGTAGTCTCTCGCTTCACAGCAGCTAATAAAAACCACAGAGTTTTAAAAAGAAAAAGCTCTGCTGTCAGTGCATTCACCTATTACAATATCACACACACACACACACACACACACACACACACACACACACACACACACACACACACACACACACACACACACACACACACACACACACACAGTTAAATAAATGACAACAATACATCTTACCATACATATTGTCTACACTGGTCACACTAACTTGTTTGATTATGCAAATTTTCTGGTTCATAATTGTAGTTTGTGCCTCTACCGTGACATGTTTGCAAGTTTTAATGCTTGGAGATGTCCTGCCCCTACGCAAATCATGTACAATGTGTTGGAGTGCTAGCCAATAGAAGCACAATTGTTACAAAGTGATGACACTATATTACTGAAGAAAACAAAGGACTCCAATCAAGCATTTCTGGAGTGGGGGGGGAGGATGGGGGATTTGAACTTCAGGAGACGCGCCGCAACATTAGATAGGTCCAATATGTAATGTATGGTATAGGTACAAATTCTCTCCTCACTCTAGGAGGGAAAAAAGGTTTAATTGAACCTTTCAAACCGAGCATACTTTTATAAACATACGTGACAGCTTACAGAACTTCCTGGTTCAACTTAGACCTAAAACATTTGCCATGAATTCTGCTCATCTTCACGCCTCTCTCCTGCAACCCAGCTAGGACTCATCCTAACTCCAGAAGTAATCTAGCTGTTTATATCCTCATCGCTGCAGGTGAGACTTGCCCCAGTTGTCCTGATAGCCTGTGTTTCAGTCGTGTTGCCTCACTCTGCCTCTCTGACACTTAGGGGAATTTGACTAAATGATCACATAGATATGCACTCTCATTCCTTAACCTACTTAACTCTTTTGTTAACCCCGTTTCATCACCCAGGTCTTTTTCCCAGCCTCACTCTGTTTGGAAAACAAGTTGCTTACAAACATGATGCTCCACTTCCTCTCTGTGCCGACAAATGAAGTCTCAGCAGGCTGATGTTCAAGACAATATGAACGGATTGAACACCTTGCGTGTAGCCTACCATTATGCTATTTCCCTGTCTGCTGTCAGCCTCCTCCTCTGCATCCTTTTTCGAATGGAAAACACGGACCGTAGCTATTTAAAATGACTGCAAATACAAGAGGAGTGTAGCCCAGGAGTGAAAAGCAAATCAGATCAAATTATAATGATAAAGGCTAAAACAGATTGCTTCCAGCAGACCTATCAGCATGGGGATTAACTGTGAGATCAATTGGATACAAAAAGCACTTTTTCACAGTTTTAGCACTGCAATTTCTATAAAGATGCTTCGCAATAAACAGAGAATCTTTCAAACTGGTGATTCCGAGTTCACAAAAGCGTATTAAGTCTGAAAAACGTAAATGAACTTCCTCTCTCCCGTTCTATCTCTCTTTCACACACACACACACACACCCATCTTTAACGCCTAATGAAAATCCCCATCTGTTTGTTTATCCCAATTACAACGCATTTGGCTTGTCAGAACATTAACACAGCGTGAATCCAACATATTTTTTAAAGCACGCAACTCCACCGGAAATATTTCTCATCTTGAAGGCACAACTGTTAAAGTGCCAATTAGAGCTATAAGATCCTGTGCCGACTCTAACTACGCAGTCAGGTTGATGTAACAGGAAATCTGGGAGTCTCCTGAAAGGAATAGTCAAACATTTTGGGAAGTAACGCTAATTTGCTAACTGTCCTTCCAAGGAGAACGGCAACATCTGGTTGCGGTCTTAGGAATTATAATGGGGGCAAAGGGGGAACTCAGGTGTTATAGAGCGTGGATTGGTCAACAAAGCGTTGTACTTTAACATGAGGGACTATACACAGTTAGTTTCCGGTTATTGTTTTTTTATTTTTACTCCTTAATAAGACAATATACACAACTCTGACCTTGTTTTAGAGATGTGGGTCGTAAAGTAAATTCTCGATTTTAATGATCAAAATATGGCACTTAGCTTCAGGTAAGAGGCAAAACAAAAAGATATTTAAAAAACTGAACAGCAATGCCTCTTTCCATAAATAATGATTGACAATGCTCAGACAAAAGATGTCATACAACAAAAGGGGCTCACTAAGAATGTATCTTGTTGTTTAATTTGGAGGACTTGTTGGTCAAATGAGAAGCCTGATAACAGTTTCATGTTTGTCCAGAAGTTCCTGTGTGGATCAAATTAGCCTATAGCTTAGCACGAAGAGTGGAAACAGCTAGCCTGGCTGTGTTCAAAGTCATTAGAAATATGCCAACCAGCCAATCTATAGCTAACTTATTACCATCTCATTTGTTTATCTGTAGATACTTCAGAAGGGTAAAGGGGAAATTCCCCATGTTAAATGGAGTGTTGCTTACTAGATTTACGTATCATGTTTGAGCTTCAGAGGGGCTGGTTGGTTGGTTTGGTTTGGACAGTGACCCGCTAGCAATTTCCCATTTATTCCAGTCGTTGCGCTAAGCTAACCTGCTGCCGTCTAGCTTAGGAAAAGGAACAAGTAACATCACAGCAACAAGTTTTGGAGCAATACAATTCCCCACAAACGTCAACAGCTGAGGATGAGCATTTAGAACAAAAATAAATGATGTTACCTAAATCCTCTTTCCCTCTTACTCACTCACACACAGGGCCGTCCCTCCCTACAGGCCGATCATGCAGGCTGCATGGGGCCTCACATTGTGCAGGGGGCCTCGGCTTATGAGCTCGGCTTGTGTGCAGTTCTCAGCGCAATTCCCCCCCGCTGACACGCGAGAGTGAGAGGTGACAAGGGGAGCACGTCTGTAACCCGACACCATTGCAATGAATCGACATCTGATCAATCACGGCTTTGATACGGCCACTAGTGCAGGTGAAGAGATGTCGGCGAAGTTTACCATTTACCTCACTGTATAAAAAAGTAATTGTGTTGACAATAATAATAATAAACAGGAATTATATTTGCAGAGTACTTTGTTTCCCAAAAAAAATGGTTCACCTTCCCTGTTGGCTTGGGGGGGGGGGAGGGGGGCTCATCTCACAATGTCGCTTGGGGCCCCAAGTTGGCCAGGGACGGCCCTGCTCACACACCATTAGCTCTCAAAGTTGCCCTTCATGCCTCATTGTTATTCGGAGGAACCTGATCGTCCTTCATTTGTCCACTAGACTCTTAACATCTTACTCTTCTGTCTCTGTTGTGTTGTTGCTGTCTGCCTGGCTGGGTGAGGGGGACGTGTTGAGTGAGAATCACGCAGAAAGGCCAGTAAATCGTTCAGCAGCAGAAATATTCATGCTCCACACTGCTGCAAATCACCATCACATCGTCCTTGACTCAACAACACTCAGATACCTTAAAGCAAAAGAACAGCAGAGGCACATTTATGTTTTCCCCAGAATTATATTGATTTTTTTTTAAGTTTGAGGCGTGTATACCTTTGCACACACATCCACACACACCTGCTCAGCCTCCTCACAATCCCATTGATCACTGTTCTCTAACCTACCAGTTATAAAAGGTCAGTCTAATTGAAACCTCAGCAGCCTTTGGAGATTTGAACTTTGACATTCACCAAGTCCTGATTTTAGGTCGCCTTCTTTTGCCCTCTGTCTACTCCCTGTGCAGCACTGTGCCGCTAATGGTCTCATCACTGCAATGCAACCACTGTTTCTCACAGCCACAGCTCCCTTTTCTTGCTCTATGCTGTCACTTCTGTGCTGATAAATGTTAGGAGCAACTTTCTAGAAGGACACGAAATTGCTGCTGCTTCTCCTCGGTGCTCCAGTAAATTACACCTTTAGGGTCAGTTTGACCAAGCAGGCAGAAAGTGATGACATCGCTCCCCTAACTTTTGTAAAACCTCTGACACAGAAGACGCCTAACTGTCAGACTAAATGTGAGAATTTAAACTGAGAAATGTTGTCGAGCTTTTGAAAGCCTTTGTTGTTGCTCTGTGTTTTAAATAAAATATCTTCGGTCTTCCCTCTATTGACAAAAAGCAGAAGGGTTTTAATGTATGTCATCTTTCCCATAAAGGAACCAGAACAGGGGAGAAAACTCAGATGGTGCTGTAGCAGCTCAGATGGTGATGTTTTAGGGCCATCTAGTGGAGTAAAGCGGTGTCACATGATAAGTGATGGTCCAAGCAAACCTTTCTTTATGCATGCACTTGTCAAAACAATAGTACAATAGTGCTTTACATGAACAATAGAATTGGGGGGGAAACATATAAAAAATAGATGATATAAGTGAAGATCAAAAGGATAAATTCACAGAAAACAAATACCTTTCCTCTTCAGATGAATGGTCAAGTGCCAGTGGATCACATTCATGTCCATCATAAACATATATGTTTCATATACGCTGCTACCTGTAGGCCTACTTTTAAATAACTGTGCCCTTTCCTGCTATTTAAATAACTACTTTTGCCTCGACTAGATTAGTAATGCGTATTGAAGTTATATGCACCTTATTTAGTTTGTGTTATTTTGCATCTTACATACAGTTATAATCAAATCTTAATTACCAGTGATGACGTGAGACACAATAAATATTCATTCAGGTTACTTACAACATTAATGCAAATAAGAATAATTCCAGGTTTAAAAACACAGAAAACAAGAACAATGATTATAAGCTATTATTCAGAACCTGTTCTGAATAATAGCTGTTTCTCTTAAATCTTCATCTGCCACTTTTAATGAAGATGCAGTATCAATAAGTAAAACACATTTAAACATGTGAACATCAACATTACACTGGGGGCCCAAACACCCAGAAACACACTCGTTGTGCAACTAAAACCAAAATGTAAACAAAACGCTCGCTGCAGGCCTGTGGTGTTGCTTGGCAGCAGGCCTAAAACTTTAAGGCCGTTTCACTTGTTGAAGCAGAAAAATAAAGCACTTGCAAGTGTATTAGTACTTACCACTCCCTGGAGTAGTCAGGGGGGGGGTAGAAGAGCGGAAGCGGGGCATTGGATATCCAGCTGAGAAGAAACAGCAGCAACAGCAGGCAGGACCCTCATCTCCATGGTGGTCAGTAGAGCTTTCCCGATCTTCCCCTCTTGCACACATCCTGCTGAATCCGAATATTCGGCCAAGCAAAAGTGAATGCTTCCTCTTGAAGTTTTAACAGCTTGGGTCGACCTATTGATTCCAATGAAAACATCATACATCCGATTAATGCTAAGGGATAAGGGTTAATGCAACACAACATGTATTTTACACTGTAAACATTTGGTCACAATGCACAAGCATCCAATTTTGTATAGGTCTAACCATATTTAATCGTTAATCACTTAGTTGTGGAAATGTTTGCTGCTGTACTACTACTCAGGTGGTCGCTGGTTCAGCCGGTGTCTCTCTCCCCAGCGCGTCACCAGCAGCTTGTGACTAAGCCCCGCCTCTTTACTTGACCCTTTAATTGGGCTGGCTGTTGATTTTAGGATGTTCCTATTAGAGTACAAAAAAACAAAGATTGACATGTTATGATCTCCAGTCTTTGACTTTTTGAACTGTGAAGATTTACTTCACATTTTTATCATCTAACCTTTTATACAGTTTAACCTTATATGGACTTGACCATCACAATATGTTTTAACCATATTTATATATTTATTATTATGTTTCTCTTCATCTGCGTAAATTAATAGTTAGGGCGACACACACCTGCAGTGTATACTGTTATAGATTTAACTGAACGAATAAACACAAGTTCTACATTGTCTTCACCCCAATACAACAATAATATGTATAAGCAACATGAATATATAATATCTTATACTCAGGGGGCATTTGATTATATTATGAGTACTTTTACTTTAAGAGCATGTTGATACGTCATACTCCACTGTTTGGTGGTCAATGGTAAAGATAGTAACTACTAAACAGTATTTAAAGTGGTTTCATTTAATACTTTCTTGGTCAGCTAAAGCATTACAAATGTTGGATGTATGTGAGATATTAGTAAAATTAGTAAATATAATATATAGGCTTAATATCAAATTGCTATTTTGCTTGTACCACAAGTCCACAACCAAATATTACAATAGCTTTACATTTCATTAGTTTGAAGTAAGAATATCCAAAAGTCATGAAAGTCATGAATTCCAGTTAAAGCCAACAGTCGTTCTCTCTGCTGTTTCTGTGTCGTCCAACAGGGGTCACCCACTGCCTCTGTGGCTGCCCCGAGGGTCTCTCCCCCTCAGATGGAGCTGCAGTCCACCTCCCATTCATCAAGCTTCTTTTATTCACATTGACAAAAGAGACATCAAATAAGGAGGTGTGGGAAAACACAACAATGCATTTCAGAACACAGACACTTAGCTAATATATGCAAAGTGGGAATAAAGCTAGTCCAGGCGCTCAGTGTGTGTGTGTGTGTGTGTGTGTGTGTGTGTGTGTGTGTGTGTGTGTGTGTGTGTGAGAGAATTATTTAAGCAACCATTTATCATTCACTTGCATATTTGCCTCTGTGTAAATATAATGCAAATTTTAAATCATACATATCAATATAAATACATTTCACACAGTTAACTGCAATTTAAAAATCAGAACCATTTTTTTTTCTTAAAAATACATACATTTAGGACTCATAAAACAGGGGTCCACACACATTCATTGTTTCAGTATTCTTGCATCCAAATAAAAAACGTTTTTTCTCCTGCCACTCTTGTCAGTCTCACAGAGTTTGTACCCACAGTCCACAAAATGGAACTAAAGTGATCTGTCTCTCTCCTGGCTGCCTGCTCGCTGTTTCCCACCCAAATCAAAAGGGGAGAGTCGTGGGGGGTCATGTCTGGCCACCCCTCAGGAGAATAACGGGGTCTCTGTCTGCCCCCCAAACCACCAACGGTTCTCCACTGTCCCTATGGCAACAGCCAAGGACCCTGGAAGACCCCCAGACTGTGGCGTCCAAGCAGATGCCCATAATTAACGTTACTATACGGAGGTGTCAGTCCTGCCAGTCTGCCTTACATGGAGGCAGACCCTCTCCCAGACCTGTCAGGGGCCCATAGGGCTGGGTGAAAAATGACTGCCCTGCGGTGTGTGTCTCTGAGTGTGTGTGCGTGTGGGGTGGGGGTGTAAAATTACTGCCCACCAGTGTCTGCCCAGCCCTGGTTAAGACTGACAATCATGCAATGGTAACATATAAAAAAGGATTTTATACTCTGGTAGACCCATCTGAAAAAAGTGTAATTAATGTAAAAGTCAAACTGGAAGTAAAACAAAATACTTTAATTAATGAAGATCATACGAAATCATTCATAAATGTTTTTATAATTTGCAGTCACCCGGTCTGCTTGGTGTCTTAAGTCAGGGTTGTTGGCGACATGCTGCTGACACGGACTGACCGGGTGTCTGGGTTACACGGTTGGCTGAGGATGAGATTATGTCGCCGCCGTCTCACACATCTAACCCCAAGATGTGCAGGGATGATATCAGAAATCTCCATAAGTACTGCAACAGCCAGATCCTTTGATAACACATCAAACATTTGGACGTCAATCTTTAAACTTGCAATTGGTCCAGATTTAACATTGCACCAAAAACAAGACATACTAAAAAGTATGGTCTTTTAAAAAGCAGTACATTTACTATTAATGAGTCATTCACAATATCACTTGGTTACAATCATGTCAAATATTTCTTCATGTCATGTATTTGAATACTTTTGCCTGCACATTTTGGGATGGTGCAGAAAGCTCTGAAAGACATCTGAAAGAGCATAGAGTCAAGATTATTTTGATCAACTTTTATGAAAAACATTTTAAATCCTGAAATCAGCTGCATTCATTTTTGTATGACACAGTGAAATGTGTTGGTTGGATTGCAGCTAGTTATTAACGAAGACATACCTTAAAGGTTGAAAATGTCCTCATTTTAATGTGCATTATATTCACCATTCCCCTGCATGCCTTTATCTGCACTTTACTAAATAATATTGAGAAAAATGTGTTATCTTTTTTTATGTTCTTTGTTGGCTAATACATTGCATATATCAAGGGCAGTGCTGTACTGTGGATTTCACTGCACAATATTAAGATTGTGGCAAAATAAACTTAAATTTGGAGTAAATTATTTATGAAGTTAGCATATACTGCTTACAAATGCTAAATAGGGGGGTTAAATATAGCCTTACCAAATGTTCTTGAAGTGAGTATAGCTGCCGTATGAGCTTTGATCAGATTCAATGATCCAATGAGACATCATCGTGCCTCGACAGGTCAACTGATCAGAGCTGATTGGGTTAAAGACACATCCGTATGCTGTCCGTTTGCTGACACCCAAGGTCACCAAAGGTCACCAAATGCACTGTCCGCAGGTCCTGGACTTCATCATCGGCCCAGTGGTCACCGGCACACTCCGCGG
>NW_011369945.1:20713684-20719611 GCF_000735185.1 Notothenia coriiceps
GGTTCGAGGGGTTCAGCTCACCTCTGACCTGGCCAGCCCTCTTTGTGGTCATTACACAATAAGATGTTTCCCTCCACGCTGATCAATCTGCTTCTCTCTACAGGACCGCTGAGTAAAATAAATGCTTTACGAGGATGTTTAAAAAATTTTAAAGCCCAACTGAAGAGGTCTGTAAAAATGGAGGCAGTGAAAAGGTATATGGGCTTGTTAATGTGTTACAAAGAAAAATAAAAGCTACATGCTGCTTTAGAGGTTCAGTCATTTGTTTCATGGTTTCTGTTATTAGCTTGTGATGACCACTGTTGTACTGGCTCCAATTGCAGATGTGAATGATAAAAACGGTATTGTTATGAAGGAAGATTACAACTTATGCATCACAAAGTATGGTACATTTTAAAGTACTATCATTAAAATGTAATTATGAGAGCTTAGGTTAAAAGTGGTGTGACTTCCTGATATGTGAAACTCTTCACTTCATGATCACAGATAGAACTGAAATGTCCTAATATTGAGTGAGGGGTTTATTCCCTCAGGGGTCGTGGGATCAGCGAGCCAGACACCGTTTTATGGGACCTCAAATGCAGGAACATGGGGAGGTGGGACAGGGCTGTCTGGGACTGAGCCGGCCAATTATACTCTGGCTAGACACATCGCACTTTAACATGTCATACATGTGGGAATCTTCTGCCTCTCACATGAATATCACACAGAGCTTATACAGACTCCTGGCTCTGTGGTAACACCTTTTTTTTATTTTTAAACTCTTCACATAATTTGCATATTACGGTGCAAAATATGACTAAATAACAAATGTGAAAATTGACAGAAATACACATCTTGGCAAGCAGACCAAACTAAAATAAAATAGTGTTTTCTGTGGATGCAGAACAATAAGGCATTCAAACGTCCTGCACTGGAATAGGATTGACTTTTTTTATGGTTTTTAAAGGGACAAGTCAAGTCTTTCTGGAAATAAATTAAGTTGTTTTTATTTCTTATAACGTGTGTGTTTGATTTTATTTGAAGTCATTATAAAACATATATTTATTGATGTAATGTGCAATTAATTTGTGGTAACTTCGGAAATGTGTGTAAGCTATGGTCTGTATTTCTGTGTTTTATAAGCTTGACTGTCAAGTATACCATCACTGACCTGTAGGGCTGTCTTTGGATTTTGAAAGCATGGGCCACTATGGATACAAGTTTGTTTTTTTACTTAATTGTGTGAGCCTTAAAATGTTCAAAGAATATTTATGTGTCAAATCTTATCTGATATAGGCAAAATATAGTTTTTATATATCACATGAATTAGAAACTATCAGAAATAAGTGGTTTTAGAACCAAACGAGTTCAAGATAAGTTTTCAATTACCCTTGACTGTCTAGTTACTGATATGCTGTCCTACTTTTACAAATGTCAATCTTTACAATTGATCGGGTGTCGATAAAGTCGTTTACAAAAAGTTTTGAACTTCACTGTTTTCAAATTGAAAATCATCCATGAAACTAAAAGAGATACACTTAAATGAGATGTAGAAATCCAATAAAACATGTAAACAGAATATAAACCTGTCAAATAAGCTCATTTGAAATATCCAAGTTCTGTGACTAGTTCTGTGGTTTTGTTTTTATGATCATTTTGAATTTCTTTGATTGAGGGTGAACACCCATAACTTATAACAAACACATTGCAATGCATGAAGTATTTTTTTAAAAGATATCATTATCTGTTCTTATACATTACTGCAGTTATTAGCTAAGAGCTCACCCTTCTCTTCCAGTCCCTAAGAATAATTAGTTTCAACCAAAACAAAAGTGTTGCTAATAAATAGTGTGTTTATTTTCAAAATTGAAAAGAATACTTAAAACGTTTGATTATAAATATTATGATGTGAAGAAAGTTCAGCTGAATGTTATTGATATAAATAATTAACGAGCTCATTGTGGTTGACTGCAATGAGTCACCACCAAAACAGAGCAAAAACAATTATTAGGCAGTATGTGAGCTTATCAGGGCTGCTATGTATCTCTTTTTGATTTGGCCCTTTTATCATCTGTTGCCCAAGTCCACCCAAAAAAGGTTAGAAAATAGTGATAAAATGTAATATATGTTGAACAAATATCTATCTAGTATCTATCTATCTATCTATCTATCTATCTATATTTATATCTATATATCTATCTATATCTATCTGCTGCTACTGCATTTGAATACAAGGTGAAGAACTCAAATTCAAATTCAAAGGAGCTTTATTGACCATTTCAGAAAAACACAGTATTGCCAAAGCATGTTGTACAAGGTGCAACAACAAAAACCAAATAAATGAATTGTAAAAGTAAGACCACTTAACATACATGTTAGAGAACTCTCGCACTGGGAGTGCGCGCCTTTTTGGAATTAGCCACGCGGCACGCCTCGCATAGTAATGGTGGCTCGCTCATTGAGCTTGAACTTGACCGTAGGAATGCGGCTCGTGGGAAAGCAGGCTGAGGGTGCCCTCCTCTATTCATGGCACACAGGTCGGTGTCAGCTCAAATTAGCATAAAACCCAGCCTGCTTCATATTAAGGCACGAGGGCTCAGGCTCGCTCTCTCTCTTTCGCATGAGCCCGAGGAGGAACTAACAGGTCCCTGCACGAGCCTGCTGTGGTAAGAACTTTACTGAATTTATACATAAAGTTTAGATAACTGTTTACCATGCAATGTCTGTCCTCTCTCGGGCTACTTTAATGTTTATACAAAAATGTCTGACATGTGTTGGCATCTTAAAGTCATGAGTGATTTTGTTAATTGTGACATTTCTGTACAATTTTGCCTTTTTTGGGACTAGTTGCAATTTCACGATTATAACTTGTTTGCATCGTTTTATAAACGAAATGTATTCTTTTCAAATACAGAATAAGCTATTTTTTTTAATGTGCTTTAAAAATGCTACATTTAGTGATGAGAAAAAATGACTAATTTCTTTATACGATTTGTTTTTTCATGACCATCTCTAATTTCGTTTTTATTAACCATCTAATGAAGATAACTTTTGTATGATTGCACACAGCGTGTATTTTTGTTTAATGTCACTTGGTTGAAAGGTTGAATTTCCAGTGTAAATGTGTAACAATATTTATCCGAAAATCACAGGCCATAACTTTTATTTTATTTCTCAGTGCTGCCATTGCACGCAAAATTGAGAAAGTGTATATTCTAAAAACGAATCTCCTTTGGAAAATGTTTTTAATTATTGTAAATTAGAACAGCATGTGCCATATTCTGAAATATATTATTATTCTATTCTTAATGTTGTATTTACAAAGTCTCTTTCTTTTAAAAATCAGACTGTATTGATTTTTAAATAACATTTTAAACTTGTTTTACTTATATTACTAGTCTTTGATATATATACCTTTTTAATTGGAACATTCTAATAGCCTAATATCAGAGCAGAACAATGGTTGTAATTATTTTTAAATTACACATTTGTAATTTTTGGATGACTCAGTCACACAGGCCAGACTTGAGCCTGATGCTGTCTTCAGTTACACCTTTTCAATCTAACATTAGGCCTTGAAGCTGTAAAATGAGACATTAACACCAGTGTTCATAAAAGAGACAAAAAAGAGAACATAAAGAGGTACAACATGTCTATATCTCAGTTACAAATCATTCTCAGTTATATTTTTAATTGCATTATTTACAAACAGCAGACAAACTGAAAAAAACAATATAAAGATAAAAGGCCATCAATATCTTCTTATTTAAGATCACAGTGATGACAGTATTGTTTAAAATAAACCATCCCATTCATTTCACATATTTTAGAAGTATATACAATTATATATACACTTAATTTCTTCTATGATTCTTTAACAATGACTAACAAAAATTAAGAAAAAACTCAGATAAAAGATAATGTTCTCTTCAAAGGTCAGCTCTGCACAATCCTTCAACTTCAAACATATTTAGAAACGTTAAATGAGCACAGCGAGTCACATTTATATTCTGATATAACTCACTGAACAACAAATGCAACAACAAACCATCAAAAACATTGAATTATTTTCTTCTGCTCACTGTTGCAGTGAGAAGAGCTTATCTGGTCCTAATTTAAGGATGAAGACTAAATAAGATCTAAAAGCTAATAAAATCAGAACATGCAGTTTAAAGAGATGCTGCTATAAACAAAATGTTATGAATTAGTGTGAAAATAGGTAGACAGTAAAATAATCATTCAAACATACATTAGGTTTTTTTACAGCTCAACAACTACAGTGTTAAACGACTCTTTTGGCTTTTCAATACATGTTATATAGTGTTGAGTTGATAAGAGTGCCTTTTATTCAGAACATATCAAATGTGTTAACATTTCATATAAGGTAGGATGTAGACCAACATGTTGTAATAATAAGAAATGTCACTTTTCAAAATCACATATAAAGAATACTAATAGTTTATTATCAAGAGCATGGTGTTACTGTCTTAGGATGTCAAGACATAATATAACTTTATCATTTTGTAGCAGTGTGAAATAAACATCAACACACTTTTCATTTAAGTTTTCCTCCGTCTGTATCCTGTTTATAATGTTCATGTTCAATAATAATAATAATAATATTAACCATATACATAATATTAACACATTTACTATTTTAGTATTTACAAAATACAGTAGTTTAACATTTTAACTTATCTACAGCTAGTACCACACGTTGAAGCCCATAATGATTTATTGTATTAAAACAGTAAAGCTGTTTTCATTTTTAAACAGCAGTGTATTGTTTGTATAATCCTAAAACTTTTCAATGAGTATCATTTTATTATGTAAGTACGAATATTTGTGTTGCATGAATAAGATGATTGGCTTTTACATTACAGATGTAAAGTGTATTCATTTACATTCATAAACTTTGTTTGCAGCAGAATAGGTTTTAGGTGTACTTTTTTATTTTCCTCTTTTTTATTTGTTTTCGTCTCTTTGCAAACGCATACAATGTGTGTAATTAATTAATTAATACATTTCCTTATAAAACAAGGTTACATTGTCACTGTAAACAGTCATGTTCCTTCTCACCAAAGTGTGTCGCTGTTTCCTCCTGCAGATGCATGTTACTGTACACTGCATCTCTTTACGCCTTTCTGTGTTTAAGTTCTAACCCGTTAACATTCATTTCCCCTGCTCCTGAAACACATATTATGTTGGTGTGTAGGTGAGACATGGAGACAATATAACCGACTGAATTTATTATTCCAATGTCACAGGTCGATCATAAACAGGCTGTAAACACCTGCATGCAGCATGCATTAGACCTACTGTAAATGGCTACATCATAAAGTGCCTTCTTGGATTATTTCCTTCTTTATTCAAAGGTTAGCATCTTTATCCCATATACCACAAGAGAGAACAAGCCAGCAGCAACAAGCCCAGACTTTTCTTACCTTCGTATCGATTCGAGAACATTTGATCCTGGATAATAGAGAATATTAGACAGGCTTCTCCTGACGTGAAAAATACTATGCTGTAAATCTATAAATCCTACTCCACAGTAAATTAATAACAACACAATCCCATCCATGTTCAGCTTCTGTAAAACAACAACACTCAAACTTCTGAGTTAACAAAAATACGTATTTTGAGGAAAATAACACAAATTCGTTTTTCCAAAGAAAAACGATAAAAACCTGAGGATTTTTTAAAGAATTATAATTATGACATTTATGTTATAGGCTGCATTATTATTAACCACTGCATTAACATGGTGGTGCATCTATGGCTAACAAGCGGATTTTTTCGATGCGATTCTTATTTCTATTTCAAAACAAAAAACAGCAGCAACCTACAACCTGCTGTTTTATATTCCCGTTTATTTCCCCTAAATATCATAGGGCCTGTTTGACACATTTGATAGGCCCTGGGTATGTATTCCCTCCTCCTCCTCC
>NW_011369945.1:20719989-20720706 GCF_000735185.1 Notothenia coriiceps
TTAATATCAAGCCCAGTTTATGGATGGAGTGCAGAAAGGACGTATTTTGGGACAAATGACAATTCAATTAATTATAGGCTTACAAAATCCAGAGAATGTGGACGTATTTTTGGAAGAAACTCAAGTAAATTGTGAGTATATTTGCCACGTAGGTGCCACATGTTTTTAAAATATCCTTTTGATTTTACAAATTGGATAGCGTAAAGAATATATTTCAATCGGAGAAAAGCTTATTTCGGTGCTTGCTTGTGCATTAGGCAAGCAGAGAAATAAGAGAATACAATATTTAGCCTGAAGACCAAAGCCTGAAAATACTTCTAAAATATGTTTATTCTTGTAGTAATTTATGTAACTGATACATTGATGCTAATATAATGACAACACATTTTGAATGCAATATTACAACAACATTAAAGCATCTCAAATGTGCCATATAGGCCTCTTGAGCAGCGCTCAATCCATGGGAAAAATCCTACAGGTTTTTTCTCATCATGCATGCCAATTAGCCCGCATTAAAGTTTATGCAAACTGCAGAATATTTAATGAGGCTCTTCGCTGCCATGTGCTCATGTGAGAAGTATTCATAGTGGTAGAGGAGGGGGAGGAGGTGGAGGAGGAGGAGGGGGAGGCCCCGGGCTGCAGTGCAGAGTTCAGCAGGGAGATATTGTTGTGAGCCTGGGAAAGTGTAGCGGGGCTGACGCCAGACTCTGTTGTGAG
>NW_011369945.1:20720724-20732127 GCF_000735185.1 Notothenia coriiceps
GGGGGGGGCACCCCGAGGATCCCAGACCTGATTGTCATGTTAATTTCTCCCCGGCACGTTGTTGAACTTGATGTTGACTTCTTTCTTTTTTTGGAGGGTGAGAAAGGGGGGAGTTAAATTTTCCCTGTCACTTGTTTGTGGGAAAATCCATCTGAGGACACACACACGCGCACACACACGGACACCTTGTAATTTGCAAGTAATTATCACAGTTGACTGAATGCACTTTATCTCCGGGAATTAATTGTAGGTCCAAAATGTATTTCTGCAATAATTTGATTTGCAACTAAACGTTATAATGCATTTGAATACAGGGCTGCTCTGGAGTGGTTAGATTTAATTTAATAGGTAAAACAATTAAGGCAACAAATGTTGGGGACAAAATGTGGGCGATATTAAGATTTGAGAGTTTTGAATACAATTTAGAATTGAAACACTAGTGATGGTGGGTTTGTACACGGGTACTGTTTCCCTTTATTATTCATTACAGTGAACAGTGGCTTGGCATGATACTTTGCAAGCTACAAGAAAGAGATGCACGTGTACCCAACGCCCTGGTCGCGCATGCTCAGGAGCATTGAGGGTTGTGCATCCAATCAAAACGAACACTGCTCTCATGCCAATGTAGAACAAGGATTATATTTTGTTTCTTAAATAATTGTATGCGCCTTACTGCTCTTCTTAACCGCAGTGACCGCACACTGATGTAAGTTCAATTACAGCAAGACAGTCAGCAGCAGAGGCCACAGCTGATTGCATCTTCTTATAAATGATGCAGAGTAGCAGAGGATTCATACAGTATAGAGCTGGACCTGCAGCAGCCTGACAGCAGAGCACCTCCATACTAACAGATTCCCCATGCGCAATAATCAGATATGTACCTGCTATCTGATGCAAGCTTCGTTTGGAAACCCAGACTGCAGCTAGCTGCTGCTCTCTTATTGGTTTACCTGCAGAGACACACACACACACACACACACACACACACACACACACACACACACACACACACACACACACACACACACACACACACACACACAGCACCTTTTTAAATATCCTTTTCAAACTTTAATAGATATTGGAAGTTGCTATTCTGGTCTTGTCTCTGTTACATGGCTTCTTTTATCGTAGTGTGTGATTGTTATCTCATGTATTATCTCATCTTCTCAGCCCAGATATCAATCATATCATATTATCACAATGGATAAGGCTGTACATTGCCTGAATATGCTATCAGGGGTTTAGCCATATAGGCGTGGGCCTTTTCTGCACATATTCCTCTGCAGTGCATGAGGCATGCAAGCCTCAAGAGCTTTTTATGTTAGTTTATATTAAAATTAAAATAAAACACAGCAACATTTGTTTTAACTAAACATGGCTATTGTAAGTCATTGTGTTCTAATAATTAGCTAAAATGCAGCCAAAATCAGGTTATATGAAAGAGTATCAAGCAATAGGCTTATTTTCCTGATGTTTCCAAATGCATTCAATCACATCAGCAAATGTCTGTTCTCTCTTAGAGCTGATTGTTTACAATATCATACAGCCTATCAATTATTATTATATGATTTGGATGGTTGTGTTTTTAGCCTTTTGTTTTGCTTCTTTAAATTATGAAATGAAATATATCCTAACCTTAAAGAAAATGACTTCCATCATTTTAGCTTGTGTTTTCAACCGAAAAAACTTAAATGTGAATTTGTCCGTAAATAGGTGTAGAAAGCTGACATTTCCAAATCCTGAAAGTTTAAGAAATATCCATTTTAATTCTCAATAAAACAGCCATTTCTCTCAAAATGTCATCCACCCAGCTCCATCTGCAAAAAGAAATAATTACGCACTTCACTTTATTTTACGGCCAACCGCCGAATGAGGACAACTGGGAGAGTTAAGTCCTGATTGACACACACTTTAATTCATTTTCAAATTGGCGTTAATGATTTCAGATTCCCGCCTTTCTCCCTCTTTCTCTCGCTCTCTCTCTCCCCCCTCTCTCTCGCGCTGAGGCGGAGTTTACCCCTCTGCTCAGCGCGTGGACTCTCTGCACTTGTCAGTCGCAGCTCGCGTGTGTGAGGGAGAGGACACATGCGAGTCTGTAGAGACACAGGACACTTTGTAGCTTTTATATTCTGCCCTTCTATAATTTACTCTCATCCGGAGCGAGCAGCCTTTAATAACACAGAAACAAATCCAATCCGGAAATTGTTGGAGGATACTGGCTGTAGTGGAGAGGAGTTAGCCTAGCTGATGTTCAAGTAAGTGCATGCTGGATTGATATAGGTGGTAGATTATTTGGTTATAACTTTAATTCTGATTAGGAGGTCTTTAATGTGTTCCATCAGATCAATTGTGCTTTTGTGGTTTCCAGAAATGTAAATTATAGCTGTGACATTACTGATGGCTGTTTGATGGGAACTTTGCTTGCCTGTTAGGCCTGATGCGGTATAATAGTGGCTCAAATCTGGAGCAGTGTAAAAGCTCAGTGTTTTACCAGGCAACCTGCACTCCTGGAACAATGTACGTTATATTACAAAATTAGTGTAAATACTGGTTTTGACTGGGTTGCAAAATGACCGAAAAAGGTGCCTGCAATTGTTTTGCTTTGCCAATTCAAATGCTGATTTATCACCAAAGTAGTCATGATGACTCCTTGTTGAGCAACACTGCAAGTTTGATTTGATATAAAGGTGTGTGTGTGTGTGTGTGTGTGTGTGTGTGTGTGTGTGTGTGTGTGTGTGTGTGTGTGTGTGTGTGTGTGTGTGTGTGTGTGTGTGTGTGTGTGTGGCTCTCAGTGCAATGTGACCACATGCAGGCTCTCTCCTCTCTCTCGCACTCTCTCTGTGTGTACCGGAGAGGCGGCCCCTTTAAGAGACGATGGCTTAGTTTGTATCTTTGGTTATCTAGCTGTATGAGTTTTAATTTCATAAAGCTAGAGAACCGAAAGTACGAACTGACGCCGAGCACTTCGGATCCGGGGGCTCCCTCTCGCCTCGGCGTAGAAACGGAGAAGATGCCGGGGCAGCAGCGGCGGCGGGAGGAGGAGGCAGGAGGGACGGATGCTGAGGGAGGCTGCACGCTGCGAGGAGCGGAGTGCTGCACACCGGTGTGATTTTAGTGCTGGTCGTCCTCTGGTGGACAGGTGTCACCTGCGTGTTTGTGAGGGCGTGAATGTTGCTGCGTTCAGGGTTCGCTTTTTGGACATCGCGGTGATGCTGGGGCCTATTGAGGATCAATACATCTGCTCAACTTTAGCACAGTAGCTAGTGATGCATGTGAGAAAACATACTTTAAAAAACACAGCGTTTGCTCTTGTGTAGTTGTCATAACTGTGTGGGTGTTATAACATTAACACCTTGAGGGGTAAGACAGAAATAGTTAAAGGATTACTGTGATTGGTCCATCCAGGACTCACGTGACCGTGTTGGCAGCAGCACCAGCAGCATCACATCGGTTTTGAGATCTCACATGTTGGTTATGGTGAGGGTTTTATAGGCCCACTAGTTGCCTTCATGTACGCCAATACTTAATGTGTATGAATTAATCCTGCAGAGCTGCATCTGCATGTAGACTCCCTGACTCCTCTGATACTGAGTGTATTTCCTTTATGAGTGCTGTACGCTAAGTGATGTCCCCTGGCTGTAATTTACTTGACATTAGGAGTGTGATGTATAATTGGATGCACATGTACATCACTTGGGTACAAGATGAAGGCTTACTAGAGTTTAAAAGACTGTTCTATTGTGTGCTAACATGCAGGATAAGAATTCAAGAACAGTGTTTTTGCATCATATCAGTGTCAACTATTGTTTTAGTTATACCCATCCTGACCCCGGAGGGTACCACACATCAAAATCAGTCATTTAGAGCCAAAGAGGCTGTACATCGACAGGCGTTTCCAACGTGCTTTCATCACTGAATCCAAGTTAGACATGGCAGATATGTTCAAATTTGTGTTCCGCCGGGTGGATTATTTTTATGTTTGCCTGCTAGATAAGAACAAAATAGGACATCGGCTCAGTTTGATCTATTCTTAGAGCAGAATCAGCAAGCCTAGGACATGACTGAATATCCCTGAAGTCCCAGCATGCTCTATTTAGACCATGACTGACAATATTTGATGTGCACCGTTAAACAAGGGAGCTTGGATCTTGTGTGTCTGCGTGTGTGTTGTTGAAAGTTTCATGAAAACCAGTATACAGTTTAAGCCAGAATACATTATTTGACCTCCATGTCCTCCAGCTTTTATTGATACAAAGACATTTAATCATTTAAATATTATAAGATTATGTAATCTCTATCTTTTTGTATGATTCCACACTTATAGTGAGTATTTCTTGAATGTATCCTCTCATAATAGCCTAATTTGTATACAGCATTTTTCGTGTTCAATCCTGTATTTCAGTAGCTAAGCAACTGTGATACTGCCCAGATGAAGCATGCTCTATGCTATTGTGTTGTGGCATTGTTTCCCACTCATTGAGCCTTTTCCATCACGTTTTACAATTTTGAATTTCAGCAAACACTATTATCAAGCTTGACTTATTGCTCATGCAACTGAAAATAGGTTTAGCCTCGCAGAGAGGCAAGCAAATGAGAAGTGCCAAGGAACATACAAGTTTTAGTGGTCTGTTAGCTGCAAGGTCAACCAAAATGCATTTATTTTCACTCACTTGTAAGCCACATATTTATTCCCTGAAATATGTGGTTTTGTTAAAATGAGTGATTTCACACACACTGATTCTCTTTTCTTTTGTCTTAAAAGGAACATGTTGACGACGTCAGCCATGAAGTTTTCATCAACTCAACATGAAGACAAATTGCCACCAGACAGGAGGAGGAGCAACAGTCAGCATGCAGGTAAATATTTTAAGTGAGAACACATGCATATAGAAAGAAGTGGTTCAGCTGTCATATCTGTATGAGCCAAAGACTAAGATTTAGTTAAATGCAAAGCAGCTCACCTATAATGTATTTTGTGTTTGACAATAAGTACATGAAGAGGCATGTTCGTGTCGGACTTTAGGATGCAGGAGGCTTGCAGTTTTGATTCATGAGAGTCTTGAGTGAACACATTATGGTGGTTGACTATTGTCCATATTTTTTTGTTCTGAGGATGGTTGTGGGTGTGAAATAGACAAGACCATAAGATGCTGAGAGTGAACTTTGAAACATTGGGGATTTCATATTTTTGTTAATCATAAAGAATGATTTTTAAAAGAGAAAATCCTCATTGTCTTATTCAAGCAAAAATACGTATTGAGAGGGACATTTACTGCAGTTTTATTTGCGCACAGTGTCAGTTTTATATCATTCTGTCATATCAGAATATATTTACAGTGTGGAGCTCAGTGTGAACGCAGTGATTTGAGCGAGTGAAGGAAGTGCTCCATGTTGAATTCCTTCATTCCTTTGAAGTATTACATTTTTTTACATTGCACATCAACCCCCCATCCTCACACACACGAACACACACACACACACACACACACACACACACACACACACACACACACACACACACACACACACACACACACACACACACACACACACACACACACACACACACTTCGCTCTTTCATTCACATACATTCATCCCTTTAAACACTATGATCCTATTTGTCAGGTAGAGTGTGTGGTAGGTGCAGGGGAGGTGGCCGTGTAATCTTTGCTGCGGTTCTTTATCCCGTTAGGAGAGCGGAGGCGAGGTTTGGACCTGCTCATGTGGAAAGAGCGTTTGGGTGACTCTGTCCTTTTCGGCCTTAATTCCTCAACGAGTCACCTTCCCCTTGTCCACAGTATCCCTATTATTGTGGCCAAAGTAGCGATTTGAATAAAGGTATGCCCATGCATGATTTAGCAACGGCAGCACTGAAGTCAAAATGCCTGAAATTACCTTACATTTCAAAGAAAACCTTTTTGTACGAGCAGTGCTTTAAGATGTTTTTGGTTTCACCCTCACATTAAAATTAACATTTTCAAATTCTGAGGTTTCTAAGAAATAAAAACCGGAGCCCAGGAGATGCTATTTCAGTTATTTCGCAACATTAAAACAAAACACTCCTAGCTTTGGGGTTGTCAGTATGTTCCCTCCAATTTCTCCTTTAATAGCTTCGCATTAGGAACAAACAATAAGTACATATTGTTAGCAAGGTCAAATTTTCATGGTTGCACAACCTTGAAGCGCAGTTATTCAAATTTAGTGTGGAGTTCTTTTAGTCGCCCAGATTTTCCCAAGCTTTATATTAGCATATGCAAGGGCCGGCCTGTGCTGCTGTTTTCTAAAGTGGATGTAAATTATAACCTCAGTATTATACAGGCTGATAGGAGATAAATCTCCGCAGTAATGCATTGCAGCGAATAGAGAGTGGGGCGACGGGGTGGAGGGGGGTGCAGTGGGGGGGCGGGGGGTGGTTGAAGAGTGTGTGTGTGTGTGTGTGTGTGTGTGTGGTGTGTGTGTGTGTGTGTGTGTGGTGTGGTGTGGTGTGGTGTGTGTGTGTGTTGTGTGTGTGTGTGTGTGTGTGTGTGTGCTGTGTGTGTGTTGGTGTGTGTGCCTGTATGTGTGTGTGTACTGTACAAATACGCCAGTGGCCAGTGGAATACAGACTCAGCAAAGTACTTTTGCTAATAGTCCATGCTTAAAACACTCTTTCACTGGGTTTTAGTTACTTCCGATTTTCACCCACATTTCGGGAAAGTAAAGGAGAGGATTTTAAGAGCTGCGCCAGGATGCGCGATCGACAAAGAAATGTTTAAGACAGTTGCAATATTGGTTTCAAACAGTTTTGCAAGTGTGCACACTTTGTTTTAACAGACCAAATATTACACAAGGGAGATTACTCAAGTCGAAATTTGCACTTGTGCGGTCCAAAAAGGCTGAGAGGCTTCAGCCTCCACGAAGCAGAGTCGGAGATCTCTTTGGAATCTAATGCAAATAGGGCCTGAATAATAGATGTATGTTATGAAGGGATGGGAAGGGGGTCCTGCTTTTGACAGCAGTACCGGAGCCTGAATGGGATGGACGGGAGGAGGGGAGTAAGGCCGGGTGTGTGTCGAGGGGTAAAGGGGCCCCAGCAGCCAGGCCTCGCTGACGCGAAGCTAGTGAAAAGGGGTCCCGTACTTTTTCCCACGGCCCAGCAAGACGTCGAAACACTGCCCGCAGGCCTCGCTAGGCGTCAAAGTCCATCGCTATATATACACACCATACCATCACACATGCATCCACACACATAGACGGGAGACGATGTGTGTCGTAAAACGTGGCTGCAAATTAACAGAGCGTTGGGAGCCTGTGACATTGGGGACACCTGCTATCCTCCCAGAATGCTTCGACTATCATCTGGGGCCACTCCGGTCATAACTTTAAACTTGAACTGTAAAAACTTAAGCTGAGGATTGAACATTTTCCGTTTTCTCTTTTCTTTCATTTTTTTCTTTTTTAACATTAATTTCATCTGTTCTTGTTACATTTAAAACAGCCACTGTAAATTTATATTAATATTATTTTGTTATTTGTTCATTCTTAACGCGTACTAATATCATCTTTTTTTTTTAAGCTCGATGCCAAAAACATATTGAGGTGGTTTTGAGAACAAATTTAGTTTTACTTCTGCAATTGTTGATGAGTCCCAAATTCCACAGTCCTGTGGAGCACACCTTGGCTTGTGCTTGATCCGAGACCTAATGTCCAACTTGGCATTGTTGCCAGCGGCGCGTCCTGCCTGCACACACACACAACACACACACAAACACACAACCACACACACACACACACACACACACACACACACACACACACCACAACAACACACACACACACTACACAACACACACACAACACACACACACACACACACACACACACACACTCACACAGCTTGCATTCAGGGCCACACAAAGAAAATGTAAACATGACATGGAGGGGGTCGGAGGAACGTAGGGCACTCTGGAGGAATGTTTTGGGGCTGAACTCTCAGTTGACTTCTGTCCTTCCTCTAATACGGAGCATGAAAGACACAGCGATGTTTTATTTAGAACATGAATGCTGATCATCTCCTTTCATCAGCAAGCTTTGCACACACTTTGTCCATCACAATTAAAAAAGGCAAAGAAACACGTAACGCTCCTCACATTCATTTGGTTAATGCAAACCGCAGGTAATTAGCTAATTAATTCCACATTCTTGTATTTGTTCCAGTTTGTTTAATCACTCGTTAAATGTGCAGCATTTTTAACACAAGCTTTCTGAAATAGCGTCCAGCATCTGCCTCCCCATGAAGCTGGTTGTCCACCATTCCTTCCGCGTCTCTCCTCCTACTCGGCACACGATCAAAGCGGCTGCAGCACTCAGTTCCCTCCCCGTCCCCCGTTGGCACCAGTTCCTGCAACAGAGCGGTGTCACACTAATGTAGAGTCCCCCTGCCCTGATTCAGCCTCCATTTCTTCTAATTCCACCCTATAAAAAGAACACGGGGCTGCTATCCTATTATCGAGTGTATTCAGCAGCGTCTCCCAGCCCTTCTCTCTCTCGTCCTTTCTCCCTTGCTTGTCCCTCCTTCTCTTATTCCGTTCTCCCTTCGGTGTTCGTCATCTTCCCTCCTATTCAGCGATGCAGCTTTCACACTCAAATAGGGACCCCTTCTAATTAGCTCTGTAAAACGACTGCTTTTGTCCGCGGCCAGGTCGTGGCCACCAGTGTACCTGCACTCGACGAGGGGAATCGCTGTCGCAGCTCTGCTCTGCATCCCTGCGAGACAGTGTGTTCATGGGCCCCTTAATGAGGTTTGTTAGCTGAGTGTGTATACTGACTGTTTGAATACACCCTCGGCAGCCTTTGAAGGAACAGAGATTGAAGAGACCGAGGAGTCTTTCAGCGTGGCAGGTTGCAGAATGCAGATGAATGCATTATGCTCAGCGTGGTTTCCCCATTTGAAACAGCCAAGAATGAGAGGAGATAATGCTTTAGTTACTTACGCGTTGGTCAAGTGTAAACTGTGGGAAATGTACTGTTCGTCACACGTTGGCAGGGATTTTCCGCGCAATAAAACCTCCTAAATTTCTTATTCCTAATCTTTTTTTTGATTCCTTAGCTTTTAAAACCTGTTAAAGATGACAACTGAGCGTAGAAAAAGGTAGTTTTTTATAAAATATTCACTCAACATTAATCAGGTTTTGAATTAAATAAGGTGACACTTTTGGAAAGTCAGCTAACAGTTTTACTGATGAATGGGAAGGGCCGGGTCGCAGAGAGGAGCCATTTGGGCTCATCATTTGTAGTTATAGCCTCAACTAAAGAAGCAGACGCCTTGTTAGAATGCAATTATATAAGCAGCCTCTGCTTAAGTATTCAGCACAAGCTTATAAACCTTTCAGTCAACAAAATGTACTCCATAGTCCGTTCATGTGCCAGCAGCAGTACAATGAAAAAGATAATTGCCCATCAAACGTGGAGCTGTAAGAGGAAAGGAAAGTGTCTTAAATGTGGCAAAATGCAGAGGAGGAAGTGGTGGTTAAGAATTAGAAGATGGCTGGAAAGCAGATGGAGCCAGAGGTGCAAGGGTAGAGAGGGACGAAGAGGGGGGGGAAAAGAGAAATGAGAGATCGTATGAGGCCAAAGAGGCCGAACGCTGCTCCGTCCCCGCTGCTGGCCTCAGAGATGTAAACTCGTGCAGCTGCAGCGATGGGCAGACAGAGCAAGGCAACACGCAGACCACTCAATTCCCCATATTAGCCTTCTAGCACTGAAACTGTTGCTCCATGCAGCCCCTCCTGGCTTCCTTCCTTCCCCGCAATCCCCCTTCACTCCTGCTTCCAACTAGATGGGCTTATTGTTATGCAGGGCACATGCATGAATATGAACTGCATGATCTATTTCCTCTAAATCTTCTCCTCTCGCAGGGGCTCTTCCACTACTTTTCCAGGTTTTTATTCCCGTGAGATGAAATGATTCAGCTTGCAAGTACGCTCTCCCCTCCTTCATTGTCGATGGTTCGTTGCCTCTCCATTAGGAGGTAGCAGAGTGTTTGGGCTCTTTTCCCCCCCTGTTTTACAAAGTTGTTACCAGTGTACCACGCTTTACTCGCGGCACAAATGAGCATCTCGCGGCAGGCCAGCAGGAATTCTATTAAGGCTCCCAGAGAGAGCACAGGATGCTCCCTAAAAACATTTTCCCTGCTAGCGCGGCCCACCCCCCCTCCTCTCATCCAACCCTATAACTGCCTTCAATGGCCCCCTCAAACACAGCCAAACTGACTAGCTTCCTTTGCTACATTTCAAGGCAGAACACCCCCTTTTTTTAACCAGAGGAGGAATTTTTACCTGTCTTGAAATAAAAAGCAGAATAACAAAAGCTTCTAACATTACCAACGGCTTGTTACGGGGCGCTGTCCAGCTTTCCGGCTCTCCCCCCAAAACAGTGTTACTTTAGCAACCAGAAGAGTATATAACATGAACAAGCAACTGGCAAACAAAGCAACTGCTTGTTATATGGTCTTTTGGACGGAGCGGGTTAAGATGTTAAAAAAATGCTGGAGTCCATTGGAGGATGTGATTCGTTTTTTTCTGCTGAAAAACATGCCATTAAAGCGTGCGCGGATAAACAAGCCCCAATCTGTCTTGTACTCAGAGTGTGTACAATCACAAACTGGGTCTGGCATTTCAGTGAAACCTTTGAAATGTACTTTTGGTTTTTCATAATTTAAGAGGAAAAGATGTTGCACGAGTTATAGAGTGACCGGTAGGAAGAAGATCTTCAACTTAATATCTCAGCTTTTTCATATTATTTTTATATATAGTTTTTAATATAGTTAGTGCAATGTCAGAGAAATACTGGAAACGAGTGGAAGGAGGAAGGGGAATGAAATGCAAAAAAAAGGTCAACTAGTGAAAATCAATCAGGCAATATTTTGGGTATATTGTGCAACAGCCATTTTAAAGGTGGCGCGTAGGTTAAGTTTGAGAAAACCGGCCCCTTGAGATACACTTTCGTGTTATATTCCATGGAATTGGCTCTTAACATCCGACTAGCAATCGAATATCTGAAGTGCTTTGACAAAAAATCCAATAAAAAAATGTCATCCTCCTGGAAAGCCGTAGTAATGTAAAAGGCACGATCAATCATCTTAGCGGCCCGGCTAAAATAACTGGATGGGCGCTAGACCTGGCCTGTCAGCCTTCCATCTGTGCACAAACTTATCTCGTGCCTCATTGGTCCATGTGCGGCGTTCGTGTGTTGGAGGAGGAGGTCCGTAAGGAGTGTTCAGATTTTTTCGGTTGTGTATTTTCTTTTCAAATTCATAGCGGCACTCGAGGCTGGTTTCTCCAAAATTACGCTAAAACGCACCTGTTTCAATCTAACGTAGCTCAAGTAAAGCGGTGTGTAATTTGTATTTTTAAAAAACG
>NW_011369945.1:20732172-20783772 GCF_000735185.1 Notothenia coriiceps
GGGTAATACTGTTAAGCTGATGCGCCATTAGCAGGCATGATACTGTACAACTTCCTCTTGCCCCTGAAACACTGTCCAGAAAAGTTGCTGAAAAGTAATCAGCAAATGTGGATCGAGTGAAAGAGCTTCAGCTTATGTATAGAATAGCCATGGGTGAATGAGCTTCAAAGAGATGTCAATAAGTAGCAAAAGATGATTGATGTCTCTTCAAGAAATGTTAACACAAACCTTTCTGCTTCCCTGTCGTTATGGTCCTAACTGACATTTTTAAAAAACTAGAAAAATCGTTGTTGCACAATCATGTGTGCACATCTCCGTTGTCCAATTCTTAGATTTATTAATGTCGTCAACCTGTGGTCGGTGCATGTGTCAACCATCATGGCAGCCCGGTTACAGTTGCTTCTGCTAGGTTTTACTCTTTTCCACCCTTTAGGTTTCTTAGTTTATAGTACTTTTAATTGTTCTAACTTGACTTCCTACAGCCCCTGCTGCTAACCTGCGTGGAGGTGGAGTTTTGTATTCTTGTCGTCCCCAGCTCGCCACTGTTGCATACAACCACTTTGGCTGCCCTTGTGTACACGCATGACGCGCCCGGCCTGACATGACGGCAGGAACACACATTCCCCGCCGTTCATGAAGCCATGTCTCCCCCTCTCATCCTTGCCAGCGTAAGATCAATGGATGAGCCCTATTGGTGTAAGCTAGGAATGAAACCAAATATCTGAGTGTAGGTCAATGAGACAACCTTTCAATCGATCGGCTTTCCGTCTTAGAGGGTCCCTAGCGATGGAAGGACAAACCGTGCCTAAGACGCCATGTCCGGCAGTGGCCTACACTGAGCTTTCATTGGCACTTTTTTACTTGAACCGCCTTAAAAACCCGTTTGGATATATATTTAATTCTTAAATGCACTTTTCAACTGTCACGAAAACGTCTGTATTATTCTATGATGCCTGTCACGACCTTCCTGATACTGTTGTTCTTAAGTTAGGTTTGACCACATTAACAACATTCTGAGGTTTGAGGGCATACGAGCTAGACCCCATCCAGCATGATAGCTTTCTGTGCCCAGTTTACTAGACTGCTCAAGGAACCTAAACATCAGCTTCAATTGGAAAGTCCGTTTCTGTTAAAAGTTTACAGAAACAACATTTGTCCCTGTCCAGATTAGGCAAGCCCTTCAGTCGTAACAACTCAATCACTCAATGCCTGAAATGTTTCATTGTAGCTCAAAATGGAGCCAGTGTTTAGCGTTTGTGTGTAGCCAGCTCTTGGTTGAGTTGAGGGAGAGACAGAAGCTGCCAAAAGGGGTCCTCACCCTGATTGGAGCAGAGGCCTAAGGTCAGCATTGAAGTTGTCTGGTGGCAGTAAATATACACCTGGACGTTTGTCCATGAATAAACAATGGCAGCCCACCAAAAAACACCTAGGAAGATCTCTGTGTCTGCTCACCAGCCGCTAGAAGCGAAACTGAAGGGAGATTCAACGCCCTGCACTTCACCGTGGTTGAAAAATGGTAGTAATAATATTTATTTATGCCCGCCTTTTGGTAAACTTACTCAAGTGTATGCTTGTCAGGCTTTATCGTCCAAGAAAGATAATACTTAATTGTACATACACACGAGAAACAAGTGTTTTATTTTTATAATTAATTTTTTGCTTTTAAAAGTATTTTATGAATTCATGTACGTATATATGGCTGTCAGGAAAACGTCCCCAGAAAAGTTGCATCCAATAAATACAAATAGTATCTATTTCAGTGGGCCTTCCGCTCTCCTGTGAACATAATGGCTCGTAAAATGCCCGCATGCTAGCTATGGGATAGGTGGGCATAATAATCCCAGTGAACTTCCTATCCAAGCCCTATCATATACTTTCAGTTATGATATCTTGCACTCAACTCCCTCAACACACACATATTTCTTAATATCTTACAAAAATTATATATTCATTTTTCTCAATACCTATTAAATGATCCAAATGTCAAGTGTAAACGATCAACATATAAGCCATGCTATCAGACCATTTAGGAGAAGAAATTACTCATCGGAAGTACAGAAAGGGAACAACGGCAAAGATAAAACTGAATTGTGAAAAAAAAAATCTGTTCCCTTCAAGACAATTGACCACATTTGAACTGCAGTAGTTGTATACAAAGGCCCGGCTAAAATGATACACATGGGTACTAAAGAAGCTTATTCTGACAAAGAAGGGAGTTGGAGCAAATTTAAATGGCTCAGTAACAGACGCTCGGACTAGTGTAGCTAAACCATTTATCTGCAGTTCAGGCTCTTTACAGAGACACACGCGCAAACTCTGCTCTCTAATCCTGTGATTGAATACCCCCATACAACATTCAACATGTTGATTGACGAGAAATGACCTACTCAATAGCTGCAAATAAAGCAATGACAAGAAAAATGAAAATCCATAATTTTACAAAAAATAAATTCCAACCCAAAACAATCAGATTCTGTCCTGAGACAATTTTGACTACACCAGCATCTCCATAAATGTGTGATATTAAAACACATAATTATGTTATCATATAACCAAGCCGATTTCGGCCGTCGATAGATGTCGATAGGTGTCTGGCCGTCGATGACCGTCCTGTCGCCCTACTCAGATATGGTGATGTATAATAAGAACTGGATACAGAGTGGGAGGCGGGGCCTCGTTCATTCCTATGAGAGTTGGGGGAGAGAGAAGTAATACGGTTTCCTGATAAAGCTGTGGAGAGTATGTGCTGCAGGGAGGTGGATGCACAACGCACCCAGGAACGAACGCTAGCTCCGGTCCTTTTCCCGTGAGGGAAACTGTGGACTCTATGTCCTGACAGGCTGGTATTTGTGCAACCTGCACAAACACAATACTGCACCATGATTACAAATGGTGGAATACAATGTAAAACTACCGAAAAATACCAGCTCACTAAAACACAACCGCTCAACTCAACGCAACTACTAACTATACCCGCGGTCAGAGAGCGGAGATGTTTACCCTTTGTGATGTAATGTGACGCGTTTGACCTTAAAAAAAAGCCGTTTTTAAGAGCAGAGCTCAAAATTGCTCCTTTCCCTCTGAATTCCTTCCCTTATGCCTCGTAAAACATATCAAATCCTACATTCACTTTTTTTAATTGTAATTTTCAAGCAAGTTGAAAAAAACAAAAACCTGTAAGATGCTCTTTAAGACATATACAACTGCAACGAAAGTAACACACACAATGCAATATCCTTTTCAATTTCAAAGAACACAAATTGGGTTGTATACATTAACAAATAACTATAAAACAACAATACTGTAGAATAACAAAAAGAATGCTGTGAATAAACCGAAATACACGTGTCGAAGCGGTTCGCTGCTGATTACTACCGAATATCCGGAGCCCGAAAAAATGGTATTCGGGACAGCCTTAGCATCCATACATTTCCCAGCCCTATTGGGAAGCAGGAACTTGCACGTCAGAACATTTCTGAAAAATATATGTTAATTACATGAGATATTTTCAGAATTTTCCTTTTAACCTCTTTCTCCTGTTTTTCAGACGGTGAGTCGTCACTTCAGGAATATCCCGGTGAACGAGAAGGAGACGCTGACCTACTTTATTTACATGGTGAAGAGCAGCAAGAGCCGCTTGGACCAGAAAGGCGACGGCGGGAAACCGCTGGACTAAACTTCGCAACACAAAGCACAGTAGCTACAACGAAACCATCAATAATCCACAGCTATTTCAGAAACCCGGACGCCACTAACGGCAACAACAACTGCAACCATGCACCGTCCTCTCCTCTGTAAAGACAGACTCTTGTCGTCCTCAGAGGACATCTCACTGAATTGGAGGAGAATTCAGGTTGGGATGAGATATCTCTTGCTTATTATGCCCTTTTCATATAAAAACTGTCTCTGCGCATGTTGTCACAATGGTCATTTCCTCTCCCTCTTCTCCGAAAAAAGCCAGACTGAGGTCCCGGGACTCACTCCACAGGGTTTTTATGTTGTCATGCTGTAATGTAATCTGTCAATATGTACAAAAGAACAGCTTCCAATCTTAAGTAAGTTGGTTGACTGCAAAGTACAATATAGCTGCCTTAAGAGTAAAAAAAACGAACCGTGTTTCTGTAAATTTGGGAGAATCTTTCTTTGCCGAGTAGATTGTTAACACTTTCACAGAAAGGAATGCTTGTGCCAAACAGAAACGTTTGTTTGAATTGAATGATGTTGAGTGGGATTTCTTTTTCTTTCTTTTTTTTAAACGTGAATTAATTAATTGTTGGAAAGGGGCGCTGCCTTTGCTGAAGTTACATCCAGGGATCAGAGTCAGTTTAACCAGATCAAGAATTCTTGATTCTCAATAATGTCTAAAAGAAAGAAGCTGATCTCAGTCCTAAATTTTAATCTTTATTCGCCCTTTTCCAACTGGATGTGATGCATATGAAGACCGATGGTGGTGAATGATGTAGCATTTAGCTATGATCCACTCTTCTCCTTATTGCTAGCTGTTTAATGTACTTAACAACACAAACATCACAGGTGTTGGTAGCTTATTTTTTTTCTTTGTAACCCAGTTTTCTACTAAATTTTTAGTTCAGCCTCAAGTTGTATACAGTCTGTGGATGTATGATTTAGAATTGTTTTGTCCCATCTTTCTTTTCCACCAGAAGTGGAACTTTTGTGTGTGTGAGAGATAGGGGTCTAAGAGTAATTATTTGCGCCATTTTAATATTTAAGAGCAGTGTTTATATTGGACTGAAGTCTTGATTTGATACTTAAAATACCCAGATGCATTTAAAAAAAAAAGTGGGTTTTCCCTTTGCCTTTTTGAATAATTAATTACATATATCAACAAAAAAAGATATCGATGTGTGCCTTCCATATCGGCCAGCAAAAATCTAAATGTCAGTAAAAGTTGGCTAATGAGGTCTTAAAAGTTATTTCATTTGTATTCCCAGTTGAATTATGAGTGCTAATTAACATCATTACCCTCAATGTCATAAAGGAAAAGTCTAGTTTGGCACCAAAAGTCGCATCACAACAAAACAGGATTTGTTTTGAGTTTGACCATTTATTAAATTATTTACTGTGTTAATTTAAATGAAGCTCAGTGACTCCTGCATCTTGGCAATTATTATATTCAGGTAATGGATTCACTGTTTGATGAATCGTCATTTTTTGGATCGTATTTGTAAATAATATTGAGCCACAACTGTTATGGGGAAATTAGCCTTTCGCAGGTAGCCACTTGTGTCACCTGTCTAAAACTGCTCAAAAACTAAATTGTATGTATATTCCTAACTCACAGCTAACACATCTAGACAATTGACAACTGGGTTTTGCATCTTCCCACAACAACTCTTCTACATGTTCAATTCTTTGTTGTTGTTTTCATTGTGGTGACTACATTGTACACACAGTTTGGGATTTCTGTAGGGATTTTTTAATCACTTTGCATCCTCTGTCACACATCTTATTTAAGGTTGTTCACCAAACTGAGTTGTCTTCTTTCAACAAAGGTTTATATTTTTATTTTAGTGTCTGTTATATTTTCAGTTCTGCTTGTAGGTTTTAGTTTCATGTAGATAACACCCAACTTTAACATATAGGCCATTAACCTTACTGTTGTATTAGAAAAAAACATATTTAAATATGGCTGCTTATTGCTCCTTATAATAATAAATGTATTGTACAGATAGAAACAACGGTCTTGTCTCTGTTCATTCATACTGCTCAAATGTTGTATATATTTCAGCTGATTTTACAATACGTTATGCGAACACCCAATTAATACAGTGAAAATGATATCTGTACCTTTTCAAATTAAACATGAAGAATGTCCAGGTTGGATTTTTTTTCAGGAACTGCCATCGATCACCACTAGGTGTCGCTACAGGCCCTCATATTAGTTGGAGGGGAAGAGAGAAGGGAGCTTTACACCCAGAGACTTTAGGAGACTCAAATCAACCCAAAGGCAGCAGCAAAATGCATTTTTAAGAGTTGAAACTTGTTAGGTGGAAAAACTTGTTTGTTGGTGTATTGTTAAATTATATATCACAAAAATATAAAAAACTTAAATTACTATGGAAGAGTCTAGAAGACTGCAGCCCACCCACCGGGTGCCTTTGAGCCAATAAATACAACTTTTTGCAATCCAGCCTTTGTCAATTGTAAATGTGGATTTACAGAATAAATGTTGCAAATGACTAATCGTCACTGGAGAAATTATGTTATGTCAAATTATACAAGTAGAATACTAATGTTGAGGTTAAGGCACTGGCAAATTAGATTATAACACTCCTTACGTCTTTTATTTTAATTTTATTTTTGTCATATTTTGTTAGACTGACCGGTGGATTGGTCAAGGCCATAAGTAAGGAGGCCGAAAAACGACATAATGCCCACATTTGGGCATTTATTTAGAATGAATAACATGTAGTAGCCTACTCTGCAACCATACCCTCACTCACTGCCACCTGCACTGCCTGGCACAAAATGAAACTTTTACAGCCCGAGCCACCCTAAGGTGCTATCTAGAACATGGGGGCCTCAGACCGGTTTTACATAGAATACTGAAACAATATAAACATATAAACAACTATCAATGTTTTATTTACAACATAGCTACTAAACATAGGCTACATCTAACCAGTGGTGGAAACTAACTTTACTCAAGTATACTCTACATTTAGCTACTTTATACTTTTACTCCACTACAGTTTATAGGCAAATGTGTTGCTTTGTATTCACTTCATGTATTTTACAGATTAAGGTACTATGACTTTGGCAGTTTTAAATAATAAGATACAAATATAATTAGAATATAAAATCTCTAATATATTATTGTATTTTATTATAGATTAAGCTAGCCAGTGTATGTTTAAAAGAATTAAAATAAACCCACCTTTACCAAGTCCAACATTTAAGTTATGATCACATTAATACATGAATACTAAAACGATGGTGCATGACGAGTACTTTTTCTAAAAGTAGGCCTATATTTTGATGCTAATATACTTTTGGACTTTTGCGTATATGTACAATTTTGAATGCAGGACTTTGACTTGCAACCGAGTATTTCTACACTTTAGTATTGCTACTTATCATCTGAGTAGCCTACTTCTTCCACCACTATATCTAACATGTATTAACTCCAGAATGAACCCCCCCGGAACGATAGGTGTCGGTTTCACCGGGGAAACTTTTGTTCGCGCACGGAATTCAACACAGGAGAGCTCAGGTAAGTGTGATTTACCTGATACGCTCTTATTAATGTATCCATACACCTTTACATGAACGCTTTCAAAACTGCATAAGAGACGAATGCTGTTCATTCATAATATGTTATTTGATGTATTGATTGATCCATGGAAAGATCTACAATATGAAGTCATTCCACCCGCGTCTAGATAAAACATCATGATTTCAAGTGGCCTGCAAACATTACACCAATCCAAAGAGGTTCTTGAACGCAACATCTGCTTGTTATATTCCATTCTTGTGCCAACTATGTTAAAATATGCTAAAATGGCGTAGGCTACTGTGTAAGGATCCTGCAAGGATATAGGCTACTGCAAAAATAAAGGTGGGCCCATAATGAAACTCATTAACAACATAAAAGTCTCAATACGTAAAGTTTTCAGACTTGTGAATTTGTTAATTATTTATATAGTCTATTTGTATTTTAAATAATAATTTAACCAAGTGGTTTTTATTTGGGCAATTCCAGAGCAATTCCTGATCCATTGTTTCCGATGATTATACCCGTAACGGCAAGAAAACGAGGACATTGTTTGGTTATTGGTGTGTAGCCTACTGTTTGTTGAATATTACATTAATTAATTATATAAGTGAAAACACATTGGTCATAGCTGAAGTGACTTAAAATAATTCATTTATTTACGGAACAATATATAACTTCACATCCAATGTACATTTCAATCAACATGTCGCACAGAAATAAAACTTTTTTTTAGTTTTTAGTGTTTGTCGGAGTGAAAGCTGTGCGTTAACGGAACATTCTGTGTCTCAGGACGGACAGTGACATTAATTTTGAGGTAGATTCAGTAAATTCAATAATGTTCAACAAGAAACATCAACAACAGCCGGAAAAGTGTAGGCTACATTCAAGACTCCATTTGAGTTTGTCTGTAACATATCTAACCGGAAATACTTGATTAATAATACTGTAAATATTCTGACTGCCAAATTCAGAGGGAAGAAACAGTGACAAAAAATAAAAAAGATTCCCCCCAAAAATATGTGTTTCCTCTGGGCTCGTCTCCAGGACTTTAAATGTTTTCGATATTTCTTTTTTTCATATCCGTTTTACACGACATCATATTACAACAAGGCCGGCCTGGGTTTTAATGAGTTTATCAGTTAATTCATAGATGTTTTGTAGTTGAATGGGTTTGTGTGATTTAACACCACGTCAGTTTGAATGTGAACCGTTAAAAACTGTTCTACTGAGCATTGTAATAAAATGAAACTAAATCCGATTTGTATAAAATGTTTTGATAGTTTGAATATGTCTACTAAAGGCTGGCATCACGGAGCAAAACAAATAAAGTAGTCTATGCCTGAATATTCTTTCAAAGTTATAATTATAGGCAAAGTAGGCTATTATAAGATAATTGGGTTTATAACTGCTTTGTTATTGCACAAAAACTCTGCCGTGCGGCTCGTGTCACTAATTTGTCATAAATTACGAAGAATTTCAGGCAGAAAAAACCCAGCTGAGCCCAAATAAGTGTACAAAATATTTGTGGGTTACTCTGTAATGCTGTTCCTATCCGACCTCATCTTACATTTACTCCATTTGTTCTGTTTGTGTTCTGCTTTGCGTCCTCATGTGTAAAACAGCACCGCTCAAGACACCAGATAAAAACACATTTTTCCGGGGAGACAGATGTGTTTTGACACCGTGGCAACATCTGGTCTACAGTACAAACATCAAAAAACAGAAATACCACAAATATCAAACACCTACAGTCAGAATTGTCTGTGGAGTGAACCACACCGGGAGAGAGAAGATCAACAGAGTGTCCATGTCGCTCTCCTCCTCACCTTGTTAGCATGTTGTCCTTTAATTCTCTCATTTTGTGCTTCATTGCACTTGCACAGCGGTGTGTTAAGGTTCAGTCAGGCAGTGGTTTTTTATCTGATTTGAATCCAGAGTCTCGGGGTGTTTTAGGGGGGTGGGAGTGGAGGAGGGGGGGTCACTGGTTGAGCTCCAGAGCCCAGACCTGCTGCGGCCACCCGGTCCGGCCCTTCGCCTTCTTCTCGGCTCCTAATGCCTCCTGCAGCCCGTCAGGCTGTACCAGCAACAATACAAAATGAAAAGACACATTATTATTATTAGCTACCATCAGAGAGCAAGGCTCAAATGTAGCCTACTAACTTCTGATCAAGCGAACTTTTTAAAGAGAGTCAATATTGCTTATTTCTCTACCCCATGTTGGTCCTATTTATAATTTAGGTTTACCTTAGAAAGTTTAAATACACTGGAAAGCCTACTAAATTATCATACATGCTGTTTTTCGACACCATGTATGCTTCAGTGACGCAGTTGGGGCCATTACAGGCAAATTATTTAGGTTTAACTTACATTAACTTAAATAATTCTACAAATAGGTAACAATGTATAATATAACGTTATGTAATCTGTATATGCAGGTTTTAAATGTATATAAACAAAGCTATTATTTAAAGCAGAATGTGAGTGTTGTATAAAATATTGGACTATTTATTTATAACTGTAATGTAATGCAGACAAAAACGATATATGGTGAGCAGTATAGCTACAGAGTTGGAAAAGTAGTATAATATTGTTACTGCTACATTACAGTCAACATGTGACTTAGTGATACCAATTTGAATACAGCTATACACGTTTAATCATCATGCTTATATTCTATAGAGTCTATACAGCTGCAGCTTCTTTGATGAGCCTACTCTCGCGTTATTATAGTGAAGCATAATCGAAAAATAAATACTAAATAGGCTGCACTGCAAATTCTTATTTTGGATGTATTTGCTAGAATATAATTCAATAACCATTTTGATTAGAATTGTATTTTTAATTTAGATGATAATCAGACTCGAAAAGCAAAAATCGTCACTTATGTTTTTAAACCCTGTGGTAGCTGTCGTCTAATAAATCAGGGCCTATGGTTCAATTTCTGCGTAAAATGTAGTTGTTTCTATTTTAACCAATTGTTTTTTACATTTACTTAGAAACCTAAACTTGCTGATCTGTTTTTTCGGAATGAACTAATTTTGATAGCCATGATACACACACTCATAACGTATACCTGATCACGTTTCCTCTTTAGATCCCGGTTTTCAAATTTCTTAATTTCGGCCTTAAAGCCCTCGGTCTCCCCGGTGTCTTTGGCCAGGACGTCCATCAGGTAGGCGATGTAACTGGTGGCCAGGCGTAAAGTTTTAATTTTCGACAGTTTAGTGTCCGCCGGGACGTTTGGGATGCACTCCCTGAGCTCGGAGAAAGCTGTGTTGATGCTCTCCGTCCGCCGGCGCTCCTTCTTCGGCCCCGACGTTCTCCTCTTTCCCATCCCAGCCTGGAGCCCTTCCAGCCGGGCGTCATGCGTCGTTCCGGGCGCTCCGTGCTCCGCGGCCGGGTAGGGGGTCTGGATCTGGAACTCCGGGGGCATCTCGCCGTGGTTCACCACCCAGCTCTGGAAGTACGGTGCATCCTGGTGACACCGCTGGACGAACGGGAAGGGCTCGTGCATCAGGTGGTGGTGATGCTGGTAGCCCCCGATGAGGTTCATGTTGAGCGGTTTAACGAAAGTGGTCTTTGCCGTGTTTTCCCTCGCCCTCGGTCTGTCTCCGGTGCTGTCCCAAAACGGTCTGTGCTCGGTAGCAAACAGAACTCATTCAATACTTCTATATGTATTCCCTTGAATGCGTTAACGAGTCAAGCAAAGCGCATACTAACTTAACATGGTCGTCATTCCGAAAGTTTTTTCAACGAAAGAGGCCGTAAAAAAAGTGTATAATTCCAAATAACAAATCTCTGCGATGTGTTGGGCTCCAGTTTCCTGCGATCGCTTCCTGAAGAGGCTGCTCTGATTTGCTTCAAGAAATTTGACCCTGGTGAAGGTGTGAGGCCCAAGGTTTATATGATTTGGATGTCAGCGTGGTCAGGAGGCAGCCAATGGAGGAGAGCGCCCAGGGTGGGAGGAGAGTCCAGAGACGTTTGCAATAACATGTTCCATGGTGCTGTAATCTCACAGCAATACACAGGGAGCAAATATATGATGGTTGGATTTCGTTGCTGGATACATAGATTATGAGAAATATGAAAAAGTGGTTTAACTATCTAAAGTTTAGTAAATGGTTTGATTATTATTTAAATTGTTTTGCCCTTTAAATGCTTGAAGAGATTTTACGCACAGATTTTACGCACACTCAATATGGCTTATAGGATGTTTATTAGGTAGGTGTATTTTTGGAAATCCAGAGGCAAATAATTTCTGTTTTATTATTTTATTCTTGGTCTATCATATGGTAAATTGACATTAAGACAGTATGAATTAAAACACTTACAAATAAATCTCTAAATCCATTTGATTCTGAATTTGCGCACATATAAGAGAATAACACATACAACTGTCATTTGCTTTGTCTCACAAATTGTGAGACAAAGAAATTGTGAGTCACAATTGCAATCATTTTGAATGAACACATTTGATATAAAGGCTAATGTATTGAGATGTACTACCTCTTCTTTTAAGAACGAAACTTCGATTAATACATTCATTGGAGATGAAAACATTGCAATATACAATTAAATCTGCGTTTCACTGCAATGTACACGCTATACATGACTGATTTCCTTTCAATCTCCCTGAGTCAGTTGCTTTTTCTTAAAACATTTTCTCGGATTTTCTATATTTTCTTAAACGCGTAATGACCAAATTCAGACAGTGTTATCAGTCTCTCGTTTTCTGTAATAACATACCGTATATCAGAGCTTTCTGAGAAGTGTAAATGAACAGTTTGATGGATTATTTGGTAGCCTACTTTTTGGGACAGACACGCTCCACCGGCCTGTTGTCATCATATCTCAGCAGTATAAGGAACATCGGCGTTATCTCTGCATTAATTCCCCGCAGCTCCTTACACACTAAACATTATCATCTTGTCTCCATCGCCGAAAAACATTATCCCATTACATTGCATGACCTTGACGCTATTTAGAAACCATTTACGGCCGTGTCTTATCTAAATACAGCCATAAATCAGGTGGTGTCACCGGCTGTAGGACTGCATGTATTCCATAAAAGCTCTCCTGGCCTGTGCACTGTTTACATCACGGCCTTTTGCGGCATATTTCACCGTCCACCATCTCGTCATAAATAGTCATCAGTCACAACTTTATGTCTCTCATTTTACACGCATGCACATAATTTTCAAAGGAAACATTCAGATCATATTCATAAACGCGCATAATGCTTCATATTTGAACCAGGTTGTTTTTATAACAATAAATATATATACATCTATAATAGTCTTGAAACTGAGTGTAATGTTAATATTAGTGATTCTTGTATTATCATTAAATATTACCAACATTTTTCAACCAATACAATCTGTTTCATTTCTCATTATGAAACAGTGGAATTTAAGTCTATATGTTGTTTAACTTTACTCTTTAAAAACATTTATATATATCAAAAATATGACTTGACTGTACTTGTCTGCAGTAATGAATTTCTTCTGCAGATTCAGATTGAAAAGTCGAAACATCATAAACTCATAACTCATACAATGGATTAGTTTCAATTACCCAAAGGGGTTACATACACCACGTGCAGCGACACTAAAATGCTGCTTTCAATTTAATGCATCATTAATTTAACACTCAGAAGGTGTAACCCTTCCTAATGAGCATTTTTACTTCAGAGACATATTTTGTGACTTTTACTTCGGTAACATCTATAGAAGCATTATTGGAGCATTTTATAATGGCCTTATAATAACTGTTAATAATAGCCTTTTATTACTAGTTTATTAGTTGTTGTTTTTTTCTAAATAAAGTGCTTCATTGCCCAAACTGCAACACAAGAAATAATTTGGAACATTCAAAGAAAAACATCCTAAAGAGTTGAAAAACACTATAGGCAATAAATAAGATAATGCATGGTATTAAGTTACCTTTGTTAAAAGATATTTCTTTTAAAGTTGCCTTAAGTTATTCAAAACCAGAAATATTTTATTTGTCCCACAGTTGGGAAATGTACAACGAAAAGTAAAAGCCTTAACAATAAGTAACAGAGTATCTAAACAGGTCTGGGTTACATGATTATGATTAAATGAAAGCAGTATCCCCGACTCGCTTGAATACTTTTGTTTGTATCCGACTTCCTAGTATGTTTGTATATGTTTTTGCAACTTGTAACCCTTTAATAGTATTTGTATACCCTGGTTCCTAAAACCTAATGTAACCCAATAGCTGAATATTAATACATTTTTGATATTTAAATATCCCTAATTTTTGCAATATTGTAATGATACAAAAGCTTTTGAACATTGATGTAACTTTTGTTTTATTTTGTGAGGGAGGGCATTCATTGTAGTTATTTGAATGCAGGCTGTTGCTGCTTATGAGCGGTATGAGGGCACATCCTCCTCTCCGTCCTGTTTGCCACTCACATGCTACCTCGCTGTCAGCATGAAAAACACCATGCAGCCTCCTGAAAGAAAACCTGACACTGTTGATTAAGACGTCCACTACACAGAGATGAAATACAATACTGGTCATACTCCCATCCCCCTCTTACTCCTTCTCTCTCTGCATCACTCTCTCCTCCATTTCTTATTCTACCTCTTTCCATTCTGTCTCTCAATGCCTCACTTTCTACCAAACTTTAAACCAGAACCCTTCCTCTATTTGATCTCCTCCTTCTCCTTTTTCCTCTTCACTTGCTATCACTGGAGGAGGTGCTGAAAGACCTGGGCAGCAGTAATAGTCTCTTCATATTTTGCTTTCAACCCCAATAGGCTCCAGTCATCTCTCTCTCTCTCTCTCTCTCTCTCTCTCTCTCTCTCTCTCTCTCTCTCTCTTGGTGCTTTGCCAAGGGCAAACATCCAAAATAGGAATTGTTTGTGTCATCATGTAGATTTTTCAATAGACACTGCTTCCCTCCTCTTCAGAGTGCTTACCCTAAACTCTACATTTCCAAACAAATATTCCCCCTGATTCAAAACCGAGCAGAGCAAATGCTGCGGAGCACGCTCAACCCCCAGTGTTTATCATGCAGCCGCTCTTACAGTATATATATCCACCTCTGGCGTGCATCGACACTGACACGCAAAGCTAATTAAACCCATTGGGTACAATTAGACATGGCGGCTCCTCCTCATTCTGGGAAATGTGGGCAAACTAGGTCATGCCATGGAGCTCTAGGAGTCCATCAGAGGCCCAATGCTTGATGGGAGCCTGAAAACACGTCCCATTGTCCTCCCTAAGCCTGGCTGTGGTCGAGTAAGCCAGGGTACACATGGTGCAGTAAATACTGTTTCTATTCAATTAATACATATCCTGCTCGATTCTATAATATTCAAGGTCATGGTGAGGTCAGGTCTCATCTCATCAAGCTAACAGAACATGGCTTTGGAGAAAATCGAATCAAAAATTGGGATAACCAGATCAGCGCTCGTAAAGCAACTTCTGGTTATTCTCATCCCATTCTGATTTCAAGAAGTTTCAAATCACAAGCTGCACCATTTTCAGTTTGGTTTGCTCTCAAAATCAATGTTCAATGCAGTCTTCTTTTAGAAAATGATAAGATGTAAGGCTCCGTTCTCACATATTTCAAAAAACAAAACAAAAAGTTGCCTTAAGTTGTAGCCATGCAAATATAGAATTGTTTTTACGTCCCATTGTTTGGCTTTATCTCAGTCTTTGTGTATAGCACTCTTCTAATAACTTTTATAATTATTTTTTCACCAAAAATTCTAGTAGTCTTTGAATTATTGGCATTAACAGACAATGTTTCTATAAAAATTGTTTTACTTTGGAGTTTTTTAAGATGTAACGGAGCTGTGCTGAGAGCAATTATTAATATAAATGTAGATATTTCCAAACTTGGAAAGCTTTACCTCTTGAAATCAGAGGAACAGGGTTAAAAGACCCGTTTTATCCCCCCCCCCCCAATAAATAATACTTTTTCTTATCAGTGTGTCCTCTTACGTTAAATTAGCATTTTGAAATTGTATCTTTTTGCGATGTCTTTTTCTGCCCGTTTAGTTTTTAATGCATTTTTTTCATAACTTACAGCAACAATTATTTTCTTCATAGTGATGCAATTTGTAAAACTGACTGCAAAAGAGAGCTAGCTTTCTGCACGTTTTCTACCATAAATCAGATACACTCAATCAATCAACCAATGTTGACTGTGAGCTAAGACCTAATATCTCTGAGCTATTCGACGCGTGTGTTTTCGTGAAATATGATTTACATGTTGCTTATCTCATTAAGAAGTCTGGCATCAAATTAGCAGCTTAATTGACTTTATGTGTGCCTGACCCTATCCAGCCTGCATAATATGATGCGGCTGTGAACAATCAGCCATGTCTATGTTTTTTAATTCTTTTTTTGCATTTGTCTAAATAAGAATTAACTAAGCTTTTTTTATTTGTATTTTTTTATTCGTAAAATGGTTAAGGTTAACATAAAATGACTTAAAGTGGAACGATATTTTTGTGGATTGGACTAGTAAAATATAAAGCATATAAAACATGCAGTGTTCCTTACACAGAATATAAAAAGTATTACATTTTTCTTTGTATAAATATACAAATCAGGCTCTGGGTCTGAGCTGACTCGTCTCAAGCTACAACTCAAGTTGAGACTAAAGATGACAAAGTGTATTGTTCGTCATTTAGAGCTTTACCAGACCATTTACTTTTACTACAGCCTCTCCTGTTTCTTTAGAGTTATCATTACACACAGTGAAGTCCCCACCATGACAGGATGCCTTCTTCTCTTCTTATACGTATTTTATTCTCTTCTGTCATGTATCCATTGATATGTGGTTGTCGTCTTTAGTCTCTGAACATCTGTGTGTTCAGATCCAGTAACTGTCCTCTAACTGCAGTAATTCTGCCGTCCTCAGCCAATAAAGATAAGAGCGGGACGCTGGAATGTGGAGCAGAGAGGTGACAGTGACGGGATGAAGGAACGTAAATGGACATAAACTCCAACACTTTCTGTAAGAACCTACTAAGTATTTTTATTTTGTCTCCTGGAAAATAGATTCGACAGCAATGATACAGCACTTTTTATATAATCTAATGTCAGTTGTACCCTTCAAAGTGTTATAACAGTACTAATTCAACCTGTAAGCAGCTCATGATGGGTTTTCACTTGTTTGCAGGCATTTAAAAAATATTTAAGCAAGAGTTGTTACAGGTTTAATTAAATAAAACAATAATACACTTCATTTGAGTTAAAGTCAATTTATTTCACATGAAACTAGAATGAATATTTTGATAACCAATTTATCTATATTTATTTACATTAAGTTGACCTATATAAAGCAGATAAAGGATAATAGGCTATTTCAGAAACTGGAACCAGATTAGATTTTATGTTTTGCCGTATAAATGGCTGATCGATAACTGACCGAGTTTCAAATTTGATGTCAATTGTTGTATTTTTTTTACAATCTACTAGTGGTTTCATTAAAACATTAAGATAATAATCTTTCTGATACACCGGGATTATTAAACAGCCTGGCAAGATAACATTAATATTGTAAGTGCTGAGACAATGCATCTATTGGTTATTCCTCAGTAATGATAATACATTAATAATGTAAGCTATTAGTAATTGTTGCAAATGCGAATTCACAAAAAGGGAGAAGTCTCTGTTTTATCATTTCAAACCTTTTACATTTTGTTTTTGATTTTTTTACATGAGGAATGTTTCTTTAACCTGAAAATTGATCATGAGAAACACGAGGAGTCTTTGCAATTGTTTTGATATTCATATTTCTGACCTCTATAAGACTGTATGATAGATGGTTAATTGAAAGGATAGGTTACAGATCCAACATATAAAACCATACGGCAGTGTAGAGTTTACCCAGAAGAACGTGTAATTCAGCATCAATCAAAAGCTTTCCTTATCCACGTTGATCCTCTCTTTATACTTACACTGGTCAGGAGCATCAAACCAAGCATCCTCCCCCCCCACGCACACACAGAGCCAGGTCCTGTGCTCTGGACCCGCGGACCACCGGCAGGTCGGCTCTAATGATTTCACAGCAGCAGATTTAACAGAGGGTGGCTGCTCTGTGTCAGACGACCCCAGAGGGTTTAGAAAGGCTGACAGTCAAAACATCGACATAAAGGTTTGACCCTGAGAAATCTTAAAGGTGGAGACGTTCAGGGACCGACTTCTCTAAAAGCATTTTAACACCACTGAGGCTGCAACGCTGAATATTTGAAAGTGTGAGTAATAAGTGTTTTAATCCTGAAAGGGAACAACGTCAGCCGACATTCATAAGCCTGGAGTATGAAACAGTGACATTTGGATGAGCTCACATGTACCTTGTATGCACTTTTTTACACTCTGTGTATTATAATAATGTTGCCCAAAACAACTATGGTTTAATATTCTGTATCTTACTAATTAGTTTTGTTAAATTTGACTATTATAGTTTTACATTTTCTAAATTATATTAAGTTTTCCAGGACAATCTTATCCTGTCTTATCTTAAATGATCTCAACTTGAATTAGATGAACTTGTTATCATTTGCACAGTTTCAGTACAAAGCAAACATTATGTAAACTCTATAGTGTATGGATAAAAATGTCCATTAAATAACATGTTTAATTCATGGAAAATGTTCGTCCACAGCTAATACAATAGCAATGTTCTTTTTACGCTGTGGCTTACTGTATTTGAGTTTTGTGTCAAAATAAGACTAAATGAAGCTGATGAAGGGGAGCAGCAGCTTTAAAAACTAAACAGGAATTTGAAAACGAGATTTGAACATAACGACTTTCCAACATGCAATACTATGGCGACTATGTTATGGGACACTTTCCAAATTGGTCTGTACATTTACTTTTAAGTGTTTTGTCTACTGCTGCCAAATATCTATATATATATAGATATATATATATATCTATATATATATACATATATACACACCTAAAAAAAACTGCCCTTCTCTGCAACACTGAATTTTGTTGTCATTTCAAATTGTAGAAATCTCAAAGCTGTGATGTAGTATAAGTGCAGACATAAACACATAATATCTTGAGTTACTGTATGTCAACACCTTGGTTGATTGTTGTATAATAAATCACCTTAAGATCACAAAAACATATTTTTCAAATTTAAGTTGAGTATAAAGAGAGAAAAATCTATTTATTGTTATTACTTGTTTAGGTCCATGCAAGTGTTTATTTTTTGAATATTTTTCTTTCGACTTCAAATCTTTAATATTTTTCTCTTCTCTGTCTTAGACGTTCAAAATAAAGTAGATGAAGTAAAATAAATGTACAGACGATATCAAGAGGCTGTATAGCATCCTCGCTGATGTCAGTTTTAAAAGTAGCTACCCTTAACGTCGGACAACTTATCTGTTCTCCAATTACACAATAAGATCTATAAAGAAACACATCAGATGGAGCTGTGTGCAGGCTGTTGTGTATAGTAACACGTTGTAACGGTGTTGAGGTCATTGTACTTGGTAACATAATTGCCCCACAGGCTCTTAATGGCAGAGGCAGCTAGTTAAAGTTCCTGCTTGTCCATTCATGCTCAGCTCTCTCCACCTCTCTCTCCCGCTCATTAAAACGGTGAATGGCCCACAGATGTGGAGTCGGCCATTAGTCTTACCTGGAAGGAGCTTTGGGAGAGGTGAAGCTAGGAAGCGAAGTTAAACACCAGGGTGAGGGCCTTCGTTTCCCCGCTGGGGCCACCCAGGCTAAATAAGTTTTCACCCACGGTGCTGCGAGACATGTCAGTCCACCGACAGATGTTACCTGCTGCAGGTTGACAAAACGGCCAGTTTGAGATGTCCTCAAAGACAGGCTCCGGGGTATTTTACGACACACTAACATAAATTGTAGGATCTGCTCTTTCTGCTTCTAAAGTCCTGCATCAATCTTTGTCCAACAAAGCGATCCCTTACACCTGGTTATGCTTATAGGATCAATATGTAGAGCATCGGCTCAACTTCTAATCTCCAGCAGAGGTTATTCATTGTTTTAACAGGCTTTTTTGGGAGAAGAACCACAAACAATTGAAGAAAGTTATTATTGTGTGTTAAGTTATCTTATACACAAGGTTTCTTCACAATATAGGCAGAAGTAGGTGGTCCTACGTCCACATGCCTTGTTTGCCCTGTGTTTTATAGTTTAGGCCCCTTAGTACGCTTACTATAAAATAAATTAATATAATCATGACTTTTGCAAAAGACACCGAGACCCAGAGGGCTAATGTCTCTCATCACATTATGTAGAAATGTGAATGTCATGAACCTGGCTTTTCTTTTTATTGAATTTTAAACTGACCTCCAAATGGTTGAAAACCGATTTCATTCTTTTTAGTTGTCCAGACTTTTTCCAGACAATTTGAATATGCCAAAGAAATAGATTTGTTTTGGCATGCAGAATAGGGCCTTACCTTATCAGGTGGAAATGAAAAGATACAAAATTAATGTTGCAAGAATGAAACTTTAACATTTATAAATTATAATACAGTTCATGCGCTAAATCGGAAAATAACTTGTCTAAATGCATCCTCATCATTGAGCAAAGGCATGTTCCTCTTTGACAAACTCAGTATGAATCTGATGACCAAGTGAGAAGATAAAATCAACCGTGAACAAGATGGAGACTAATGTATATTGACTAATGGCTACATCAAGGAGTGTAGCTTCAAAAACCTAATTTTACGACCTGTTTACCTAGAAAAATGCTACGCAGAACACGGCCCCTTTAATAGCAGATATGTTTAAAGTATTAAACAGTTTTGAGGCTTGAAGTAACACGTTTGAAATGCAGCAGCAGTTTGTCTTGCTTGTGTTGAAACTCCCTCCTATCTATAAAGACAGAAATAGCCTCGCAGCTCTGTGTCCCAGCCAGCATCAGACCTCATGATAGTGTCAGATCAGCCTGAGGAATGCAGCGACAAGCTCTCACACTCAGATTGGATGCTTATCACAGCAATGTGAGCTCGGGATTGGATGCTTATCATAACCATATCCTGTTGTTGGCTGATGGAGTGACCTTTACAGTATCAGCCTGGGATGCCATGGCAGGGCGAGGCGGCAGCGACTGGAATTGTCCTGATATTTGTCACACCTTTTGGCTGCTTCTCCACCTGCGGCTTGTGAGCCAAATAACTATTAATATAGAGTTACAAGGGCTGTGCTGCGGCACCATTTAAGGAACCTTCAGAGGGGAACTTCAGGTTAATGAGGCAAAAATATCTTACATCATGAATCAGCAATGATTGTTGGAGCCTACGCATAAAATAATCTAAGTGATGTTCTCACTTCAGACTTCTTGTGTACTGTATGTGTGTATTTGTGCGTGTGTGTGGTTCCGATCTTTATAAAGCATTGTTAGGTTAACCTGTGTCTGATTAAGTCTATAAAACCTGTGATTCATAATCATAAATAGACTAAACTAAAAAAGACACCTTAAAAAGTATACATGTATTTATTGTTGACGGTTTTACCTGTACATTCTTAGTCGCTGTTAGTCAAAGACACTTAATGTTACATTAAAAGAGAACACAGTAACAGAGTTCTCAGTAAGCCAATCACCTTCAAGGATTTCTTAATGAAGCTTTATGTTGCATTATTTGCTTTGTCTTTAATGGTGCCAACTAACCTTTGTTTATTCCTTAACAAATATATTTGCTGCTGCCAGACATATAAAAAAAGGTTGTTTTTTTGTACTGTCTGGAAGCTTGGTGTTTAAAGTTCTAAACTTAATTTTTCATGCTTACAATGCCAAATAAAAATAGGCATTTATGTCTCTGTTAAAAAGCTCTAAAGATTACTACTTGAAAAGATAACACATTGGACAGAGATGACCGGAGAATTGTAGGGTTTATTTCTGAGGCCGGGACATAAATCTGACCATGAGTGCTTTGTGGCTGCGCAGGTCAGTCCTCCTGTGGGAAAACAGAGATGAGAGGCTTGGGGTCAATCTGTGCTAAGCCCTGCTGGTGCCAGTGGACCCTCTGGTTCCCCGGACAGACCCTGAGACACGCTGACATCAGACCCAGGTTAGTCGGAGAAAAGGACTTGCAGCTTGTTTCAGTTGTTTGGAGAAACTCAGGTATTGACGTCAGGTATGATGTCAAATCATGCACTTCAATTATATTTAAGTAATTACATTTGTCTTTACTGGGAGGCAAACTAAACCCAGTATCTCCACAAACACTTCAAACCAAACATTGTATTGTCAGAAGAATGCTGAAATCCAAACTATCAAAAAAGGCAGAGGAGCATCTGAAAAAGTACACCCTCTTTAACTTCTTAAATGAGGATATTTCATTTGTAACATTTTACCTGAGTAAAAAAAAGGCATTTAAAGACAATTTAGCAAACTGTGATGTTGAATAATTCTTCGTTGCAGCACTATACCAAAATGTATCCTGACAGGAACTGGAAATAGACCAGAATGCAGAGTAGACTGCTTGACTGGTTTGAACTCATTGGTGTTTCTCTGTTATACCCACTATAAGCTACAGCTACATGTTATACTCTAGTGTTTGTTTTCCTACATTTCCAAGACCACATTTGGATCTTTTCAATCCTGCAGTTAACTTCAGGAGACAAAGCGACCTAAGAGCTCATGCTGAGGAAACTCCAGAGCTGACGAAGTGGACTCAATAACTAAACTCAACTTACTAGAACTGATTTTAGTAAAACTGAGTGCAGGGTTTGGGAGCTCGGCTCAGGCGCGATCAAGCCGCCGTCTGCACCATTTTCCCATTCCCTGGCTTTTCCACGTCTACTTCGCTCTGCAGCCTCGTTCCTGAGGAAAAACAGACGCCTCTTCTGCTGCCGGCCTCCCCCCCACCTCCCCTCCCTCCTCCTCTACAGGCTTTCTTCTCGCCCCCCACCTCCCTCTCCACTTTGCCTCTCACTTTGCCCCTTGGGCTTTTTTTATGGCAGGGCTTCTAACACATGACCTCTGCCATGCATTATGCTGCATCTACACAGCCATACACAACAACATAAAACATGTGATAAAGTATGAGTTTTTGGATGTGCATGTTGTGTCCCAACTGCCCGGCTCCTCGTCTCTGCCAGTTTTTTTTAGCGGTGATAACAGCATTTTGATTCATCTGCTGCGAAACACATTTGTACTATAATCCAATCAAACAGTATCCTCAGAGAGTAAGAAATCATCTCAGCCACGTGAGTATTTTCATTCAGCTCTTTTCTTATTCCTGCCCTGTCTGCCTGATCACTTCTGCCGATTGTCCGGCTCACCGCTGCGTTACGAAAGATGACAAGCTGTAATTTAGAGTACACATTTACCTCATTTGCATGAGAAGCATTTGTGCTGCCCTTCACCGAGCTGAACGAATTACACCGGCGGTTATTCTCAATCTAAATAACGGAGGCAAAATGATGAGCGATGCTGGGAAGTGAGGGAGTAACTCATTACAACAGAGCAGCTTTTTGTTTAGTTATGGCCTCCCATTTCTCTCTGCACATGACTTTCAGGTGAATGACGTCAGGCGTTTATTTGATGCTGCCATTATGACTCCAAAATAGTCACATCAGCAAAACCACAAAAGAGATGACAAGCAACTTTGAATGAGAAAACATTTCACCCATTGGAAAGAAAATGTGTACTTCATTTGCAGAATAAGATCTCCAATCTGTCGATTCATTATGCAATCTAGACATCTTTTAAAAATCGAAAATGTAAAGGAGGAGTACAGAAAGTTTTAAGAACTTAAAGTGGACCTATCATGCTATATTTGAATAATATAGTGTAGGACCATACCTATATAAGGCATATTTATACTTTTTATTTTTCAAAATACCAAACAGTTCATGCATTTTAGCCATTCCTCATTTCGCTCAATTTAACACTGTCTTTTCATGGTCTGATTCTGTGAGAACAGCACCATCTACAGGCCTGGCATATGTACTACAGCGTCTCCAGCGCTTTCGAACGGCAATGTCCGTGGCTGTCTCCTCCTGATTGGTGGAGTTGGCCCAATAGCCGTAGCGCCACTTCTGTGACGTCATAGAAGTGTTCAAATCTGGATCAGTCTGTTTAAGATCCGTTCCAGCCCCTTTTTAAGAGATTTGGGTATGGAGGAAAATAGAGAGGGTTGTGTTTTCTTACTCTTGGTGAGTTCCCTGGAACACGGGGACACATATTCATGTATACAAGATGTACAAAAGTGCATTTTGCATGATAGGTCACATTTAAAAGTTGTAGGATCAAAGCTAATACATTTTGATGTGGTTCTTAAATGGTCTTTTCTGTTGATTGCGTTGGACCAGTTCAGAGATATATCTCTGTACAATACTTTTGATTGTATCTTTGAGACATTTTTTGAGCCTTTTTATTACATTATTTAAAACAATAAAAATAAAATATAAATACAAATATTTTGGAGAAGGCTGTCCTTGATCCCATTTCCTCTTTGCACTAACTTGCTGACAAAATACCAAGTTTACAAGCGTCAATATTGGGCTAAACATTAAAACAATTAGTTTATATGCAGATGATCTATTGATTTATCCAACAAACTGACTTTGCTCATTGTTCTTTCAGTAGACCTATATTGGTAAACCAAAAGTAAAATATATTTTTTTAATATATATAACCTCTCCTTATTTTGTCAAGTAAGTCCTTCAGTCAAGACATAAATCTGGCTAAATGTGTGTTTAATGAGAAACGGAAACAGCTCTACTGGTTGACTTTTTGTTATGGAACAAACCACTTCTCGGAAGCATTATTTCATTGTTCTAAATTATAACAAGGGCCGCTGTGTCTCCGGCTCATTTCTAACAACATTTGCATTTGAATTTCTCCAGACCTTCATGAGTTCGAAGAGATGAATGGTTGCACACAAGATGACATCCAATACATTCCTACCCTTTGTCTGTCCTGACATGACATTTACAACAAACCGTACAACATAGTTTATTTGGGGTTCAGTTAGTACAGCGTGTTAAGAATTAAATCACAGTTATTGGCCTTTTCTGCAATGGACTGGCAGTCATGGTGGCATCAAGGAACATGGGACTGGAAATATTAGCAAGACTGAACCATCATTTCAATATGTCTTTATGCTATGGTAATTAGAAAAGTAAACAATATAATGGTCGTCCTTCAACAGTGTCTGTGTAAAGACTTGGATATAGAGCTTGAACAATGTCATCTACCAGAGGGCACACACGAAACACAGCCATATGATAAATGCCCAGGTCTTGACATTTTTTAACCTTAAACATGCATGTGCCTGGTACACTTTGTAAACCAAACTCAACTTTGCCCCTGTCAGTTTGTCTAGTTTAAATATTTTTGTTTTGTAAACCATCCCTCAACTTAGCCAGTCTCTCTCTCTCTCTCTGTGACAAAAAAGACTGTTATAAGCAAAACCTTTTTTGGGGATATTTTTCCCATTTTCATGTCCACAAACATCACTTCTCAATTATTATCATTATTCTATTTTTGCTGTTTGAAGGTGTAATAATCACCATGCATTCACACAATAACAATACACGTTTTCTTTACATTGCAATTAATAGCTGTGACTTCAAAATGCTGCACCATCTAACAACATAACTGTAAAACTATAGCAAATAATACATATATCAATAAATAAGCCAGACATATTGTTATAAAAAAAGAGTACTGTGAGTCATGTTGTTTTTCTAAAGCTGCTTCTGAGGACACAGAGGTCATGGCCTCTGGTCCTGTAATATTTCTTGACATTTCGGGGGTTAATGACCCAGAGAGAAGTTTACATTCCACGATTACACATGTGGGGTTTTTTGAGGTTGAATCTCATATATCGTTAGACTAAATGTCTTTGAACTGACTGTTTTTTGGCAAAATACAAAAAATGATTACATTTTTAAAAGTATATCCTCGACTTACTATCTGGAAGTGTAGAAGACTTTGAAATCATATGTAGACCATATTAGGGAAATATTGTTTCGTTTTTATTTTCCAATAATCTCACAGGGCACTACAGTGAATATTTATTTGTCTGTGATCATAGGATTCCCAATGCAAAATCTGCCCAAAATTCCATCATCCCAGTTATCTTTTGTTTTGTTTTCAATTTCAAATATAGGCATCTGCATCAACTTATTTACCCATCTGAAGAAAACTATTGAAGGCTGGTTTTCTATTGCTTCAATTTAGAAGAAGCCCAAAGTTTGCATAGGGTTGTTTGGGTTAGGATTAAGGTTAAGTCAGTGTTTCTTAAACATTCTTGTGCAGACATAACTCTGATCTGAGCACAAGCTCTGCCCATGTATTTCACTTCAGTCTGTCAGACAGAATGTCGTACCGTATTTACATTTCTTCCTAATTCTCTGAATCTGTCCAAAACCTGGAAGACCAACTGTTGTTTATTCCTTTGTAAGGTCTTCTATTTTCAAATCTGCCACCTTTGATCTCTCCGGCTCTTACATACTTTTTAGACGCGATCAGATGTGATTTCAGAATGATGTGAGAGCGGTAAGCTGCACTGCTTCCTCACATCATGCTGTCAATATTTCTTCCGGTGCTGTCACAAAGCTTTCTGTCAAAGGCTTTTTTGCTGTACTTTATGATTAGGTTGTTCAGCTAACAGGTAGTGTTTTGAACCGTCTCAGATTTAGTGCAGGGAACTCTCTCTCTTGTCCATTTTTCAGCACTGCAGAGATATGTGTGTGTGTGGAGAAGTAAATGTGAGTGTATATTTGCCTGCCTGCATGTGAAAGTGTCTCCTCCCTAAGCCCCCTCGTGAGAGTCGTACGTTATATATCGTTTATTTGTGAGAAGGATTACAGCTTTCTGGAGCCCATAATCCATTTTCATTTTTAAACACACCCCCCCTTACTCCTCAAATCTACGGCCTGTCGCCAAGGCCCGAACTCTGAACCTGCGGGTTTCCCTACACTTGTGAGAACTAACCAGCGACCCACTCCCCCCAAAACAACTGGACCGCCCCCGGCAGGCTGCGGTGGAGATGGGACGCGTTGTTTTACGGCACGATCCGTCTTGTATGTCTCAGACCCGAATCCTATTTTTACAGCTTGCTTATACATTCCTGCTGCAAATGGTTTACATACCGAGGCAGGGAGCCGTCCTAAATCAGCTGGCAGCTCCGGGCAGCTGGGACAAGGTGGAAACCTTGTCATCAGCCTGCTTCACCGGGGATTAATGAACCCCAAATTAAGATAATAACATCTCGGTGTGACCCGGACCAGCGGATTACATCACTTCCGCGGAAATTCAATTTTGACTCTTGTCGCTCTCAGTAAACCGCTGGGACCGGCAGTATTTACCCACCTTGTTTTTTCTCATTGATTTATTTTTGCGAGGGGGGCCGGTGCCCATTCATGAAATTTGTGGCGTGTTTTCTCATTCTCGTAGGGTCCTTCAGTGCTGTTCAAACACCGCTGAGTGAAGGTGGAGAGGCTGTATAATGAGCAGAGGAGTTAGAGGGTGATGACTCTGCCATTCAGAGCCCAAGCACAATCTGCACCAGTGTTTCAGGCCAAGGCCCTCGAGTCCAGCCACACAAATCCTCTGTTACCTACTCTGTTTAAAAACCTTGTTTCATTCATGTTAGCAGCTCATAAATGGCCGCCCACCGCCTCAGCAAAAACAAGCAGAGGCCCTTTGGTTTTATAGGATGCAATCTGCTGCGGGCCCTAATCACCCCTCTGGATTTTTTTTAATACTGGAGGCTTTGATTTGATAAGAGGTGGTCCTGAGGGCATGGATTTATTCATTTGATGTACCGGTTTATGGAGAAAACAGCAAAGACCTCCAGGACAACCGTTGGACCTGAGAACATCATTAGGCTGAATGTTGCGTTTATTGATTGGCAGGGTACACATACTGCCCATTTCAACTGCTTACCTCATGATGGACATGACAAAAACTAATTTAATATCCACTGTTATAACTTTAAGTACAATCTCCTGTGAGCACTACCGACTGGTCAATGTTTTGGTGCCGGATAAGCTTGAACACATAATTTGTTACTTGAACTGGACTTTTGGCAAGCTAAAAAATATTAACAGCACAGTTAAACACACTTACTTGACAAATAACATGATGCATAAGTTAAAATACAACTATCCCAACGTTAAAAGCTCTGGGGAATCATGAATTTTAAATAAGCATCAATTGTTTCTGATTCTACAAAATCAGAAAAGAGTCAATTCTGATAATTTTCTCTTTTTATATTTTCTTAATATTTTTTTTTTTTCATTTTTAAACACTTCTGCAGGTTTGTCTAGAAAAATTCAAGAGTAGGCTGTAATTTTGTAATTTTCACACCATCTGCAAAGATAAAAACTGCAAATCAGTCATATGCAAGTATAAGGTATTGTAGATCAAATTGTGCAGTTTATGTTTCTGTTTAAGTATTAATCATTCTCTCGTCCTCCCCCTCACTCCCAAAACTCCCTTATGCAGTCCCTGATTCTACAACGTTAGAAAAATAAGTTACATTTTACATTTGAGTCTCTATTCTCCCTCCCCTGCTCTTTCTCCTCTACATCCTTCCCTTGTTGGAGAAGAACTGCTTTTTCTTACATGTGGGAGAAAAAAAACAGTTCTTAAAGGTCTTATGAGAGAAAAGGATGTTACCTCATTAAAGAAGAGGCCATAAATCTGTCTTCCTCCTCAGCAGCACCGCTCCACATCTGGCCGTTTGCTCCAGCCACTCATTTCTGCTCATTCTCGCTGAGCCCTGGATGGGATTTATGGTTCATTCAGCTCTTGTCACATGTTGTTTAGACCTGCTTCCCTATCAGCGATCTCATGCTGGTACCACTCCATATAATGTTTGGGATTGTTGCCAAAGTGTAATGCTCTCTGCATCAGGATAGTCTAAGTCTAAGTAATATGTGCGCACTGTGGCTCTGAAGCTGAAGGTGTTAATGTGTGCTGTCTTGGATGATTCTCCACATCTAGATAACAAGAACGCAACCTTAATATGAATGGTCAAGTGAACAGTTTTCCACAGAGCTTTATTTCTCTTTAAAGAAATGACATGTATTTACAATTTTAAAAAATAACTTTCTTATAACTCCATTTCTCAAACATATTCACATGTTCCTATCCCTTTTTTTCATTTCATAATAGAACAAAGAAATATATTTAAAAATACCAATAAAGTTTCTCTCAAGCTATTTAGATCAGATAAAATATTCTATGTCAAACCCTTCATATATATATATATTCTTTAGATTTTTTGTATTGCTTGGTGTAACTTCTGGCTGGATTGTCTAAAACCACCTTTCCAACATCAGAAATAGGCTGGAGCTACAAGTAGTCTCCAAAAGATACAATAGCCACTTGATCGGACTGACCACATAGTTACTTCCGCCTCTTTTAGTGTCAACAACTTAGTCCAACCCCTTATTACATTTTCTGAGAAAAGTCTGAACGTGTGCAGTGACACCGGTTATACAATGGATTGTCAAGAATAAAAAGACCAACATAATACAAATAAATTGGGGAGGCAGTGGGATTAAGCCGAAGGAAACTTAAGTTTTTTGTTTAACCTTAAACAAGTATAAACACTTTTGCCTTAGGTGTTTGATACAGAAGCCATCCTACAGTAGCATCACCTCTAAGCCCAAACCTCACCACAGCCCACTGTGTTGAGGTTTTGAAAGCCAACACGTTTTACATTTGAGTTTCATTGGTAATGGATTTTGGATTTTGTAAAAAAATCTGGAAAATGAGTTTCACAGATGGATGGATTACCAAACGTTGGGCTTTGGCACAGGAGACCACTGTTTGTTTTTCAATCCCTTCGGATAGAATATTGGTTTCTTTGAACCATGTTCACAGCCTTTCCAAGTTGTGCCTTAAGATAACCAAACTTTAACCACAGATATATTCCCAACAACATCTAAATATCCTCCCTAAAAACCTCTAAAAACATCTTCCAAATCTCAGTCACATAAATAACAAAAGTCTACACAAACCGCAGTGCCTCCTGGATTAGTTTGGCTCCTGAAATGCCTTGGAGTTTCTATTCTCTTTTACTTCTTCATAACCAAATGTGGATGAGCCTTATGGGCAGACAGGCCTCTACTCCCTTCTCCCACGGTCTCTCACAGCCAATATATCAGTGTAAAAGCAAACCTGTGACGTTGGGTCATGATATACTGTGACTTGACTTTTAAGTGTGTGTACAGGTCGGAATCTCTCTGTACGTGAAGACAGAAGCACTGAGGTTGTAGGCTGACACACAATGCCAGACGCTTCCAATTAGATCTCTGTATCTGTCAGGGGCCCTCCAGGCTTTGCCCTTTATGAAAACAACGAGCGGCACAAGAGCAGGCGAGGGCGCTGCGGTCAGACCGGCACCGACCCACTCGACTGTTTGCAGCCAGGAGCAGCTTTCCACGCTCGTCCGAGGATCTCATCACTTCTCAGCTTCTTCTGTCCTAAATCATAAACAAAATGATACAGGGCGGATCTTTAAAATGTCCTTTTGTGATGTGGATATAACTGTAAAAGGTTGTCTGCTCAACATGTTGATAGTCACAGGCTTTTGTTTCCATTTTCTCTAGTTTGTGTTATCAAAATCCCTATTTACCTACGATAGAGCTCAACTAACGCATGACGCAACATTAAGGTCTGACGTTAAACAGATTTGTACTCGGCGCCATAGCTTCTAATTAAGACGAAGAAGTCATGACCTCAGTGTTGTCTCCTGGTGTAGGGGGTTTTAATGACCCAAGGAGGAAATTAAGCCCAAATTCATGATTGAAACTATATTTTAAAAAGTGACTTTGTATTTCTATACTGCTGATTACTTATTATTGCTTGGAAGGAAATCTATTCAGCCTCAGTTGTACTTTGTTACCTTGGTATTCTGAGAAATTAGCTTAAAACAAAATGTCCCAACTTTTAGTCCAACTAGGGACCACTGGTTCATGTCGCTGCTGATCTCTCTCTCATCACTTTCCAACCCAATAAATCTTAAATAGAGTCCTTGCATTCCCCCCAAACCTATGCAAATATTAGACACATAAGCATGCCAACTGAACTTGTGTTGATATGTTGGTTAGTGAGTGAAGCTGAAATGTTGAATGGTGCATTGTGAAATAGTTATCATGATTCTAGTTAACATGCTAACATGCATGAAAATGAGATTTAAAATGTCTTAACATTCTCTCAACTTAGTTACTGTAGTTAATTCAGGCCCCACACCTACTGCCAACTTTTATGTGTTTCAATCTTATTTATATATTTCTTTGTGACTCATAGTAAACATCTAACACCAGCAGAGTTCTACATTTTGTATCAATCTTATACTTGTATTTTCTGGTGTGCTTGATTACCTTGTGCTCTTGTTAATGAATCAGGGAAACGTTAATGACCCGTGGCATGGCCCTTTAATCACCTGCAATGGAGCCCTTTTATTTGACCAAATGAAGCCTCTTGCTGGATGTAGCTTTAATTACATCACCCAGAGAGCAGCACCTCCAGTTCAAACAGCACACATTCATCCTGTCAGCTGCACGGCTCTGACATCAGCTGAGTCTCGGCCCTGCGACACAGCGAGCTTCAAAGCTGCTGCTCGTCTGGCTCACGCCACAACCAGTTACAGTGGTGCAGAGCAGACCACCGCCACACAAAGGAAGCTTTGCTTTAATGTTATCAGAGACTGATCCACGTCTGTACGGAGCTGTAATGATGCTGTATTTCCCTGCCGGTCTGACAATGGCCTTATGGCTTTTATAAACGGGCCCTAATACAACTATACTCCATTAGAGAGCCACTTTTATTACGTTTCCAGCCCTGGAGAAGCCCATTCATCTTCAGTGAGATGGATTGCTCTTGTTCTTTTTGTGATCATCAAGATAGATGAGTTTATGTTTCCCTCTGGCTCTGGAGGAGAGGTTGATGGTACCACAAAATATATTTAATCTATTTGTAAAATAATATAACTAAAGGCAATGTACTTGATTTCCAAAAGGGGATCTGTTGTTGGTCAATTTGATCCGGATGTCTTTTTACTGCTGTTTCAGCTTTAGTTTGACAGTAAGAGGCTATATCAAATTAAGTTGGCTTCTTGCTCATGCTGTATTACTCAAAAAGCTTTTAGTATAAACATCTTCATACATTTTTCTGGATTAAGTATGAGACTATCATTATGCAAATCGAACATTGAATCATACGAACACCTTCTAAAGAATGTTTACCTATGTTATCAGCCATTACACAAAGGAATATTTGAAATATACATTTTAAATAAGTTGTAATATAACCCTCATTCCCATATTTTATTTCTAACATTTTCCTACGTTGTATCCTAAAAGCCACTTTTGTACAAATACTGTTCAAATAATTTGTTTTACGTTTGCGATATTATAATTATTAAGATTTGTATATGTTTGAAATTCAATGTATTAACTTATTTAATATCTCTGTAAATGTCTACATTCTTAATATAAGAATTTCCCAGATTAGATTAGTAATATCCTTTCTAACTTTCAGGATATAACTAATAAAAGACAACATATTTTCCTCAGTCAGTGCTTTGAAAGTGACAGTTCCAGTCTGTGTAACGCTCCCTCTGACATCTGAGGACCCAGTGACAGTTATGGCATGTCGCTCTTTATCCACCGCAGTAAGTACCAGCTCGACCATAAACTCTTTATCAGGACCAAAGCAGCTTTGTGTTGTTCGCTGTGTTGTGTTTATTTGACACAGAGTTGTAAAAGTTGTGCTAAACTGTCCTGGTGCGGGGTCAGACTGCTGCCGAGGCTTTGATGAGTCACTGTAACTGCAGAGCACCCCTACACCCCCCGCCCCCCACCACCTACCCCCAACCTCATCTGTGCATCCCCTCAACCACTGAAAACCCCAAATCTAAATGGGGGTCTTTGATGTGGCTGTATGGTGCCTGTTGTGTTATTGTTTGTATCAGTGCTTATCACTGCCCACTCCCCCACCTTACCCCCATCCTGATTCCTGACCACAACCACATAAGCACACACTGCAGTAAAAAGATTGTGAAAAGTTGGGCATAACAATTATGTTTTATACTTTTTTTGCTTGTTGGTAAAAATACCGCCTTTACTCTTATTTCTAAAGCTTTCTATTTCCCTTCTTCTTCTCTTCTCTCCTCAGTACAGCCAGACTCTCCCTGATAAGGATGATGGATGGGGCAGAACTCTGGCTCCAGCCAAGCCCGGCAGCTTCCTGGGAGCTGAGAGATACTGAGGGGGAGACGGTGAAGTGGTGCGGTAGGGGGCGGTGGTGGGGGGGTATTGATGGAGGGGTTTGCTTGCCAGCACCCTGCGCTGCCCCATATGACAGCCAAATAGGATAATATACTCCACTTATTGCAGATCGTTGCTGTCGGTGAGGCGAAAGCAACCAGGAGTACCTTTATTTAACAATCAGACTTTACTTGCTTTTTAGGGAAGTGTTTTTACAAGCCAGTGGGTGGCAGGATTTTCACTTTCAACTATTTTCCTATTGACATTTTATGCCTGGTTGGGAATTGTACATTTTAAAGTCATTTGCTTATTAGTTTACGACTAACTTATAATAGGCTGTACAGGTACATCTAAGAAATTCTTTATTTGTCCCACAGAGGGAACATTTTATTGAGACAGCAAAGACAAACTGCAGAAAATACGCAAACATTAGATTCAGGTGTAGAGTAAAATATTAAATAAAGAGGCTAGCACACATTAATTAAAGAAAATCAAATATGAAATACTGGAGGGAAAGTCACATGTGAATTTGGACCCTTTTTTACATGTTACATGTCACAGATACCTTGTATGCCTAAGTTAAGTATTTGACCCAATGTCATCCAACCTAATTCGATTGAATGTGTTTGATCTAGCGTGTTGAAGTTCCTTGTTGTATTGTGTCTGTTTGAATGAACTGTCTTTCTTTCTTTATCATTCAAATTGCAAACCAACACAGAGGCCATGAGCTTCCCTTCTTCGTTCACATCACTAAACCTCATTTAAAGAAATATTCTAATGCTATACATTCTCTAGATCTATAGTATCAGTAACTGCAGTATCTGCATATTATTTACAATATATCTACAACTTCCCATTAGAGTCATGAATATGGCCTCAAAGTTTACAAATAGTTAAAGATTCCCAATGGAACTTGATTTAACATCTTCCCCAATTTTTTTAAATAACAATTTGTTTACTGTGACCTTCAGTAGCACCATCAGGTCACATCCCTTGTTAGTGGAAACTGCAGTGCGACTCTTTCTCCGACCTACTGTAACTGTGGTGTGTAACCTCACGGCCACACAGTGCCGTCCTTCTGGAAAACTGCGATTACGTTAATGATTTGTTTGGGTTTCAGCAAGACAGACGGAGGAAAGCCGAGCAAATACATTGTTAAATAAAAAGCCTAATCTGTGTTTACATCCCAAGCTAAGACAGGCATTTGCTTTCATTATGAATCAGACGAGATAATGTTTCCCACAGACGTGTTGTGTTAAAATACATTGAGACCAATTTTCTGCAGTTCTATCTGTGCAGCCAGGATAAAGGGTGCAATGTCTGCTAAGCTTATAGATGCCCTGCTGTCGTATCTCTGTGAACATCCACAGGGATAGCTGCCAGGAAGCTGGCAAGTGCAAGCTTAAACAAAATCTGTTTAAAAAAGATTGGTGTGTACTCATGTCTATGTCTTTTACACGAGACTTACATTCCCTCCATACACACCTGAACTCTGTCACACTCATGATTCAGCCAGAGATACAGCCAAGGGACAAATATCATTTACCAGAATTCCTCTGTCCCCCCATAAGGTGTGCACTCACAGCTCCCGATAATGATTTAGGTGTGTTTATCCCGCTTGCTTAAACATTTACTTTTCAGCAGGTGAAGCTGAAAAGAAAAATGTCTCTCTGCAGGATTCAACCTCTGGAGGATTTAACACCATGTCTCTCCCCCCTCTGCACCGTTGACGTTTACAAGACGAGCAACTTGTGATGGCACCCAAAGAATCATGGGATACATATTAAGGCCCTGGGCTAGCTCTCAAAGCGTGCGAGGGGGCCGCACATGTATATTTTGTAAGGTCACGCACGGAAGTACATTGCGTTTTGGTGTAATTGCTACACTGAGTCTGGGAGGCATCTCCATTTTTCATCGCAACACATTGTTTTGATCCAGTTCCTCTTTTTAATGACCCATAATCTTTTACTGTAAAACGGCTGGACGGAGATCCAAAAGCTCCTGCTGAGTGACTTATTATCAGTTTATGCTTTAGAATGGAGAGTAAATAAATGAACATTTCCCTGCACGCCCTGAACCTTCACCTTTTTTATGGTCTTCATCTGAGATTTTTCACTCCTTGTTGGCCGTTTTATTGCTACTTTTGTCCCTTTTTAGAAGTTCTTGCCTCACTCCTTCTCAAATGTCCCCCCCTCCCTTTTCTCTAATTTTGCTTCACTCACTTCCCGTGTTAAGCCTTGATAATATGCAACACCTTGAGCTTTTTAAGAGACTGCAGTTTCACAAAAGTTACTCCAGAGACGCTGCTGCATATTTAGTGCAGTGAAGGGACTCCATTTAGGATGAGGACATGGGGGTCGTGGAGGGGATGGGGTTTTAAGTAGAGCCAGATCGGGGTCAAAATTGTAATTAAGTCTGAGTGATTGTTTTCAACCACTTGGAGTATCAGATGTTTTGGTTAAATGGAGTCAAAAGTAAAGTATGATACATTTTCAGTCACAGAATCCTGGAATAACTTTTTTTAGTTCATGTTATGGGTGTAGGGGGAGGACGCGTGTGTGTATGTTTGGGGGGGGTTGGGGGTCCCACTAATGGGGGGTTTAGTTGAGACACATTAAGACATGTGGAGGAAAAAGGTTGAGCATGATAAGTGACCGCCTTAATGGCAGAATGTCGCCTGTGTGTGTGTGTGTGTGTGTGTGTGTGTGTGTGTGTGTGTGTGTGTGTGTGTGTGTGTGTGTGCGTGCGTGCGTGCGTGCGTGCGTGCGTGCGTGCGTGCGTGCGTGCGTGCACGTGTGTGTGTGTGTTGGGGGAATGCACAGCACACAAAAACAAGAAAGGGTGTCCAGTCAGTGTCCCAATACAAAAAATGATCAATACTAAAATGTACTATCCGTACATGTCGTATGACATTTATTTGATGTCACATTACCTATATGAATGGTTCTTTTAATGGTTAGAGCTGGTTTAGTGTTGGTCATTTAGCTTAGTTTATTATGAAAATAAAAAACTAAAATGAGTCTCTATCCATTCTAACAGTAACACTTTGATGGTGATTATCATTATGTATTATAATGTAAAATATCATAGTGAACCTGAAAGTCAAAAGTAACTTGTAGCATGCTTTACTCCAAGAATTTAAACAAACGAGTGCTTTCGTTTTCTAAAATCTTCATTGGAAACAAAACTGTTGACCCTACCCAACGTTCATTTGGCGAAGCAAATTATTGTATTTACTCATAATTTCTGCCAAACATGAAAAATATGTTGTGCAAAAAAAAGAGCAAAAGATTTGCCGGTTCTGCTTCCCAATTGTATCAACTGCAGACACATTTTGTTCTATGGTTTGCAGCTAACATGTTTAAGAGTGGTTTAGACAATCAGACTACAGTCCTTTCTAAGTGCATCTTGAGGGCATACTCAGCCTTAATATTGGTAAGATGTATCTGATTACACTGCAATCAAAAGGACAATATTGGACCCATTATTGATTTAGTGATATATTACTGTGTGTGTGTGTGTGTGTGTGTGTGTGTGTGTGTGTGTGTGTGTGTGTGTGTGTGTGTGTGTGTGTGTGTGTGTGTGTGTGCAGAGATGGTGCAGAAGCTGATGAGGGTTAGACGAGGTGATTTGAGACGGAGGGATGACAAGAGTGGAGAGATGAGGCGGGGGCACAGTGAGGAGAGAACATGAGGTAAGAGAGTTGTGGGAAAGATGAGAGAGAGTGACAGAGGAAGAGGAAAAGGGATGACAGAGAACTTTACCAATCTGTACATCTGTGACCTCTGTGAGCCTTTACAGGGAACCAGGTGGAAGTATAATTACATTTGTCCTAACTCCCTCCATCTGAATTCAATGGTGTGTGATAATAATAATAATAATAATAATAATAATAATAATTAAGAGAATCCACAGACACTAGTGGCACATTAAAGTTATGCAACTAAAATGTAGCATTTAAGACTTTGCACATTTTCCCCCGATGCCCCAGTTATGGTCAATGTGCTCTCAGAGGGGATAAAAAAAACTCAATTTCTGTCAGGATATCAAGGCTTTCTACAATATCTTCACATATGGTATTGGTTAGGATAAAAGAAATATTGTTGTTACAGAAAATTCTTTATTGTTAAAGCATTGGTAGGGATTGGCAATTCAAACGGGGAAAGATTGTTGTTATAGTAAAAAGTGGAATGTTAATTGTAGGTCTGAGTTTAAATGAAAACTTTTCAGGCATGCTACACACCCAATAGCTTATTGCCTTGCTGCAAAGAGAGACGCATTACTTTATCTTTTAAACACCGAATGGTAGAAATACATGTGAATTCTGAGGTGCACAATTATCCAACATTTTTCTTTTTCTCTAACTACAATCATCACATCAAATTTGTGCTGTTCTGATTTGGTGCTAAGTAGCAGCCTGAGGAACATAATTAGCATTATAGCTGCTAAACGTCAGCATGTTAGCAGTCATTCAACTGTACAGCATTACAAAGACATTAACATGGCTGTAGTTTAATAGTCTTGTTTGATTCATGTGTGTTTGTGATGGCCCTTTAGCCTGTTATTTTTTATTTTGTGGAAGCTTCTGTTGCCATCTACTTAGCACCTGGGCCCAGTGCTCCCAGTATAAGCTGTTACTTCTCTCCTGGGAGAATCTTTCCATTCACTGTGTTTGGTTTTGCCCGCAAACCCAGCATACGCTACTTCCCACTCACACCCCCAACATTACTGTAATTCCATGTATTTTTTCAATTCATTTTTGGTGTCCAATTTGGTCATGATTGTTTTGTTCATTTGTGTTATTTCTGAGGAATTTGCTGCAAATTTCCCCACATTATATCATTGTCATGGATCAGGCCCATGATGATACCATGAACTTGTTTAGAGGAATTATTAGAAATAAAGGAGGGAGTTGTCAGAAAAAAAGATTTGTGGAAGTCTGCATCAAAACAACACTGCTGCCATGGCTCTGAGCCTATTCCCCACTAAGCCATTGGTCAAATGAAAAAAAAAGACCAAACATCTCGATCAGTGGATGTGTTAATCTTCTTGGGACGCAGAAAAATGAATTTGGCAAACACAGAAAAGACTGAAAAGGTTTTCTGATAAGTGCTTAGAAAAGACAGCTGCAAACATCAAGAAACTAGATTCTGAAATAAACAGCGGATTAGATCTCCTCCATTAAACACAGCAGTCATTTTCATCCAAGCTGATATTTTCATGTCAAGTAGAGCTCATTAAAGCATGTGGAGGAAGTCTGTTGATATAAAAACAGTTGAACTCAAGTGCAACAAGCAGCAGCAGCAGCCACTTGTTTCTATTTATTTCAACTTCGTGCTGTTTGTGTGATGATACAGACTTCAAAGAGGAGACAGACGTCCGAGATAGATAGTTTTTGGTTTTTCTTTCTTTTTCTTTTTGGGTTTCTTTCATTTTTTTTCCTTCGCTCTATCTCTGTGACTCTGGGGAACATGGAAGCCGTGTGACCCTGGATGATTTATCAAGAAATTTTTCTTTTTCCCCCCCTTCTCTCTCTCCTGTAGTAAATGACTGGTATGTAGAGAGACTCTGGAGAGCCCCCCTCGCAGGCTATTAGGCCGCCCTCCGCCTCCCCCTGTAGAGAGAGGAAGATAAGGGAACATTGAAAATGAAGAGGGAAGAGAAAGAGAGAGAGAGAGAGAGAGAGAGAGAGGGACTTCACTGCATCTACAGGCAGACCTCTTGTTCTCCCCCACTATCTCTCTTTCTCTCCCTCCTTTGAGCTTGATTAGCCGCCAAGCTTAAGAGGCTTGTTATCAACCTTGGAGACGATGGAAGTTCATCGGCCACAGGACTTGACTGATGGAGATGGGGATGGAGGCTTTTTCTCTCTCTCTGTGTGTGTGTGTGCGCGTGTGTGTGTGTGTGTGTGTGTGCGTGCGTGCGTGCGTGCGTGTGTGTGTGAAGTAGCAACGTATATCTTTTGACTGATGTGGAGTCACGTTAGAATGCGGTCAGTTCATTCGTATCCGGGGCCAAAGGGACTCCAACATGTCTGCTGGATATTTCTCATTCAGTCCCATGACTCAACTACGTGCTGCAAACAAATCCGCTCTTAACTTTGAGTAAACCAAACCCCAAAATTCACAGTGATGGACCCAAACTTTCTACTTTCAGGCTGGAAAACTACACTTATTGAATTGCCCCTTTGGATCAATTACGTTTTCTTTTATCTTAAAAGAACAACAATTCCATAAAACAGATCCACAGGTATTTGTGTACCTTGTAACAACATGTTGTGTACAGTAGGTGTTTTTTGTTCCAATCTGCAACCACTATAGTTTGTTATATGAAGGCCAAGTATGCTAAGGCTAGCATACTTGGTTAAAGATAAACTATACTGTATCACTCATCAAAATCGGCATACAGGTCTTCTGGAGTAAAGCATCAAGCTTGTTTAGAGCCTTATCTTTATATTTAAAAAAAATGCAAAACAACTGACGGTGTGGAGTTAAGAGTAAGTGGGCTAACAACTTAAGGCTACATTAGCCGCTTCTAGCACATGTGAGGTTAAAAAAGGCAATATCTCTGGTTCTGCTACATTTTTTTGTTTCATTGTCCATGATGAATCATTGTATAGAACACAATTTAAACTATGTATAATTAAATATTGGTGGAACACAATCATTCATACTGTCCCTTCTAATATTGATACTATTACCACTCAAGGCTTGTTCACCTTGTAGATGAAGCTTTACACAATGTAGTTACGATGTTTCTTGTTTGTTAGCAATGTCAATTACTGAAACCTCTGCCCTGAAAGTACCACTCCCAAGAGCTGAATGTTCATGCTATCAGGAACTATGGTTGAGAAGTTTAATTAGGCCATGGTTAATCCAGTCCAGGGACTACATGTACCGGTAAGTAACATTGTTGAATTGTACTGAATTTATCCTTGGGGGGAAAAAACTGTTGTGGAAACAGGCTATTGGTACATGTCATCTTTCCAAATGTGGATAAGGATAAGAAATCAGATCATGGTTTTACACGGTAGAAAGTATGTCAGAAAATATCATTTGCATCTACATTCTCAGCGGCATCAATGCGGCCTCCGAAAGTTAGAAAGTCAATAGAGCCGACTCCCCACACAGCACCAGATTAAGTTCTGCTTCATGCGCATTATATGGCACTTGGACATGATAATGATCAAAGAATGGTGGTATATGGTCTTTTTTAAATAGAAAGTGTATCAAAAAGGTGTATCAGAGGTTTTTGAGCACTTTCTGGTAGTCCTATCAGATGCACTATCAGTGATAAGTCATGACCTGATGAACATCGTCTCTAAGTGTGGCTCTCTTCTCTGTCTGAGTCCTCGCCAGCTCTGGATGAGGCCTCGGAGGGCGACAGGGCCGTGTAAACATTCCCAGCCCTCGAATCTGCGTGTCTGCCGGGGGTGATGCATCTGTCCGGCCCGTTTGTTTACTGGCCGAAGAATGTTAAGAATATAGGCTTCAGTCTATATGTGTGTTTGCAATTTTATGTCGTTGTGACCATGCACTTAAAATAGAGTGTGAGGAGGCCAGGGGGACACTTTGGTGGGGCGGGGTCACAAGTTTTGTTTCCTTTTGTATCGTCTTAATGTTTGTAATGATCCAATGGGTTGTGGATCTGGTGAATATTGCACAGTGTTTAGTCTACCAATCACCACGGTGACAAAAAGTCTAGGTTTGGGGAGGTGGAGGCAGGGGGTGGGGGTCAGAGTAGTTAGTGGTGTCGTGGGTCAGGCAGGACTGCACTGCAATGAAAATCCTCATAAAGTTCTTCTCTAATTGTGACATTAGGTTTTGCCTTGTTACCTAGGACTTTTCCTCCCACAGGAAGTGACACAATTGAGAAGAAACCAAACAAACAACCCATTTTCTTTAATAATGACTGAGTGCTGCATGCAGAGACAGCTGCTTAGTGTCAAAGTATGGCCGGACGGCACATGAAAGTGCCATGTGTAGTGTACTAAAAATATATCGTAAGATTTCAAAGTCCCGATTTTTCTGGGGCCACCTGTGAGAAACTTTGAAGTCTCGAACTGGATATTAAAAGTTTGCATGGCTTAAACATTTTTTAATTCTAGTCAAGAAAATGATGGTGAATACGTGGAATTAAAGAGATTTGAAGCAAAACGAAACTTTAAATTGATTTAACCCTAGATGCAAAAACTGTTAGACATCACAAATATTTGGCAATATGCAAAATATTACACAAGATTTTAAATGAAAGTATGTTGGGCCGATTTTTTTACAAAGGTGTTAGCATTTCATTTCGGAGGAACTCTTGTTTTGGAATTGAAGTTAGGATATTGGTTGTTTGGACTTGGGAATTGACCAATACATCAGGACCAAAGGTTGACACTTTCTTTTACTTGCAATATAATTACTTTGTTCCATCTCTGGTGTGATGTAACAAGCAAATATACAGTATAGCTTGGCAAACACTTGTCAAATAAGACTTTTCGTAATCCTTTTATGCTAATAAATGGGAAATTCTTCGTTAGTAAGTAGCTGGGTTACAAAATCTGCCAAAATCTACCAGTAGCAAGACGAATTCCAAGTATCCAAAATCTGGATTGGAAAAGGTGTGACACACACACACACACACACACACACACACACACACACACACACACACACACACACACACACACACACACACACACACACACACACACACACACACACACACACACACACACAACACACACACACAAACCTCCAGTCTCCATGCAGCTGCTCTGGAAAGTTTAAGTTCCTGCAGCCTTTGAAAGGTAATTCACAGGCTGCAGTCTTAGCGTTAGACACTATAATTCTCAGCAAATCTCAAATGTTGGAGTCACTGTGGCATGTCACATATCGAGTACATCTCTTGGGAATATCTCTTATCTCTTGCTCAAAAGCTCGGATTTGGTGTGACCGACTACTTTTGTGTTGCATTATGTTAATTTTCCTCAACGTTTATGTCACACACAGAGCAGAAAAGACATAGGGGCATCTGACCGAGGCGGAGGAGGACATTCGAGATGGAAAATATCTATATGGTAAGATGAAACAATTATTATTATTTGTTTAAAGTACTCCCTTAATAAATCACTGTAAAATACGTTTATGCCTATTTTGCTCTCCAAAATAGATTATAGTTAATATCAAATAAAACCTGAACATGTTGGTGCATTTTTACCCAGGAAGAAATGTGATAATTTCTTTCCTTATTTGCAAGTGAGAACCTTGTGTCGTCAAGTATAAAAAAGGAATTTATACTGTTCACTTTCAGTATTAGATGATATTGATACGAAAAAAAAGAAAAAAAAAGTATTTCCAATGCTCTTAGTCGAAAATATAAATCGTCTTCTATTTTAATTTAAGCTTTAAACCAATTAAAAAATATTCCTAATTGCAGACGCAAATTAAACACATTGTCAAAAATATAAGTACCGTAGTAAAGTATTAATATTGTTAGTGTGACAGTGGGTGAGTAGATTTGTTGTGTTTATAGTCTTTTAAGCCAAACAAAGTAACACACTTTTTTTTTCTTCCTGAAACTAAACAAGTTTGTAAAGTCGCTGTCCGACACAACAGATGAACAACTACATCCACTCAAGAGTTATAGATCCTATTCACCCTTTCAATGAACCTTGAGATGCACTTAGGGGTTGTTTCCAGCAGCCGTATATCAAGGCTAACAACAGTGGAGATCCTCTTCAGGAGCCTGGTATCGGTTTAACTCCCAGTAATGCCCCCTAGTGGAAGAGCAGTGTTGAATAAATACAACTCAACCATTATTGCTCCACCTAAATGGTGGGTTAGAGTTAGGGTTAGGTTTTTTTTTTTACTTTGGCATTTAGGGCTGACTAATTAATGTTCTGTCTTTTTTTTGGTCAATGTTACTCAATTCACAATTTGTTTGGTCTATAAAATGCTAAATACAATTAGAACAAAATGTATATTACTGCTTCCCAGAACCCGAGATAATGTTTTGTCAAGACATTCAAAAACCAAAGATTTTCTATTTTGTATGATATAAAAACAGAAATAAACAGCAAACCCAGACATCTGAGATCTTGAACCTTAACAATTGTTGGAATATTTGCTCAATGAATGACATAAACATTCAATAGTTTGCAGTTGGTTCTTAATCTACTCATTATTTATTTATCTTATATTGAGATAGCTTCTAATGAGACTGTAGAGATCTTGCTGCCCAGTAGAAATTAATTCAGTTTCTGCAGGAGAGTCCTCAGTCTTCTGATTCTGCCTCGCTGCTGTCCGGTGAGTTCGCCAAGTGTTCAAGCCCTCTGCTATCTGAATGACAAGGTTCAGTAATCAAAGAATTTGTTGACCCTTTCCTCCCCTTCACCCTGCTGCTGCTACACCTCCTGACCTTCTCTTTTCTCATTTGTCTGAATGTGTCACAGACAAATGAATGTATGTACACAGAAGGCAGGCCATGTCCCCAAAAATGCAATTAGGTTTTAGTCTATCTACACTAAACCAGAGCTTATGATCACAAAAAATTAACGTCATGGTAAGATGGTTGTCGTGAAATGGCAATAGTTACCTCTCGTACGAGAGTGTATTGTAGGAATTGGAAAACACATTTAGGCTTCTTGCTGCTCTATATAATCATCACAGCAATTCCTGCATTAGAGCTTAATACATTATAAATTATAATAACTGATAAGTATGGATAGTGCTTATCAGCAAGTTATGTTCCATTTTTTTAAAAGGTCAATGCAGACAAACAGGATTCAAACAGGATTGGAAAATGCTAGTGTTTATGTTTTTTTGAAGATGCAAAAGATCTTGATGTCAGGGGAAGTGGAAATCAACAGCTCTTTAAGACATGGCAACTCATCAAACATAAAGATAACTACCCCTCACACACATGCAGACACACCCTTCAGATTTTAATAGACACTGAGACACTAAGATCACGGAAGGATCAGATAATTCTTGCCCTGCATGCCCTTTTGCCCCGCCCCCTGCCTCCCCTACACACACTCACACTGCTACATCACCCACCTCCACCTAGCCGTCTCTGACTATCAGCTGCTCCCTGCTGCCAATGTTTTGAGAGGTCAGAGCTGTTTGTTTGCTCTAAGGCCCGTCGTCTGATAGCGCGTGTCGGACTACGCCTGCCCCTGCCGCCTCATCTTAACCTGAGCCGTTATCAGACGACTCCCCTGCAACTCCAACCTTGTCTTTTGAAAGGAACACTTCCCCTGGAAATTATGGACAGATAGACGGTGTCTCCATCTGTCATGGTGGAATCCTCCGACAGACAGGATGACACTCGGGAAGATTCCGTGATCTCCAGGTTCAAATCCATCTCATGACCTCTGATTAACATTTAAGGATTCCCTACTGAAGTAGTTTTTAAGGATTATCCTTTTCGGCTTTAACAATTGTACTTGAATAATACAAAGATAATTTTTTAAAGAGCAGATTTAAACTGATTTCCAAGAGGATGTTTTATTCCCACACATATAGAAAAGTTGGTGCTTTCTGCTGCAAGGACACTGTAGTTTATTTGAACCAACGTCCTTTGTTGTAAGGAGAGATCTGATATACTTCCTAAATTAGGAAAATAACAGAAATTAGTTGAAGACATCATAACAACCTTATTTTGTATAACTAAGGACGAAAGTGCTATACAAATATTACAACCTGTGAACCACATAAATCAAACTGTTCCAAAATCTTTGAGATGTGAATGTGTACATGTTGGAGAAAGAAAGAAATTATGTAGATCACAATAGCAGAACACAGTTAAATATTAAAAACAAGGTAAAACAAAGTCAAATCAAATCATCGGCATGAAGATTTAAGGATGAAACCAGGATAATACAAAATAGTCTTAATAGGCCCTCAAATGTTTCAGATTCATAGTGAATTCCTAAACAATAAATAAATAATAACTTTTTTAATTTAGTAAATGTATTCGATGTTTCCAAATAATAAAAAATGACACTAATCCCATTTGGGCTTTCGGAAACCTCCCTCACCTTAGAACATTCCTCTGGCTTAAAGTGCAGCCGGCCAAGTGACCACAAGAAGGAAAAAAAAGCTGTGATAAAATTACTCCCCCAACCCTGATTAAGCAACATGGAGGAAATGAGAGAATCTAAGGGGTCCATTTTCAGGAGGAAACCTCAGAAGAAAGAATGAGAGGGGATGAACGAGGGGGTGGGATAAGCTGTGTACATATGTGTGCGTGGGGGGGTGTTGGAGGGTGTGCGGGGTTAAAGTCACAGATTTTAAATCAGTTCTTTGGCCTGTAACGGGCGCAACAGAAGCCCAGTATGAGAGAGCAGAACAAAGAGGGCAGCAGTGGCCTCGACCAATTAACATTCCTGCAGCGTTTATGAGCCGCCTGGTCCCGCCCCTTCACTCACACCTCGTAAAAGTCACAAACATCAATTCTTGCAAACCATAACTGTCATTATAATCCCATTTAAAAACAACCCACTGAGCAATTTACAGTGAACACCAGGGCCAAGTGTGCCAGCAGAGGGGAGGGATCGCCTTTGCTGGAGTGCAAACCGGACTAATAGGAACGTTTATTGGGCATAATTTGACAACATTTCACATGATAGTGACTCCGTAAATGTATTGTTTGAACTGAACAACAAATAATACATCTGTTCTTCTCCATCTTCTTTTAATATAATGGGTATTGGCAAGTATGTAGCTGACCACACAGTACAGGTGTTGTTATTTAAAGCAGCCTTTGTTTGTTGTATGGCCACAAGAGGGTATAAAAGCACAACAATAAGCAGACATACAGCCACAACTTATAAAGTCCAATATTTGCTCTGTTTTAGCTTTGGTTTTGTCTCCAACCATTCCTTTCAAAAAAGCTGGCTCTATAACTGCTTGTTTAAACTAGAAGCCAATTTCCATAAAGGTTGGTGGCCGAAACTACCTTAATTATTTTACAAAAAACAAAACAAAAGGCAAAAAGTGGCTAGCAATTTGCCAAACACATATTGTTTACACTTTCTTGATTTCAGCATGATAACCAGCAACTTGAGAGTATTTGTTATTGAAGACTCGATTATTTTCTCAATGTAAAAGATGTCTTTGCTCCTCCCTCTTAAAGACATATCCTTTATGTTTTATTTTATTTATTTATCTTAATTGTGACATGTCCTAAATGCCTCTTGTTACATACTTGGGGGGACAAATACAGAATATAACTTACTAAATTGGCAGTGTTAAGAACTATGTCATTTAAAACCAATTATTGAAAAAAACAAAATATTCCTGTAAATAAAACTATTAATACATTATGTATTTATTACTGGAAATGTAACTACCTATGTGTAACTAACCTACTATGGTGAATGTCTTTCCTGTAGACACATTTGCATTTGATCTGAAATGAAATTTGCAGTATGTCTCAGATTTAAAGGAGGTCTGAGGGTTTGAGAGAATTTTCTCGAGTGAGGTTTGAAAGTAGCATTATGCAACTTACAAAGGCAGAAAGACATTCACTATCTGTGCTAATAAAGAACCGTTATTTAAAACACTGACATTGAGCACAGGAAAGCTTCATTTGTTGTAAGGTTTTTTTGTTATTTTCCCTCTCCTGTGCAGGTGGTTGTCAGGTCCATGCTTCTGATCCACTGTGACCCCACATGGCCTCAACCCTCTATAAAAAGTGTTGACTCATTGGGAAGAATGTGGCTCCCTCTAGCCGCTAAGTAAGGTGTCACATCAGTATTTCAAGTACATTTAATTAAAGGTGCTTTCTGTACATTTTCTCTGCAATATGCTCTTTGTGTGTTTTCCATCTGTGAACAATGTGCCATATACATATGCAGACAACAACATAAAATGGTATTCATTTGATTTTATTGATAATAGCTGAACTATTATTAAAGTATGCTTGCTCAACATGAAACAAAGTAAAACCTGCTTACTGTAATTTAAAATGAATGGCTGTAACCTGATTTTCTATATACAAATATAATAGAAATACATCATTTAAATTGCTTGAAGTCTGTTTAATACATTGTAACTTTGTCAGATATAATATTAGTATGTGAAAACAATACTAGTTTACAAAACGACTCTCATGATGATAAACCCATGCTTGGATTTTGCTTAAAAACAAAACTTGAACAAAGTACAACAAAATGTCATTCATAAAGGCTCTTCAAGAACAGTTGCCTTAAAGTCAGCGGACAATTCCCTTTAACCAAGATCAGATAAAAACAATTCAGTAAAAGTAAGCGTTTTCGTCTCAGGCAGAAAAAATAAAACTTATAAAACAATTGGGGTGTAATACATTTCAAAAATAACTTATTTCTACATTCCCTGCTGCCAGAGCTCGTATTATGCTGTCGGAGTTATCAATCATCTTAGCTAATTTTATTAAATTCGTTTTTCAGGAACACATATTGCTTTTCAGTCATTGACAGGACTGTATTAGGTTGGTTGAAAGCAATAATATTCAGTTGAACCTAATGTTCTTTAAGTTAACGTAATATTATTGCTTCAAACTAACATGATGCAGTGATGCAAAATCTGTTGACAAAACACATTAAATTAAATTCAACGTTTATTTTCTTTCAATGTAGGCTCGTCTCTTTCACATAGGCTTCAGTGTACAGTGTATTTATAATGTTTAGATGTGTTAGAAAAGCCGCAGCAGGCTGTGTGTTAATGGAACATGTTACAGCCTTGGTGGTGGTCAGGAGACAGGAAAGAACTCATGTGTTCTTGGCACTGACTAGGACGACTTGGAGGTTTCTCCTCCTCATCTCTCTGGACATCTGACACCAGCTGCAGGGTGTACAGAAGGTGGCAAACAGACAGTCCCTACACATGGTGTCCTGCAGGAAATACAGTCAGGGGAAAAATAGGATTTACAGGCTGCATAATTGATTCTGATCATTATTCATACACTTGGTTTGCCTTTCTTAAGTATTTTTTAGAAGTAATTCTAAAGTAATGTTTTGAAAAGTAGGGATACCAAAACCCTGAAATAGCGACACTTTCCTTCCAGGACTGAGGTTTTTTTTTTTTCTTTTACCAAAGGTTCACAAAACCTTCAAAAAGTTGCTTTCTAAACCCAAGCCATGATTTCCTCCCAACTCTAACAAAGAGTTTATTGTGTGGACCTTTATTGTGTCAGTAGGAATACAAAAAAAAAAACACACACATTTTCCTAACCCTTAATGAAATTGTTGTTTGTTGAGCTGTTGAAAATCTTGAATATCACTTTCATATTTTTGTCGAATCAGACACTCGTGATTGCTAACACTTTATGGACATTTGCTTTACAAGTTCAAATCATGCAACCTGACATGTCTCCCTAAGTCTCAATGAAATAAAAAGTGATAGTGGATCCACAGAAATCGCAAATAAAACTCAAATATTTCTGCCATCTGACACCAACAAAAGAGAATCGTGTCTTACTTTGATGCCGTAGCGCTGCCTCATGGAGACCCTCATGGACATGGTGACGGGAGGGACAAAACCAAACATGTCCAACAGGGGGAGACAGAGACACTGCCCATATTTCTTGGTTGTTTTGCAGGCGAAGCAGGGACAGCACCAGAAAGCACAACAACCTTTACCAGAAATAAACAAATACCAGATAAGCAACCGATAAACACACCTATTGTAAAAATGACCAACACCTGTAAGATACCAGAGACAAGAAAACACACACAAATATGCACACAATCATTTAAAGGTCCCATCATATGCTTTTCTGGTTATTACCCAGCCCCTTGTGTGTTATGTAGCTTTTTCTGCATGTAAACGGTCTGCAGAGTCACAAACCCTCAAAGTACACCCTGTAGCAAGTACAACTACACAGAAACGACGTGTCCATGCTGCCCCAGAACGCCTCGTTGGAGATTTGTTTCCTTCCATTTGTTTCCTTCTGGGTCCTATTGACGTAACAAAGTCCAAATGGACCAATTGGTCCAATACGCGGAGCTCCGTACACACACGTACACAGTACACACACACACACACGTACACACACAAACACACACACACACACACACGCACGCACGCACGCACGCACAGTCATGACACACACACACACACACACTTAGGACTGTACAGCAGGAAACAGTAATGCACACACACACACACACACACACACACACACACACACACACACACACACACACACACACACACACACACACACACACACACACACACACACACACACACACACACACACACTAGGAGCTCAGGCTGTGAGTGTGTGGGAGGAGCTCCAACAAGGCATGTAGGACCGAGAGTCTATACAGAGACGCTGTATGAGAAACCAATGTGCTTTTGGAAAACATTGAACAATGTAGATCTATTCTAGTAGACCTCGACAATGGAATTATGATCAGTAGAAATGGCCTTTAAGATACTAATAAATAATTAGAATAAGTCAATTACCTTTCCTTTCTTAGGAAAATATTTCAGGTTTGGCTTTGTATCTTTGCTGTTATTTCATAAAACTTGGATGAGTATCTAACATAATTATTTTTTGAAGTATTGAGTTCAAATCGACACATAAGATTGGTAGGCTTGTTGCAAAAAATGACACATTAAATCAGTAAGGAAATGACAAGATGTACTGTAATCCTTTGTGTTTTTATGATGCAGCTAATATCAAAATATGAAAGATTAATGTATTTGAAAACTACAGAATAAAAATGAACAACGTATTGCCCTTTGAGTAAGTAAACAATGCCCTTTTGTCACATAATCATAGCATGACTGTGCACAAGAGATACAAATCAAATGTAAACTATACTTGTAACTTCTCTCATAAAGAGAAGAAGTGCAGATACTTACACTCAGGCACATTTTGAACGCAGTCACAGATCCCTGATCCCCACTCATCAGAGTCCCGGGCGTCCATCACAGGCTGAGGCTGGCTGATGACCATTTTGGAAGTCATGATGACTTTCTAAAGGAGGAACCAGGACTTAGAGTTCATGTCAAAAATGTTTGTTATTAGTGCTTGTACAAAATACAGTCATATGCAAAGAGGCAACAAAGAAATGGGTGCTGGCAATACCCTTGCTACAAGATTGAAACAAAAAAAACACACCACATACTTTACGTATTTCATAGTTTCAGTTAGAACGTTACATCATTTTACAATATAATAGAATTTGTTCAATAAGATATTGTAGAAGGACACCACTCCAGTGCTGCTCTGGTGAAGGCTTGTAAGCATGTGAGCGTTATAAATATAATACTAACCAGAGGACAAAGTATTGACATTTTTTTGTGTTTTTGGCATGGCGAAAAACAGGTTCACATACTGTACACCTTTACCACATTTGGTCTAACAAGCATATGTCAAGCTAATGGGGCTGCTGTGACTCAGGAGATGGAGCAAGTTTTTCACCAATTACAAGGTTGATGGTCAACATTGTTAATACTTTGGACTAAAGCTTCAGCTAAATAACATGTAATACATGTAATGTAACCAAAGTGCTTTTGATAAATGTGATTTACTTGTATCATGGTCGTGGGATTTCCCTATTAATAACCAAGTGGTTAGTTATAACCATGACAAATAAGTCATTTTAAATTGGGTTTTTGTAGACACTGACACTGCATAACTGCCTGCCGATAGATCAGATATCACCAGCATGTGTCATCCCGGAGGGGAATTACAGACAATGTGCTGTGTCATCATTTGAGTGACTTGTTAGAAAATAAAAGTCAGGTAATTTAAATTGTCCAAACAAAATGCTTTTTTTGTCAAGGAAACCATTTCCACATCTCTAGAGTTTCTCTTTGATTTGTTGAGGGAAAAAAGGAACCTAACGATGGATTCAAATGTAACAGTGAGTCTACGTATCACTGTGAATTTATTTAGTGCTATAGGGCTTCCTTGCTGACCTTTTGCTGACCCTATTAGAACATATCCCATTAGCCTTCAATGTTACAAATTCTCTGACAGGGATATTTTTGTATTTCATTTCAATATATTTAGGGTCCAAAAGTCCTCTGCCATTTGAATTCTCACATTCTTGTATTTTCTTTTTTGACAATAACAGTTACATCTTTCAGCCAACCAGATTAATGAAGAATACACACATCTATAATGGTCATCAAAAGTATTTTCTTTCTGACCTATGGATATAATGGTGGAATAATATTTAATGGCAAATTGCCTGAAAGCAAAGTTGGTGCAAGTTAGTGCTATCCATAAAAAAGCACACACTCTACATTAGAGAAAAATAAGATGACACGAATACAGACAGGTTACAAATAATAAAAGCGCTATATATAAATATATAGAGCAGCTACTACTTATGCATTATCATGGTAGTGCCGATCGAGTTAATATCTTACCTGTGTATTTGTGTGTAGAGAGAGCTCTGAGTCGTACGTCCTTTTACAGCCGGTGTCTGCACTGAAGTGCATATCTCTTTAAGATTATAAATACCTGCACACAACAGAACACCTGAAAGTAAAAACTGGACAAACCAGTCAGCCCTGCTCTCCGTGAACATTGCTTTCCTATTATTTATTGTTACCCGCTCAGGGGCGCACCTTGCGAACAGGCAAGGCAGGCAACTGCGTCGGGCGCCGTAAAATGTGGGGGGGGCGCTGTCGGCTGTGCGTGGTGATGAAAAGCTGGTTCGAGGGGCTCCCAGTGAATGTTTGCCTAGAGCACCCAGACTCTAGAATCGCCACACCCGCTAAGAACTAAGTTGAGGCTATTGCATGAGCATCATGTCATGGCCGTCATGACCTCATGTCGGAAACTTATGTGACACTGTTGCTTAAAGGGCCCATGTCATGCTTCCCCTTGTGTGTTATGAAGGTTTTTATGCATGTAAACGGTTTGCAGAGTCACAAACCCTCAAAGTACACCCTGTAGTGAGTAAAGCTCTAACACAGAAAATACCTGTCTATGCTGCCCCAGAACGCCTCGTTGGAGATTTCTCATTTTCTTTCTGGTACTAAGTGACGTAACGACGACCCAAATGGACCAATCTGTGGAGCTCCTCACACACACACACACACACACACACACACACACACACACACACACACACACACACACACACACACACACACACACACACACACACACACACAGGCCGTTTCTCAATCTCGAGGAAACTGG
>NW_011369945.1:20783886-20789954 GCF_000735185.1 Notothenia coriiceps
GACTGTTCCAATCTCCAGCATACTTGGAATTCCACCGAGGCCGCGTCCTTGGTTTGGGGGTAATTTCGAGGCTGCACATGGGTAGACTTCGCGTCCTTAAAATCCCCACAATGCTTTGCGCACGGACGTACACCTGCACACTTGCTAGCCTGTTCCACTCTTCGTTTTCCGAATGGAGGAGAGGGTGATTCTCTTTTATATTCCTGACATTCACTCTCAATCTCTTGGCAATTTAGACCGCTTATATCTCTACAGTGACTAAGAACTTGGTTTCGATTAATGGAAGAGAAGAAAGAACAAGACAAGCATCAACTAATCAAGAGTCAAAATCCCACACTCAACTACACACAACCACCAACCTTAATTCCTACCCCTTTTGCCTTCGGGAGGACCATCATTATTTGCATGAGCACAAGAGATTTCTTATAGGAAAAGTAACTAACAACCACTTTGTTATTTTATTCTGGCACAACAGTCTCTTAAACTGAAAGCTTCTTGGTTACATTTATAAGACATTGTGTTGGAGAGCAGCTGCAAGTCCTTTTGCAGTAGATTATAATGGCAGGGATTGAATTAATCATTCCTGTTGACTTGGAAAGTGATACATAATGTACCAGGTGGAGGTCATGCAAGGTGGTTTTGGGACCAAACAATAGAAGAATATGATCGTGAACAAATAAAAATGTCCCTTCCTTTTTAAATATGACGAAGAAATCTTTTAATGAGGCACAATAGCATCTGCGAGCCACAAACCACAGTAAAGGCTGTGAATGAAAGATATACTACTAGCTGTAACTGAACAAAGCAACATGAAGAGGAAAACAATAAGTTAAGGCGAAATAGCAGACAAATGCTGTTAACAAAAGGGTGCAATGTCAAATAAGGTATAGGTTTAAATTGTGTTTTATTCAGTGCTTAATGCAAGTCTAATCTCTGTTGGCACTGACCTGTCTTACCCAGCATTCCTGTCCAGCAGACAAAGAAACCTGTAATCTCCTCCTCATCTTCATTTCAAGTGAGGTGACTCACATGGAAATGTCTCAATACATTGTTATTTGAATGAGCATTGTACTTGTTCCAGCCTCAGTGATTTATCGGCACATCAGCTGATTAGAACCAAGTTTATAAGAAACATATTTTAATAACACTTCCTCTATGTGTTTTAGTAACAGTAACTGTTCTAAGATTCAGTGGTTACAGTATATGACAGCTCATTTATAATGATGTACGCTGAAGTTTTGGATATTTCACCATTTAAATATTTTATCTAATTTTTAAAATAAATTGTTGTTTTTTGACCTACTTATAGAGTCAGAGAGTCAGAGGCATAATAAGGATATCATTTGTGTTTTTATCGCTATTTCACTTTCTGTTAAAGGATGAATTTTAGAGCTGTCCTAACCCCTACCTGTTTACAATCAGCAGTGTTCATCATCAGCTTCTTGCAGCAGGACATTTTTTTTTTGTGGGGACATACAGTCCTGTGTGAGACCAAAAATGTTGTGTATTCATCTGTGAAAACCCAACATTGATGTGATCTAGCTGAACCATAAATGGATTTGGCTTTAATGCTGTCAATATTAGGTTAGTTCCAAATATCCTATTATTTTTTAAGAGATACCCTACCATGTTCAAATATGAGTTTCTATTATCATTTATCTGCCGTCCTCATAATTTGTCTTTTAGTTAGTGCTAACACTTCATTTTAAACTGTTGACTGACTCGTCATTCCACTAAATTGCAATGACAGGCTGAATCTGCGACAACCGCCCTTATTCCTTCATGTGTGAAACATGAATCTGGCAAGAGTTATTAGGAATGTTTACAGAGCATTTCACAACCTTTTGGCAGACTCAAAGTGCAAAAATGAAAAAGGAGTTATTTTTTTCAACCTCAGCTGTATGTGGGCCCTGTTGGGGAAATATTTTCCAAGGCCCATAACTTTGACCCAGTTCATCAGTTCATACTGTCCTGACTGAGCACACGCACCTGTAACCTTGGCTGCTGTGCTCTCAGTGTTTTGTCTCCCTGTTCCTGCCTGTTGGCGTCAGCTGATAGAGGTATGATTATATCTTGTTATGCACAATGTTGATTATTCTCTCTGAACTAGCTAAATACATGGGTCTGGGGTAGAGTTCTTCCGAATTGACGTGTCAACTCTACCGTGAAGTCAGAACCTCTGACTCTTTGACTTGTTTTGTGAATTCTCCGGCCGAAGCTCCAAATAAACCCATCAGTGTTTGACATCAAAGCTCCAGCTCTCCCCGTGTCTCCTTTGAGTCTGTGACTCCTCCTGCATTGCTACACAGAAGTTTCCCTCACAGGCCCAAAATAAGTAGCTGTCAAAAGATAACATCACAGAAAGATTGAAGGAAATGTTACAGCAGTATTGCTGAAGGATTGCATCTAAATGAGGGCTGGGAATTCCCTGCACACAAGATGAAAAGACTTTAAGAATTGTATGAGTTTGAGATAATGTTATAAATTATTTTCTGAATTAAAAAAATACATAAAATGCCTTAAGGGTTGGTTTATTCTAGATTATTTTATGATTGTCAACAAATTAGACAAATGTCAAAAAACAAAACTCTCAAGCATCTGGTGAGTATTTCCTGTATCATTACACTGTGGGTGTCATTGAGATTGATTGGTTGGCAATGAAGAAGAATAAATTAATCAGTTTTTACATTGCAGGCCTCACTTTTTAGTTTGTTCCATTCAATAGATATGCTGACAATAAGACTGGGTTTTCAACAGCTTTCCTTTCACCTTTCACCCAGATAGATGGCTACCATGACCAGCTGTTACACAGCTCTCACTTTTTTTTCTACGTGAACCTTATCCAGATATTTTAGAGACAGAGCTGCTCGTCAACTTTTGAAAAGTAGCTTTTGTAGGCTGACAATCGGATTAAGTGGAATAGTTGGAATATTTGGGAGCAGATAGGATTTAAACCTTGTTGGTGCAAAACATTGTTATAAGGCTATACTTTTCCTGCGCTGTTTGTGGGTGAATTTCATCCAGATAGGCTGCAATCACGAGATTAAAATATAACAATGTCAGCACTGTCATAAAAGTGGTCCACAAACTGAAATTGGAGACCACAGTATTGGTTTATGAACAACCATTGTTTATGAATTCAATAAAGTTTCTATCATATTGTACAATGGTTTCCATTTGAGGTCCAATGTGATTATTGAACCAATCTGTGACTTCCTGAACCCTGTCTGTTGTCAGGAATATGTGTTCACTCAGTGGACACACACCTTAACCGTGGAGCTTTGTCCACAGCAGATAAACCTGCTGAACTCAGCAGGTATAAAGAGATCAGAGCAAACAGACAACACAGCAGCAGCCTGCAGACTGAGGGTACAGTCCATCTACTGTCAACATAATCCTTTGTACTGAATTCAAAAACGTGTTCCTCTGAGTTTGCAGAGAGAGAGAGAGAGAGAGAGAAAGAGAGAGAAAAAAAGGGGGTCGATCCAGAGTACAGTGGTGATTCAGTCGGTCGAGAGAGGAAGAAGAGAAGACGAGATGAGCCCGATGAGAATCCCACTCTGAAACCTGGTATTACCTACATCCTTATTTATGTTACATTTTGTTGTAAATATGTGTGTATAATGTACATTATTATGTATGTACTATACTCAGATACATTTATGGCTGCAACATTTTGATTTCTTGTGTATCATTTTGTATGCATTTTCCTAAATGTACGTCACAAATTGGAATTGCAACTAGTAATGTCAATCTTATTTGTTTTCTTCCAGCTCCTTTGCAGCCAGGAGCCAACTGCCACATCCTGCATTTGATGCACACATCCAGAGAAGGATTTTACTTTTGTCCACACATCTGCAAGAACAGTTTAAAACACAAAGGTTAGTTGAGATTGGTTTTGTAATTTGCCATTGAAACGCAGAAGGAAAGAGATTACTAGGAAGTGGTGCTTTGACATTTAATGTGAATTTAACAATATTTCACAGGATCTCTGCCTCCCCCTAGTGGCGACAGGCTGAAAGAACAGGGTATGTCTGAGCTGCAGCTACTCAGCACTTAAACCAAGATAAATATAACCAATTGTGCAGTATCCAGCAACTCTGCAGCATGTTTCAGTGTCTTTCAATAATAAACCCACTGAATGCACCTGCACTTCAACAAACAAAAGTAACTGGCTGAAACAAAGAGCAGCTTAATAGAAAGATATGTCTCTGGATAAAACTAAAGTGAATATTGGACTTACATTCATTTTGCAGAAAAGTGTATGTTAATGTTGCTGAAACGACTTACAACTCCACTACAATTTGTATTTATTTTATTTTTTTCATCCATTTAAACATTTCACAATCTCTATGCAACACTTAGTAGGAGTCCGGACCCCCATGTTGTGAACCAATGCCCTCATCTCTTATGATATAATGTCACTCATCTCTTTTGACTCCACTTCGAGCAATAGAATTATTAACAAAGCACTTATATACTAATAAAGGGCTGGCTTATCTAAAGCCAGTTGAGTAGCACTTGAAATGTTTTAGCTCTATGAAACCTGATGTACTTATATGATTCTGTTTTCTTCAAGTTTGTATCTTGTTGGTCGAACGCACTTATTGTAAGTCACTTTGGATAAAAGCGTCAGCTAAATGCAATGTAATGTAATGTAATGTCACCTAATCTAATGCTTTATTGTGATTCACAGGTCATAATAGTGCCTCAAACCTGGCGTCCCTGAGACCGCAGTAAGCCAGAGTCTGTACTCGCCAGGGTTGGGTGTCAGCCATGTCTAGGCCTCTTCTCTCAGACCCCCAGGAGAAGCTCCTCAGCCACTCCATCCTCACCGCAGCCCGGCTGGCCCGCGGAGGATGGACAGAGGAAGGGAACAAGACAGGGTGGCAATTTTCCCATTTTGACTTGACTGATCAAACCTCTGTCTCCAGACCAGATGGAAATCAGGGTCAAAATTGTGCCGAGATTCTTGTGAAGGAGCTTGGGAACATGCAGGTTCACATCTTAAACAGCAGGAAGACAGCTAAGGAAAGAGTGACTGGCTCTGACCAAAAGGCAGATGAAGCGAAACACACACAAGCAGAAAGAGAGACGGGTCTCTGCAGTCAGACGGGCGTCTTGGTCTGGGCCTCTGGCTGTCGCCCCACATGCAGACGCCCCAAAAGGTTTAAGGCCCCGATACTACCTGTCATCGCTGAGATGTAGAACAGCTGCCATTCGTTCCAGGACAATGTAAAAAAAAGCATATGTACTTATGGTGCTTTTTGGCTATGGTAAGAGTTTTAGAATTTGTGTAGACTTTAATTCAACCTTGTGTTAAATGTTAAATATCCCTATAGGACCATGAATAAATGATCCTTTTAATGACACAAAAACAATGTTGTTTTAAACACCTCGTGCCCATTTGTGAAAAGTATGCTAAAAGTATTTTATAAGAAATGAAATGATAAGAAATATGTCTTATATTGAACATCATTTTTTATTTCTGATTTGATTCCATTTCATGAATTTATTTGAAATTATTTTACTATTTTATTATAAATCATGTGACCCAGTCATGCCAGCTTAGTGCAGTATTTTATTACTACATTTTCAAATGAAAATTCTGAATTTTTTGTTTAAAATTCTCATCTTCATTTCAAAAGACGGTTTGCTACATTTTTTTTAATGTATTTATTTGACAGGGACAGTGCACATTGATTGACATTTCTGTAAATGCGCCAGAGTTAGCCAACAGGCTATTTTTCATCTGCAGTCCCTGGACAGATGTTGAAAGTCATCCTAAAAAAAAAAATTCACTTCAAATGATAAAAAGATTATGATAAAAGCATCTATAAAAACATAAAGACATAAAAACTAAACTAAAATACATATTCACAAAGCAGACAGATAGCAACAGGTCAAGGCACATGTACAAACAGAGCGTTGTAAAGTGCAGATTGTGTCAGTGTTGACAGAGCTGATTTTCCACTAACCATGTTTTTAAGTTAGATTTAAATAAACTGCAGGTGTTTTGTTCTCTAATCTTTACTGGGATTGAGTTCCACTGTTGTGCAGCTTTAAAA
>NW_011369945.1:20789980-20795430 GCF_000735185.1 Notothenia coriiceps
TCCTGTTGTCTTCGGGTCAAATCTGACCAATTTACTACTTTCATCAATCGTAACTTTTTTTGTTTTACATTTGATTGCGTTAAGGCTTCATGATATCCTTCACAGTAGACATTTGAACATATAAATGGCTGATCACCACTTTCATTGAATTTTGGATGATGTAGTCAACTTTGTAACAGAAATGGTGGTCAAAAATGACCGCCATAAAGAAAAGGAATTAGTAACCATCCGGATCAGATAAAAAAAACACACACACACACACACACACACACACACACACACACACACACACACACACACACACACACACACACACACACACACACACACACACACACACACACACACACTGAACAATTTGACACATTTCCCGCTCTTATGTGCCCCTCCCCCCACATGGATCACACCTGGCACACGCAATACATGTTCAGTGTCTGTTCTTTGTATATTTACTGCAGTTTTTCATGTATACCAGTAGTCTGATACAATATGTACAGTTTGAAAGGTTGTTAAATGAAATTTGGTGATGATTCATGGTGGTCGTGTTAATGTAATAGCAGTTAAAAAAGGACCGGTCAAATTTGACCGCGAACACCAACGTAAGGGGGGGAGCGAAGACAATAGGAGGGTTCAATAAACCAAAGTGGTCATTTAGGTATTTCTGCTGCTGTGGGGTCCTCTTGGTGTCTGTATGTGTTTATCTGTAGTTATACAACTAGTGTTTTGATCCAATGAGTCACTTAGCAAGTCTCCTTCAAGCAACTTTACCTACAAGATGTATTTTCCACCATTTGCTGATCCATTCATTTGGGAAAATACATATTATTAAAGCTACGAAAATGGTAGGACTACTGCGAACACTTGACCAAAATACTATCAATCTGAAGTTACCAAAAGTGGTAGTTTAGGTCATCCTGCTGCTGTGGGGTCCTCTTGGTGTCTGTGGGTGGGCAGGTCCAGCATGGGTGGGCACTGTGAATGCCTGTCTGAGTTTTTGTGTTGAGGTGCTGAGCAAGTATGACTCAAGTGAGGCCTCTGTCTCAAGTGTTTTTATACTCGCACACATTGAAGCTGTTATGTTTTCTCTGGTGGGGTCCAGACGTCTCCACAAGAAGAAAGAAAGAAAGAAAGAAAGTCGGCACTTCCAATGACCGCACAGGTTATTTTGAAGACAAAGGTTTTGAATTATTTTTAGGGTTATTGTTAGAGAAAGGCTCAACAAGAAGGAGAGGGAAAACACCAAATGCTAAGTAGTGCCATGCTGTCACCAGCTACTACAATAAACACAATTGCATTCAGGAAAATTCTCTCTCGACACTCTTTCAACCAAGATACAACTCCCTTACTTTAACTCAAAGGTAATGTACAAATAACAGAGCATTTCAATGAACTACTTTCTCAAAAAGACGCCACTTCTTCATCACAAAACACTCTTCGAGCAAGGTAGACTGTACCCACTTTAATGAAGAGATTGATCAATTATTACATAGGCCATTATTAGAGACAACCCTTTAAATGACCACACATTAACTTTACCCGTGTCCTTGACAACAGGTCAAAGGTTATCATTATCTGCCAACACCACCATGACTGAGAATGAGGCTCCTTGAAATGGAAGCAGATTAAAGGTTCAGATTGCTTCCTGAGAAATGAGCTCAGCATGTAGGCGTTTAGTTTGTTTTGATGTGCAGTCAAACATTCAGTAAATGGGTGAGTGTGCGGCATATTGGTGTTGCGGTCACTACAAACATATTTCTCAAGAGGATTGATCCCCTACGTTTTCTTCAGATATTGTATTTGCAATGTGTCAATTCACTTGTGAGCTGATTCACTCCCCCTTTTTTGGGTAACACTAAATGTATTGATTGGGTTGTATTTCAAAGCCACAACAGCGTTACACCATAAAAAGCCTTTTTTGTGGTTGCGTGTGTCGATGTGACCTCAATGCGCATTTCGATCAAAACAATCAACGTGGATTCGTGAAGCGTGTTGAGCAACGGCATTAACATTTTATGTGAAACACGGAATGCTGCCAGCTCACACATTTGCCATCTCTTAAAAGTGGGAGAACCTGTTCCTATTCAAATGGATGGGATTCTTTTGCCACTAATATGTTGTTTACAGATACCATAACCTTTCCGAGAATCTACAGCAGGAAGTTAATTCAGTTAGTCACATCTTACTGTCAACCAAAAACGCCCCTCCATAAAAAAACATGTTGTCAATTGAGCTCATTACTTTGGGACATTCGCTCTCAGATTGCATCCACTTTTAAATATATTTAACTAACCATTGGACAGGTTGCCATGGAATTTGGTCGCTATATGCATTCCCCCTTAGGATGGATTTGTAATAACTTAACTGTAGAGTATTTCTTTCAGAGTATTTTGGTCCAGATACCCCCGCAGAATCAGGAGGGAAAACACAAAAATAAGCCGGAAGACTTTCCAACCTTTTAAAACCTGTCTCACTCACGGGTTAGGGTTAGGGTTAGGGTTTGGTACCAACCCTAACCCTATCTAGATGTTTCTCCGCCGATCCCTCCCATCATAATATTTTGGTAGCAGCAAGGCCTGAGATCTTTTATTTTCAGTCAGCACAGAAACCCAAACCTACATAAGACTACTGTTTTCATAACTTTCATGAAAGATTGCCATCTCCAAGACAGCCGAGTAGCTATTTCTGGAAACATGACTTCTGTCCTTTGGTCAAAACAAGTGCAGTATGATGTCTCTGGAAAGTGTATTACATTTAGATCCAGGCCAACTGAACCATGATTTGAGTTGAATTTCAGTCGTCTATGATATCAAGACATTCAACAGGCTTCTTTCAAAAATGATAAACAACATTATTACATTACATTACATGTCACTTGTTAGACACTTTTATCCAAAGCAACTTACATACTCAATACTGTGGACAATCCCCTCAGGAGCAATTTGGGGTGAAGTGTCTCAGGGACACAACGACATGCTGACTGCAGTGGGGTTTGAACCCTGATCCCAACACCAGCGCCACCCACTGCACCACACGCCTCCCAACATCAATGCGATTGAAAAGTTTATCCAAAGTTTAATTTACTTGAGCGCTAAGGTGACACATTTATGGTGCTGTAATCGACAACGAGCCATGATCTGCTCTCTAAAACCTGCTTTCCTTGAACTCTTACCAGAAAAAAAACTTCTACCAAAAACACAACAGTGCCTGAAGGGAAGCTTTGACCGCCTGCCTGACAGGTTCATGGTTTCCTCTCTTGTCCCAGAGTTGTTCTTAATAAGGTTTTCCATTCAGCAGCTGCAGGCAAAGCCAAATCTGTGCTAAGTACTTGAACCATTGATTCGTGGATGACCTGCAATCGCACATGTCCAACAACCTTAAACGTTTTTAGTGAGGCAGCGTTATATTCTGAGACAATAAGCCAAAAAACATTGCTTCAGGCTGGAGCCCAGTGGAGAGCTGAGGAAGTGGAACGTCAGTTATACAGTTTCTTTGTTTTTTCTGTGGTTTTAAGATCTATAAATGCAATGATGAGAGGTTACAATGGGCTTTCATTGAAAGCCAAAAACCACAGTCTTGTTCTTCAGTCAGACAGACAAAAGGACGGCCAACACTGAGGTCTGTGGATAGTTGTTAGACATGAGTGGGTGGAAAGATAGAAAAAGATGGGAGAGATTAAACGACAGCGAAGAAAAGACTTCACCGGTTGTTTAATTGTTACGGCAATGAGAGCTGACAGAGGTGCAGGAGGGTCCTGTTACTGAGAGTTCAGAGAGAACATGCTGTGTGTGTGTGTGTGTGTGTGTGTGTGTGTGTGTGTGTGTGTGTGTGTGTGTGTGTGTGTGTGTGTGTGTGTGTGTGTGTGTGTGTGTGTGTGTGTGTGTGTGTCCGTCCTTCTGGTGCCAGGGTTAGATCATGTTAGGCCAACCGAGAACTCTCCATCCAATAAACCACTGGCGTATCAGGCAGCATACTCTTGCAAACTCATGCATATTTTTAGGACAAAGCCATAAATGACCACATAACTCTCTTAATGTATAAACACACACACTCAGCACTTCCAGGAGCATTACAGACTTTACTTAGGTAATAAGATTTCAACTATACTTTGTACCAGAACTAAGTCTAAGAGCTTTAACTAACATCCATTGTATTTTCATGAGCAATTCACCCTCCTCTGGTTGTTGATTAATCAGTCAACAGAAAAATGTGTTGGTGTATCAAATGTCAAATAGAGTGAATAGTCAAACAATTACAGGAGACTGGAGCTTAGCTTGAAATCAAAATGGCTTTTTCTGTTGATCAACTGATCATCTATTTCAGCTCTGGTGGTGACAATGGCCAAACAATGGCTTTGAAATAACCTGAATATGAGTTTTTCATTCTCAGCAAACTCATTATTTAGACCATTTTTATAGGAATGATGCATTCGATTACTCCAGGTGTTACAGGAAGCCTACTTGTTATTGGAATTTGAGCTTAAAAAACCCTCTCTTGACAACCCTTTACCAAACTCAAGGTCTATCTATGGTTACATTGGGCTTGTTCCAACCGAGCTAAGACGCCTTGTCCCCCACCTTTCCTTTGATATGACACACTTATAGAAAGTATGGAAAGGGTTTGGTTTCCTATGATGGGAGCCATGTGGAGATTTTACAGATCTGAAATGAGCAAAGATGGATGAACGTGAGGAAGGATGTTTCGTTGCAGGGGGGCACACACATTGTTGAACTTTCATTCTGCAATTTAGATTAAATCCATTAAATCCTTAACCATCTGTTTCCTAGCAACAACATACATTATAAAATGGTTTCTGCAGCATTTTATTTACCGAAACCGAGCACTTACTATTTATTATCATAAACGCATCGTTTTTAGATTATCAGACGTCATATACGGGTAAAAGCTCTACAAGCATATGTCCCGAAGTCTGTATCATTTAACAAACAGGTACTAAAAACACTTATCCAAAGCCAGGAAAGTCAGTTTCAGGTACATCAAAACCACATTGTTAATCGTTCCCGACCACGGGGGAACTATTAAATCACTATTTGAATCATTTTTATGTGAATTCAGTGTAATTCTGGCCATGGTGTTCGACTGATCAAAGAAGGGAAAGCTGATATAGTTTAAAAGGTGTTACTTCACCTAAAACTTTATTTTTATGTCCCACTGTTCTTGATTATTGCATAACTTTGATTTTATTGTTGAACAATGATCAAATTAAACTATTTTCCGTTAAGTAACTGTTAACAAAATAAATGCTAACACCTTTTTCTGCTTCTTGAATGTTTTTTTCTGATATTTTAAACCAAGCAACTGATGTATTAGACTGGGAAATACGTGTTAAATAAGAGCTTCATTAATGTCCCTCCTATGTTAAGATAGTGATTAACAAAAGAACACATTATCGTATACTTACGTATAATAGTATGTCTATACGTAACGTTAAG
>NW_011369945.1:20795549-20835816 GCF_000735185.1 Notothenia coriiceps
CCACACACACACACACACACACACACACACACACACACACACACACACACACACACACACACACACACACACCACACACACACAGCTGTAGTCACATCCTAATGAGCATTCCAACGTGGGAACGCAAATATCCTGTTTTCATGTGTCAAGCTGTGAAACCAAGGTTGTGTGTGTGTGTGTGTGTGTGTGTGTGTGTGTGTGTGTGTGTTGTCAGAGAATATGAGGTATGCTTTCAGACAAGGGACACAGATAATGAGCCTCAGTCATTTAGCTATAATTCATAACACTGGCATTGTTGAAAGGTGGGCTTCACAGTGAATAGAGAGCATGAATAATGGGGATGAGTGGAGAGCCAGCAGAAGGGAACAACAGTTGAACATTTTCCATTCCAAGGTTCTTAGAAACGGAGGCTTTTTATCAGAAATGTGCTGCTATCAATACAAAAAAGCTGACTGTTATTGTGAAAGAAAGTAAATAATGATGTGGAGGAATGAAGGCTTTATCCCTGAGTGATCCATGCTGTGAAGCACGGAAACTGACAGGTGCTAACCTGCTAAAACATCCCAAAACACCAGGAGAAAAAAAACACAAATGTTCCAAAACACATGATAAACACGTTCAGCAACTTGAGGAGACATGCAGCATTTAGAGAACATTCAGCAGCTTGAGGAGAGAAGCGCAGCGTTTACTAAAAGCTGCAAATACAAAATGCTGAAGAAGCTCAAAAGTAACTCTTTAGTGTCCCCTGGTCTCCAGCTGTGTGCGTCACTCTTTAGTGTCCCCTGGTCTCCCAGCTGTGTCCGTCACTCTTTAGTGTCCCCAGGTCTCCCAGCTGTGTGCGTCACTCTTTAGTGTCCCCTGGTCTCCCAGCTGTGTGCGTCACTCTTTAGTGTCCCCTGGTCTCCCAGCTGTGTGCGTCACTCTTTAGTGTCCCCTGGTCTCCCAGCTGTGTGCGTCACTCTATAGTGTCCCCTGGTCTCCCAGCNAGTGTGTTTGTCTGTGTTTGTGTGTGTGTGTGTGTGTGTGTGTGTGTGTGTGTGTGTGTGTGTGTGTGTGTGTGTGTGTGTGTGTGTGTGTGTGTGTGTGTGTGTGTGTGTGTGGTATGTCTGCATATCTGTAACCCATCAGATAACATAACCACACACTCCTCTCTTTGAACCCTCAAATAATATCTCTCTTTCATCTTTTATCTCCTTCAACTTCTCTGATTTATGGGACTTTTGAGACATTGTGTGAGGACATGTCATGTTTGATAACAGATGAAGTCCTCATGTTGCTGCGCTAGACATATTGTCCCAGGGAAGGGTTTAAAGATGACTTAACGGAGAGAAAAAGAAAAAAAAAACGAGACATTTTTTATTTTTACAGCACGTTTTCTTGCTAAATATATCTTTTGTTTACGTCTGAATGTCTGATAAATACAAATAAGTGGTCTTTTTTTTGGTCATTTCTCTTTCCAAAGCTAACAACATCCACCTACAAGCACCGTAACAAATGGATGCCCCTTATATTGTGTTCATATATGTTGTTTAATCTGTACATAAACCTAAGTACACATTGTGGTTTACACCGTCTGAAGTGAAATAAACGATATGTTATGCTAAACTCTAGCTTCTTAGATTCTTGACTTTCCCCTTAGCCCACCCTTTTATGTTATTATAACCCTTCAGTTCAACACTCTGCTACAGTTTCATGTATTCTGGGTCTATCAGCTCACTGCCAACATCCATACCATTTATTTAAAATAAAATATTGTAGATTTCACACATCAAAATGTAACGTTATCTATTTGGAGACTTGAGTGGACTTTGAAATATGCTACTGTAGATTTAAACATCGCTCAGCTGCACACTATGAGTCCATCAAGAGTTTACAATACTTCAATATATTGGTATTCTTTATCTCTACCTTACCTTAGTTGTACAAATGAATTTCTGAGAACATCATCTGAGATTTAGAGTATATATCAAGTTAAAAAGTGCTTTTTACGGGGTTACAAATAACTAGTTTCATGAATGATTATTATGGTATTTTCAAACGATTGTTGAGCAGAAATAGCCAGATTTGTTGCGTGCATTATCCAACATGCCTGTTATTCAGAAATGACTCAGTTGATGTCATGTTGGCCTTGTCTTCTTCAGTTAGACACGAGGCTTAAAGCGAGGCCAAATAAATGTCTTGCACCTTCTCCCATTAACCACACGTGTGTGTTTACAATAATGTGCATTTAAGCCTCTTGTATCTCACAATATGTTCATTTTGTGTGTTTACAGTACACCCACATAAACACCTCACACATCTTTGGAGACAAGCCCAGAGCCTGTTTAGACACACCCACTGACACACACACACACACACACACTCACTCACTCACACACACACACTCTGTCCTGCCAAATAATTACTCAACTTATCAACTTCTACCTCATAAAAGAACAGAAAAAAACTGCTTGTGTCACTCTTGAAATATTCGTCCGTCCCCCTCGAGCCCTAAAACTGGAAAACTGTAACTTGATTCCCAGATTTGGACTTCAACCATAACACCCAGAGAGAGAGGAGTCAGCGGGGGGGCAGGAGGGGAAACGACAGGGAGAGGAAGGTGTGATAGGGGAGGGGGGGGGAGGGAATGTGTATTTTGGCAATGGAGTCTGATGTGTGGAGGACTACTTAAAGGTGGGGTAGGTCATTTTGGAGAAACCAGCTCGAGTGCGCTAGAATTTGAAAATACACAACCGGAAGAAATCTGCCACTTCCTTACAGAGCCCCTCCTCCAACACACACGAACGCGCACATGACCAATGAGGGCACGAGATAAGTTTGTGCACAGATGGAAGGCTGACAGGCAGGTAGGCCATCCAGTTACTTTAGCCGGCTCAGATGATTGGTCGTGCTTTTTACAGTACTACGGCTTCCACTGATGACATCTTTTTATGGTTTTTTTTGTCAAAGCATTTCAGATATTCATTGCTATCGGGATGTTAAGAGCATTCCATGGAATATAACAAAAAGTGTATCTCGAGCCGGTTTCTCAAACTTACCTACCCCACCTTTAAGTGTTTTAGTTGCTTTGAATTAAATCAAAATGTTTGCATTGAAGGATTTGATTTAACTTTTAAATTGGTTTCTGATCATGTGTGTGTGTGTGTGTGTGTGTGTGTGTGTGTGTGTGTGTGTGTGTGTGTGTGTGTGTGTGTGTTTGTGTGTGCGCGTGCGTGCGTGCGTGCGTGCGTGCACCTGGACGAGAGGTTAAAGTTCCTCTCCTTCACACACACTCCCGCTGTAATGCCCACACGCTGCATGATCTCACACACACACACACACACACACACACACACACACACACACACACACACACACACACACACACACACACACACACACACACACACACACATATTGCCGTTTCTTGTTAGGACCTCCATTGATTCTCTAACGTTGACCTCCACCTTCACCAATAAAACCTGATCCAGTGTGAAACTCAGGGATAAATATACAGCATGGAGCCCGTATACTGTCCTATACTGCGCTATAGGAGGGAGCGTCAGAACATTTCTTGGCAACAACAGCTGAGGCCACACAGAGAGGGAGGAAAAGCTGCGTTTGTGTGTGTGTGGACGGACCTTCTAACAGGTATCGTAGCTATCAGGTTCAATTGAAGGCGCTCATTTCGTGGCTCACATGTTCCTTTGATTAGAAGGTATGTCAAGTGGTTTCAGAGGGAACACGTAGCCAGTACCAACAATAGATGAGGTTATGTATCGCCAACTCTTCAATTCAAGCAATATGTGGCCTTGTGTTGAAGATGGTAGCCATCATGCCATGATGTCCCTGTTTCGATTCTCGCTGAGGGACATGTGGTGCATATTAAATATCGATATCATGCTTCCTCTCTGGATCTTTATCAGGAAGAAGAAACGCACCAAAGAAACCAAGTTCGTTCACAGATTGCTTTTCCCCTTTTCAACTGTGAAATAAAGTGTGTTTTTTTGCCTGAAATTGAGACGACAAACCACTTAATGGGTCTGGAAGGGAAATTTGGAATTTTGTCAGGAGTATGGCGGTTAAGTATATTTAGAATATCGGGAAATTAAACTATATCATCTGAGATATTGGATATTATGGTATGAGTGTTGAAATATCCAGTTTTCCAGGACCTCAGGACCCACTATTTCCCATTAGTTGTCCTGTTGCCTGTGGGCTTTTGAAATGTAATGTTATGGTTGGATAACCCTAATTACCTAATCTAATTCAAAGTCGTTGACCTTTAACCTCCTGCTGCTGAACTCTAATTCAATCTCAAATCTGCCTTTGATTCTGATCTATAACACTAAAATGACCTTCTGGTTTCTTTGCCCACAGCATACATTTCTGAGGATTTTCCTAATCCCCTCATGCTTTGTGGATATAACAGCCTGAGATCATGGATCATAAACATAAAAACACACTTAAATCCCACAAGAACAGATAGGAAAGACAAGAACTGGCCAAACGGACCACACACTCATTTACACACACCCTGCCAAGCTGACACCTCTTTTGTGTGAACAGACCACACACATACACACGTGCACACAAACACACACGCGCACACACACACACACACACACACACACACACACACACACACACACACACACACACACACACACACACACACACACACACACACACACACACACACAAACACACACACTAGACGTGTATGTTCCCACACACACAGAACAATTTGATACATTTCCCGCTCTTATGTGCCCATCCCCCCACATGGATCACACAGGCACACGCAATACATGTTCAGTGTCTGTTCTTTGTACATTTACATTTTGGATAAGTTCCTTACTTATTAAGGACGTGAGTCAACCGATGTATTTATTTCTGCCTCTGAGGAATGCTTGTCCAGGTCAACCTCCATTCTGTCTGAGGTTTACTGACACAAAGCATATTTATGTATAGAGTAAACAACCGGCTTGCCTCATTCAGCAACAACGGACACAAACCAGCCGAGGAGCTTCTGTTAACATGTGTGTGTCTCTGTTTGTTTGTGAATGCCGAAGCGCGGGGGCAACACCGGAGCGTTCCTCTTTGTGCTGTGCTCATTGTCCCCACCGTCTTTTGTCTTTACCAGGCTGGCATGGGGTGTAACGGCACTGAGTTTCAAAGAAGGGCCTGTTTCCAGATTAAAAATAGCCGGCCTTCGCATGAGAACCAGGGGATTCCCCACATGCTGATACATAGCTCCAATGTTTTTCATTTTGGGGCGAGGCGGACGGCTCCAAATTGAGACTAAGACTTTAATCGTTCTAATAAATGCACATCTTAACATATTATTCAACCCATAAAGTTTAAAAAGACATCTGATCTGCTGAGACTGGATTGTTGCTTTATGCCAGTGAGAGAATTGAAAGCAGGCAAACTCTGTTACGTTTAAGATACAGATCAAACGGTAATAACATTTGTCGGTTGTCCTGACACAATGTGGATACAATAACGGGTGATTTAAGTCAGTTTTCATCCACTATATGTTTATATATGTCACAAATGTTTCTGTTTTCTCCGATGATCAAAGACAGACGTTTCCTTGCTTTTGCTCAGCTTCAAAACGTCATCAATCATTTCATATAGAAAAACATGTGCTCGTGGTATATTAAATATAAGGTTGTGTCACAGATATACATTATGTCCAACCTGTGTTCTCCCTTTCTGGGTATTTCCTGTCTTTTTAACACAAAAGCATCTATTCTAGAGCGGTATGAACAGTTCCTATTAAAACCACATCTGCACTTCTACATGAAGATTAAAACAATAACTGGTGATAAACAAACTGTTGTTTCAACTAGGCATGCAATGACTCACCATCGTAATCGGTTAATTAAGTGGCATCCTACCAACATGACAAACCGATCAAACTAATAATTTAGAATAAGCATCCTCATCTGATATTTCTACTCAAGGAAACACTTGATGTTCTCTTCAATAATGTGGAAAGAACATGTGTATACCTGAACCATCCCTAGTTTCCAGTTATTGCAAAAATGATACGGCTCGCCAGAAAAGCACAGCTGTGTTCCTTTCTGTAGACCCACATGTTCCCGTCACACTGAGAGCCTGATTGATATCCGTCTTTCTACATAAACGCAGCAGCGAGCTTCAAACATGAACCGTATACCTGCTGTTTGATTGAACACTAGCTGTGAGAGCATTAAGGAAACTCAGATGTCTGCTTATTCTCCAGAGGACATTTAGCGTTGTCTGCCACTGCGCGGTCAAAGAAAGTGTGTCGGAGAGATGCTAAGGTATCCCTCTCATGTGGAGATGCGCAGTAAAGTCGTTTCCTCTCTCCCAATAGAAAGGGAGTCGCGTTACAGTTTAAAGAGGCCTCTTGCTGGAATTCATCAGCTTCATACATCAGTTTCAAACTTCATCCCCGCAGGTTTTCTAAGTGCCGAATCCTGCGAGGTGTACCTGGCTGTTGACCTCACGTTAAGATTCAATAGTGTCTGTGACTTTTGAAATCACAATGCATCAGGCTTTTCCTCCACACCAGCTCCCTGACAGAGGAAGGAGGAGGAGGAGGACAGAGACGTGACACTGGAGCTCTCCCAGGCTTTTATGCCTCCACACACTCAACATAATACAACACAGATGATGACACGCTTTGGAAGTTGCTGAGTTAACTAGCCAGTGTGTACTTTCCCCTGCTGGGACTCACTGAACAACATCTCAATGACAACACTCAGTAAACATGTTGCACTAACTTAGCGGTGACAGCAGCAATTCATGTCTGAGCAAGTATTGTTCAGCTGTGCAAATAAGGCAGAAAAACACTCTTACTTCCAAATATTGAATATTAAACACTTAAAATCCCTTTAAGGGTCTTGAAAACTAGCAACAGGCGCGGTAATATCATCTTATTCCAGGGGATGAAATGCTTTTAAATGAAACCCCAGGGGGTTAATACCCAAACTGCATCGTTCACTGACCTGCATATTTCACCTCTGCACACGACATCTGTTACCTCCTAGAAAGCAATTTACAACTACTTTCTGCCCAAATAGCTACAATATGTTCATTTAAGCGGCAATTTTAAGCCATTTAGTTAGATAAACGCTGCCGATCAGACAGACAGACAGAATGCTAATTCTTTCTGTCAGGTGTCTTGTAAAATCTGGATTCCATTGTTAAAAGTGCAGCCAGGAAAAGCAGCTTTCCAAGTTAGAAACTTCGCCAAACTTCTCCCAGAAATGAATTACACCTCTGACGAAACTTTAACTTAATTCCAAATTACTTAGAATTACAACTGTTTTTATAGCATCGTGATAAGAGTTAAAACTGCATACGACATTCAGCGGTGATTTAAACTCAAGTGTCAATTACTTTTCTGCAGGATTGCACCGTAAAGACTCTTGCTGCGATATGGATCAGATAGAGAAACGTCAGGAACAAAGCCAAACTGTTTCCAAAAAGGAATAGTTAAAGAATTGCAACTCGCTGCGTTTCTATTGCATCTATCTAAACGTTAAAGTGCAAATGCGGGAGATTTTCAGCTGTGATTTAAACTCAAGTGTCAATGCGAAACAAAGCATCGTAAAGACTCACTAAAAAAAGTTATAGACTAGACGCTGTGTTTTTCTGGCATCAATCTAAAAGTGCATAAAGCGACTTTCAGGTGCTCCAAACTTCCCAGTTAAATACAGCGTCTTTCCACGCTCAAAGTGCGTCTCCTTACCTGCGATATGGACATGTTCAGGTAGAGGAAGAGCCCGGTGGTGGAGGCTATCTGCAGCACCACGACCACGATCACCACCATCGCCACCCAGGTTTTGGACGGTGCTTCCCGGCGCCGAGGCGCACTGGGCCCGGCGGCCGGCACCATCATGTAGGTGGTGGACTCGCTGCTCACAGACCTGAAATAATCCTGGTGCTGCTGCTGTGCGCTCGGAGTGGCCATGGCATTCCCGACGCATGAGCAGACATCAAACCAAGGGAGTGTAGAAAACAAAACAGCCAACTCCACAAGTGACCAAAAAGTTAGATCTCCATGCGTCCGGGGGAGCTGTTCATGGAGCTAGAAACACATCTGGTGGAGGAAGGAGGTGCAGACAGGAGAGGAGAGACCGAGTTAAAGTTTGGGTCTGAGTGTGGAGCTGCGTTAAGAGAAGCTGCGGGAGGAGGCAGCGACACACTGAGGGGCTGCAACCGAGAGAGAGCAGCAGAGAGGGGGCAGGCTTAACCTTTTCATCACCCTGGAGCTATATGGAGGAATGCTCTCTCTCTCTCTCTCTCTCTCTCTTTCTCTGTCTCTCTCTCTCTCTTTATCTCTCTCTGTCTCTCTCTCTCTCTTTGTCTCTGTCTCTCTCTCTTTATCTCTGCCTCTGTCTCTCTTTTTCTCTCTCTCTCTCTCTCTCCTTTTCTTGGAGCAATGTGTCATAAATAATAAAAGCTTTTTGTTAAATTACTGTCTCTCAATTGGTTTGCTTTATTGCTGGAATAATCAATACATGAGTTAAAAAAAATCTGAAAAAAGTAGTAAGAAAGAACAACGCTAATTAATTGACACTTTTGTCTTTTTCTCGAATGATTTTATTTGCTTTAACATTACAAATAATGTTAAATAAAGCTCATTCTCAGTCTGCTTTCCAACTCTATTTCCAGAGCTGTGGGAACACAAAGATGAGACCTCATTGGGAAATGACTGTAGATTTTATCGCTATGCAGCGTATTTCTGTATGCCCATAAAGCCCATATCCTGTATTAAATCAGTAACACAGAGCAGTGAGTCTCTAGATACAGAATCATATTTTCTCAGACAGCCTCTGTGTTTACAGTTCATCTCTAAGAACGGAAAAGATGAATGACTTCGATTAAATCTGCAAACATTTGACATGTGTTTCTTTAAAGCTGGAGCATTGGTCTCCCTCCTCTGGCAGAGAGAGTTATTACCTGAGAAAGACACAGATGAAATATAAGGTCCTCACTCCAGCTGTGAAGCTAAATCAGGCCAGGGGTGTTAAATGGGGGCTTGGGGGATAATTCCTTTCGCTCTGAACCACAATATGTTCAAACTTGTCCTCCATTTGGATCATCTTGCATGGTTGTGACACTTTCTAATGAGCTAAATCTGCCCATGCAAATGGAGGACAAGTTTGAACATATTGTGGTTCAGAGCGAAAGGAATTANTCTTTAAAGTAGAGACACTACATACTGATATACACCTGAACATCAGCAGGAGAGGACTCTTTAAAGTAGAGACACTACATACTGATATACACCTGAACATCAGCAGGAGAGGACTCTTTAAAGTAGAGACACTACATACTGATATACACCTGAACATCAGCAGGAGAGGACTCTTTAAAGTCGAGGCACTATGCTTTTCTCCGGTTCCCTCTCAGCTCTCTGTGCACTTTATTAAGATTCATATAAATTAAATGACCCTCTCTCAGAGTCTCTGTGGATTTAGAGAGGAAACCGAGAGAAGAACAGCTTTACTCAGAAAAACCATCAGTAGTAATATTTCAAATTATAGCTTGCAGTTAGGTCTCATTTATTTCACTGCACGGGAGAAACTGGAGAGAGTCCGTGCAGGAAATAGATAACATGATGAGTGTTTCTCTCAGGGTTTGATGCAACAGGTGAGCAGGTGATTTTAAAAAGTCTCCTCAGGTGTCCTGCATCCTTAACGAGGAGGAGGGCGGCAGCCAATCAGAGAGCATTTAGATAAAGGAAACCAAAAACCAAGAAGGACGTTAGCTTTAGCAGTGTGTTAATATGTGGAGATGATCCTGCTGTGTCCTTTTCTCACCTCCTGTCCTCTCTTGTTTATTTTCCTCATCTCCTCTTGTTTCCTCACCTTCTCTCTTATTATCTATTTCCTTTGCTCCTTTTGTTCACTTTTTCCTCTTCTCTTGTGACATCTTGTTCTCATCTCCTTTCCTCCTCTTCCCTTTTATTTCCTCAATTCTTCTCCTGTTCCTTTCCTTCTTGCGTCCTCTCCTCCTCTCCTCTCTTGTTTGCTAACCTTCTCTCTTATTATCTCCTTATTCCAAGGAATCTTGTTTCCTCTCCTTTTGTCTTTGTTCCTTGTCCTTTCTTACTCATCTCCTTCTCTCTTCGTATCCTTTTCTAATCTGATCTCTTGTTTCCTCTCCTCTTCCCTCTTCTTGTATATTGCTTCCTCATCTCCTCTCCTATATTAGTTTCCTCTCTTCTATCCTATTTTCCTTTTATTTCCTTGCCTTTTCGTTTCCCCTTCTTTCCTCTCCTCATCTCCCCTTCCTCATTACATACCCCTTTGTTTCCAATCCTTTTCTCCTCCTCTCCTTTTCTCCTCTCTTGCTTCCTTTCCTTTCCTCTCTTCATCTCCTCTTCCTCTCTACATATGTGTTTGTTTCGAGTCCTTCTCTCCTCTTCTCCTCCTGTCCTATCTTGTGTACTTTCCTCTCTCCCCAGCTTCTCTCTTGTTTCCTCTCCTCTCCTGTGTCCTTACCTCTCCTTTCCTTGTTTCCTCTCCTCCTCTCCTCTTCCTCCTGTCTGCAGGACATCCTGTCTCTGACCTCCATCCCTCTGTTTCCTGCGACAGGAAGCAGAGGCAGGAGGAGGAGGAGGTGAGGGAGGAGGACGCAGGATGAAGAGGAGGGGCTGAGGGTTCTGCAGAAATGTTTAAGGAAGAGAAAGAAGGGTGTAGACAAAGGAGGAGGTGATGAAGAGGAGGAGGAAGAGGTCAACATGTAAACAAACAGCAGAGGAACGTGTTGAATACATATTATTGACATACTTTTTATATTTATATTTCCACTGCTGTGTAAAATATAGTTCTATGTGTGTGTTCTTGGTAACAAAGGACACACACACACACACACACACACACACACACACACACACACACACACACACACACACACACACACACACACACACACACACACACACACACACACACACACACACACACAATCAGGTGAAGATCTAAATCTGTTGCAACTTTATCACAGGGTAGGTGTGTGTCTAACAGCTAATACGGGGGGTGGTGATAGGTGTCTCTCATCCTGATGACTTGTTAGAGGTGTTCTAACATCCTGGGACTTACGTCTATATTGGGCTGTGAGCGGTATATTAACAATGGGATGAAGAACTGTGTAGAGAGACACATCATGCTAGAGCGCTGCGTGATGACGTGTTTTTGAAGTAAAAAGCTAACGTGTGTGTGTGTGTGTGTGTGTGTGTGTGTGTGTGTGTGTGTGTGTGTGTGTGTGTGTGTGTGTGTGTGTGTGTGTGTGTGTGTGTGCGGACACAGCTGCACACATTTGAAGTAATGCAACTGCTGGTGACACAGATTGTTGTGGAGAACTGGCTTGTTGAAACATTCAGTAAGACAAGACAACAGCAGAGACAGAGCAAGGAAAAAATGGAAAGAGGGAGGGAGATTGTTCTCCTTGCTTCTGCTCCGTGGCACTGACCTCCACAGGCGAGGGTAGGCCTGTCAGCCACACTTATTAAGCATGATAAGGGCAAAGGACCTGCTACTGCTGCACTCTCAGCCCCCAGCAAACACAAAAGAACCACAAAAAGACAGACAAATACGAACATTTTACTTAAAACTGGCTTTCCCGTTTACTCATTTCCCTGCTCTTTATTCCCCTAGTTACCTGTGTGAGCTGTTTACTGCTGCAGAGCTTCTCAGAAAGAGAGTGGAGTTGTGCCGTGATCTTCTCATTGGCCCTTCGCAGCTCTTTGGCTGAGAGCACAGCGTCTTTCCCGGCACTTCGCAGTATGTCAACGTGACGCTGTAGGGACTCCACGCGCTGCTGCAGAGAAGAGGAGGAGCAGTGCTGGCTCTTCATTAGCATCCTCTTCCTCCTCCACCTCCTTTTCTCTCCCCTCGTCCCTCGATCCCAGGGCTCATGCTGCTCATCGTCTAACAGGAGGAAGTACACGCAGGCACCTCAGAGTTGACAAGTGCACCGAACAAATCCCTATTTAGAAGCTACTGGTGGGAGATAACAGGCTTATGTAAAAGTGTCTTTGTGAAAACTGTGATATATTTAACAACTTGAATGATTAATATTTTCCATTTATACATCATACGGGTTCTGAAGAAGCACCTCAAAACAAAGCTTGTTAAACTTCCTGAAAACTTGTTTCCGATCGACGCCATGTAGATACATCGAGTGTTCTTCCTGCTTCAATTAATAGTCGATTAGATTTTTGTAGTTTTGCATGGGTGTGAAAAAAGGGAAAGCTATTCTACCTTGGACCAGAACGTCGGGTTGCTTTCTGCTGGATCCTGCTGCGGCTGCGTGTGAGATCATCGAACACCTGTAGGACTGAGAGAACAGTACAGTCAGAGGCAGACATGAAAAGCAGCTGTTAAATGTAACACAACCGGTTGACATGTTGTGCTTCCTGAAACGCAGCTCATAATGACACCATGATCACAGGGTGTGCTCGGTTTAACGCGACAAGACAAATCACCCTGCGCTTTAATAATTCACCTGAGCGCGTTGAACCGACTTCAACGTGAGCGCCTCTCCGCACGGATATTACCTCTGACAGACGCTTGCAAATACCGCCTTTGTTCAATCACTGTCGGAAAGCCCTGATTCACTCTTACAGTATGACGTGTGTGTAGTCATTTGCACTCATAAGTGTGTGTATGTGTGTGTGTGTGACAACTCCCAACTGCACCATCGTTTGTAGTGACATCAAAGAAGGCACCCCCCCCTCCCTTCTTCTCTGCCTGTTCCCTTTTGTATATGGGGTCAGGTAGGATTTGATCAGTGCCAGGTTTGATCACACGGTGCCTTGCAGAGAGGAGGGGGGGGGTGAACCCTTTGGTTTGTGACATAGCACGTCGTGAGCGGCCAGGGCTGTCATGGCGATGAGCCCGGGAGGAGCTGATGGGCACATTTAGCAGAATCTGGAGCGGGGAAACTTACAAGGGGATCTGAGAGGTAGGGTCCTGACAGCTCCCTGGCTACATGTTCAACAACAAGCCGCACTTCATCTCCACCTTCTACCTAGCTCAGCCTCCTCTCGGAAAACAGAAGGAGAGGGAGACAGGGTATCTTTAAAGGTCCCCATCTTTCCGCCCTTCATATCCCCTCTTGACGGACAGATCTCTCTGGGGTTTGGAGCTGCCATGTCCTTCTGAAGTGGTTTGATATGGACAAGTGCAAGGGTCCAGGCCTTATTGATTCTAATGGTGTGGGGAGGAAAAGGAAGTAAGAAGCTCTGACATCCACACGTATAAAAGTCTTTGTGAATAAAAGAGCATTGGGAGTGGGGATAGATGCCTCAGAATGATCCATATGCCGACTTATCACATGCAGTATACCCCGATAATATATATTCATTTCATGGTAAAAATCATCAGTTCAGACAGAATCACAAGATGTCAACTGAAAAAACCACTTCATGAATTATCTGTCGTGTTCCTATTTCTACATCTTCAACAATTATTCTGTCAGATTACATCTCTAAACACAAAGGACATTTTTAGAGAAAAGAACATTGTTTGAATTACAGAATAAAGCACATTAAAACAAATGTGTTTTTAATTACGTTGGTTTTGTAGCAGTTATTAACTCATAATAACTGCTACTCTAACCCTAACCATTTAAATTAATTGAAAATCTGCTTGCAATTTTGCTTGGTAAGGTGCCTTGACATATTTTTCTTAAAAACGAAGGAATAATTTACACTGAATATGACATTAGACCCACCTTTAAAGATAGAATTATAAAATAAGGACTAAGAAGTTTAAATGTCATACTGTGGTGCTACAAATTATACTTCAATAACTAAACAAAAGTATGAAATAAGTGTTTTTATGATAGTCTTACACAACTGGAATAATAGCACAATCTAAAGAAGTCCGATCATTATTCTGAAAACCTGTTTGTACTGTAAAGCTATTTAAATGCTGGGTATTCAAAAAATAAATCCAACTCTAAAACATCAATCTTGCAGAATTAGACAAGGGGAACATACTAAATTAGACCAGTGTTCAAATCTGACATCTGTTCTGTATTTTCTTTAAATGTAAAACATGTTTTAGGATGAGCGCAGACCAACCTTCCTGTCAGTGTGTCGTCTGTGTAGCGTTGTCCTGGAGGCCCCCCCGTTGAGACTGTCCTCATACTCTTCACCACTGTCACTGGAGAGAAAAGCAAAGAGGAATATTACCGGCCAGAAATTGAACCCACAACCCTGCCTCTGAAAGTACCACCACTGGACAAAAATCCAATTTACCTTTTATGCTTGATTTAGTTGACATCAAGCTAAAATATGTGCATTCGCCCCCCCCCCTAGACTTCCAACAGAAAATCAATGTCCCATCCAATTTCTGAGCTGGAAGTGTAAATGCGGGTGTAAATGAAGTGAAAAGCTGCGGTGTCTGCTGCTGATGCTGAATGCATCAACATGTATGAGAGCGGCTGTGGCCTTCATTAGCCCTCTGTGTGTGACAGACGTGTGTGAGAGGCACGGCTGAGCGGAGCCAAGCAAAGTTGCATCTGATGGACACACGGTAAGGGCTTCCTGACACACACACACACACACACACACACACACACACACACACACACACCACAATAACGTGAATTGTTCTGACTAAGACATTGACAGAAAGATCCCTTCAAGGAGAAGCATGGTCAGTGTTTGCTCTCACCGGCATCCTTTGCAAAGGTCAGAGGGCCAAAGGGGGATTTCCTTGGGTGAAGGTGGTCCACTTGGTACAACATGGCTGTGCAGCAAACAAGAGAGAAACAGCACATTCATGTAAACATAGTGCACACCAAAAGGCAAATGAGCTCTATGATGACAGGTGTGGTTTATCTAAAACAACAATTAAACAAAAGTCCACAAATACTGTAACGCCAAACACAAATCATCGTGTTCAGCACCGCATGTATAAGAAACCACTTCAGATATGTTAAAAAAACATTAAGTCAGAAAAAAGGAATGCATTTTGGATTAATTTACAAAACGTTGAACATTATAAAAGTGATCTTGATCAAATCACACTGAGGAAGAAAATCGTACTTAGGAAAATAATTCAGAAACCTCTGAGTGTGAGAGTCAGGTCAGTAAAATTATAATCACATCTTTGCAATAAAAGGACGCTAAAATAAGAGAACTACCTTGCTTGATGCCAATGTATTTAAGAGATGCCACTGGGAGTCTTGCCTCACTGAATTGCAGATTTCAGCTGCCTTTGTCTTGAGTTAAGGGCCTTTGAACACATCTTTAGGAAGACCTTTTACAATTATTTTTAAGAGGGGGATCAGGGGCCGTATTCACAAAGCATTTTATCTTACCGCTAGGAGTGCTCCTAACTCGCGCTAAAACATTTTACGTAGGAGTTTTTTCTTAAAAGTGATTCACAAAGCCGCTGAGACCTACTCATACTAAGGATAAATCACTAAGAGTGAACTAAGAGTGACGCGCCGTTGCTATGGATGACGTCGATTCTCGTGCATGAGTTTAGAANATATTTAAATTAGAGTGTGTATTTTTCTTTCATATTGCCACACTTGGTAACCGTTTTATAAAAGCAATAGCTCACTTCAGGCCGTGATATATGCTCATTATATCACAGTTAAGGGGGTTGTCAACCCTCCGCTTTGCGTCGGGCCGAACCACGCCCCTTAGCTGTGATATAATGAGCATAATTATACCACGGCCTGTCGTGAGCTATTGGCTAAATATATCACACTAATTCATAAAGCAATTTAGACATTTTGAAGTTCTGGACCTTTGCATGGGGAGATTTTCTCTAACTGGACCTCGTTGAACTTCAGTTGAATACCCCTGCACTAAAGGAACAAATGTATTTATCAATGTGAACCTTTAAATCAGGGGTGGGGAACCTTTTTCCTCTCAAGGGCCATTTCAATTTTTACAATATCCTCCGAGGGCCGTATACAAGTTATTGACCTCTGCTTAAAAATACTAAACTCACAGATTCATTTCGCCTTTCTGTTATGCTGTGAAAAGAAAAAGCAACCTCTTAATCCAGATATTTTACCATGACTCGCACATGCATGCACGTGCACGGTTGTGGCATGACCACCACAACAGAAAGATGGACACAAGATGTGTGCAAAAGTATTTAGTTTCCTATCCATGTGGACATGATTTAAGTGGCCGGGGGGAGCTAACCTCATTTTTAAATGTTGAAGTTAAAAGCATCAATCTGGTGCGCTTTGAGAGCAACATTAAGAGATCTATGGATACATCTCTCAACACCCATATGAAATTTGTATGGAAAAGTCTAAAAATGTTATTGTGAGTTGTATATACAGAGCTTCTGGAACCTGTATTGACACATTTACAGATAGGTAGAAAACATGTTTACTAAATCATTACAAAAAATTATGTTTATCTGTGGGGATTACAATATTGACCTGTTGCTTATTTGGATTCAACAGGTCAATATTGTAATCCCCACAGATAAACATAATTTTTTGTAATGATTTAGTAAACATGTTTTCTACCTATCTGTAAATGTGTCAATACAGGTTCCNTTCCTGAGAGGGCGTTGCAAAGTCACCCTTTTGTTTCCAATTTCAAGGATTTAACCATGATTGACGCTACATCACAAATACAACAAAGACAACTGGGTGTTTTAGACTTAGTCTGTTTTGGCAATGTTGCAGCTCTGCAGTTGTGTTTGCCTGAATAACTGTAGCATTTAATCCTTATTTGTTATGGGTTTTCACAGGCTACTATACAGGAAAAACATCAATATTTAGATCATAAAGTAATCTAATCTTATATCTTAATGTATTCAGAAATATATAGTCTTTATATAATTGAAATAATCTGAAATAATAATGTAAATGTTTACACTTGTTTTTTTTTCATGCTCATGACTTTTACCTTAGAATAGTTTGCTTTAAATAGGCAGTAATATTTTTTTGTAACATTGTTTGTACTGTGTAAAAACACCACCACAATGTACAAAAATATACTGCCTATTAATAGCAACTATTCTAAAGTAAATATAGCCATAAAAAACAAGTGTAAACATTTACATATTTCAAGATTATTTAATATATAAAAGACTATATAGTTGCCATTGAATTACAATTTAAGATAATAAGATTAGATATATTTTCTTTATTTGATTCTAAAAATATTGATGTTTTCCTATGTAAACCTGTTGAAAACCATAAAATAAGTGATTTAAAGCTAAACAGTATTTAGGGCAACACACTGCAGAAGCTGCAATTGCAACAGACCTAAGTCTAAAACACCAGTTTCTTTGTGTATTTGTGAATGTAGCCGTCAAATCTACATTGGTAAATCGAAATTGACAAAAGGGACATTGCAACGCCTCTCCAAAGGAAATAGTGGGGAGTCTTTAATCTCCACCACTGGATTCCGCTGGGTTTGGTTGGAGTCCTATGTGGAGTGCTACATCTGTACGTCCTATACGATCATTTCCTGATAACAATGACGCCATAGCCCCGCCTCTTCCCACCTCTGCTGCTCACCCCCGCGTCACCCGCGTCATTGTTGATGTGTTTCACCAACAACAACAACAATGGTGGATCACAGGGTTGCTTTTGTGCTCCAGACGCTACTGACCATGCTACAGATGTTAGTGCAAAATCTACAGCTCCTCTACCACAACCATCAGCAACAAGTGGACATGGAGAACTACATGTTGCTAAATCCACCGCGGAGAATAAACAGAAGGGTAACCAGGCAACCATGCTCGGGAGGTCTTATTCGCTGCTTTTGGTGTATTTTGTGGCCACTTACAGGGCCGGCATATGTACTACAGCGTTTCCAGCGGGTCGAGCGGTCTCGTGTGGAAGGACACGTTTCTTGAGCCGAATGCGTGTGAACGGAAGACTTTTTTGAAAACGAATTTGGTGCGTAAACGCAAGCGTACCCGTTTCGTCCTCGTGTAAATGGGGCCTAAGGCCCTTAGTTCCCAGCACTTAGTTCCCCCATGGAACTAAAGAGCAGATCGCGTTCACACCGGAATAAATTCCCTGAGGGAAGATTACGCAAATGAAGCCGCTGACGTCACTTCTTCTTCTTCTGCTTTGGGTTTACTGGCAGGCGGCAAACAACTTCAGGGCGTATACTGCCACCCGAAGACCCGGAGACCCTGGCCGGAAGTCCCCGGAGTTGGGGACTGGCTTCAGTAGAAGCTGCTGGGACTCCCAGCAGCTTCTACTAAAGCCTTCCGAGTAAATCGCCAGAACGCCGACACCTCCTCATCTCCACCGCTCCCATGTTTTTTTTGTTGTTGCCATAAGTTAGTCTCACTCCGTTTTTGCGCTGGGCTAATGCTAATAATGCTAATGCCAGCAAATACAATGGTGGCTTCACAAAACCTTTCAGAGTTTTACGGGGCGTGGTTTGCAATTCGCCCAGCCAATCAGAAATTGGAACTTTTTTTCTCCCCAGGAAAGTACCTGCTCTCTAACAGGGACGGAAAAGGGGGGAAAAGTTCTCATGAACTAAGTTCTCTTTTTGGTGTGAACGCAAAATCCCGGGAAAAGTACGGGGAAAAGTACTCCGGTGTGAAAGCGCCTAATGAGCAGGTATGGAATGTACACTTTTACCTTAGTGAGGATGTGTTGTTAACCCCTTTTCTAGGTAATACATATTCTTTTGAAGTGATGCAATTGGTTGATCAATAGAAAAAAAGAAATAAAAATGAAATCTTAGTGAAAATTAGTATGGGATGGACAGTTAAATGTAAAGGCCTTATTAGACAATGTAGTCTCTATTAAGACATGGTGTGATTTTGAATCATATATTAATGAACACCTCTGTTGAATAAATTGTAAGCCATACTTCCAATGTAGCCCACAAAATGTATAAAAACACAGGCCTACTTGTGCAGTAACCTCATTTAATAGTTACAATTATCGCTAAGGTATATTTAAGAATATTTAAGTAAGGTATATTCGATTTGTGGGAAAATGGCTAAGCTATCTCCAATTGCTGGCATGCAAATAAACTATTAACATATGTTTACCAGGAACTAGTCTTAACTTTAAGGAGAAATTCTGAGATAACATACGTACTAAGAAGCTTCATGAATACAGACTCAGCTTTTTGATTGGCTTTTTGGAGGAATTGAAAGAGGACTCAATTACATTTCAACAAGAGCTCATAGGTGACCCACTACTTCCATGTAGATCTAAAGTAAGCAGATACAGAATACTTCTGATTAAAGAGGACAAGCAAAAATCATAATCATCTTCCACCTCCTAATGAAGGAAGGCAGCTTAAGCTGTTTTTGGTGATCTGAGGGCTGTGTTTACCCTTAAGGAATACACAGCTCATTAACTAACAGTCAGAGATCCTTTTATTTTATTTACAGCCTAATAGATATTCACTGTCACTAGTCAGGGGTTACATTCAATTGACCTAAACCCTGCATGTGGAAGAATCCAGAAAGAGATTAGGGGAGAATTTATCACTCATTCTCAGCCCTGGGAGAAACAAAGGACACACACACACACACACACACACACACACACACACACACACACACACACACACACACACACACACAGTGTTGTGTCTGTGTGTGTTTGTTTAGAGCTCTTAGCCTGACTAGTACCACAATCACAATTGCCAGAGGAGCAATTTAGACAGGACGAGGATTAGGGCATAGAGATCAAATGAGCAGTAAAAATATATCCTCTTTAATAACTAGCTACCTCTGAAGCTCTTCACACACATGAGGACACAAAGGGCCATTCAAAAACATGAAGTGCACAGCGCAAGAAAGAAAATGCTTTCATTTTGTTGGATTAGGGAAGCACTGAAGCAAAAAAACAGCTGTAAACCGTGTTTACCCTGAGATGAGTGAGATGTTTAATTATGCAAGCAACTTATATTGTATAATGGAAAGGAATATACTGTAAAAATAATCACATATTGATGTGTTGTAACATCATTGTTGTGATATCCAAGAGCAATTTTAAAACAAAATACTCCAATATCCTTGAGATTAGAAAACATCTCAGGTTTTGGATTTTGTCAAATAGCACAAGTGTTGTTAATGGTTTTAATGGCTGATGGGGATTTTTTTGAATTTACAAAACTGTTCTATCAGTAATATTATCTGCCTTAACCCGCTCAGTCATTATATCCAAATTACAGATGACTATTTATAGAACATTTCATTGTGTAAAGTACTTTGTGAAAGCATTAATAATCAAACTGAAATATACCGTCACAATATCAATGAATCCGGGTTATTTTAAAAACATTTGGGGTATTTGATTTTTCTCAGATTGCCCTGCCTAACACCCAACTCATACATTTATTTCCCCCGAAAAAAAGACATTTCCCCAACTCTGAACAATTCTATACATTTAGGCAGGGATGACAAGCCAAAATATTCTTTGTGAGATAACTACCTTCAGTGTGTGTGTGTGTGTGTGTGTGTGTGTGTGTGTGTGTGTGTGTGTGTGTGTGTGTGTGTGTGTGTGTGTGTGTGTGTGTGTGTGTGTGTGTGTATTGTGGAGTAGTCACTACATGCAGGGCCACTGTTTAGCAGTTCAACAGCAGTGCTTACAGCCTGGGGCGTGTGCAGGGGCCAAAAGGGTTTTCTGGCACACAATAAAAAAAATCTCCACACACAAATACGCACAAAGGACAAAAAAACAAGCTCATAAAGACACACCCGGACACATCAATGTGCACACAGACACACACAGAAGCGCAGCCCTCCGGTCCTGATCAATACATGACAAGAGTAAATCTCCTCCGGACGTCAGGCAGTCCAATCAAAGGGCTCGGTGTTCTTATAGGGAATCACAGGAGCCAGGGGGAGGCAAACAATGATGTGAATCCTCAACAACAACACAATGGCCCCGCCAGCCTTGGGTTATGGGAATGGAGGAGAGGAGTTATACGAGCGTGAACTGTATTTCTATGCATTTATATAGACTAATGGAGCCCTATATTGAGGTTACGTATAGTTTGCTTGCGTGTGTACCTTCTTCACTAAATAAATGCTTATGTGTGAAAAACGGGGGCTAAAGGCTAAGATGTGGAATCAAGTTACAGTAGGACACATGCCATCTTTCTCCAATTATTCTCAGATGCAAGAGAGAGCCATACAAGGACAGGAATGGCTTCAGTTATTTCTAATATTTCTGGATTTTAAGGACAAATAAAGAATTGCCACTAAGCTGTGTCCATGATCTGCCACTTGATTTATGTGTGTGTGCAAATACACTGCCAGCACTATCTATCCCTGCCAAGCCATTTCCCCCTTTGACAGACAGGTGTCAGCTGAACAGAGTTGATGGACAGTCTTTATCAGTCTCTGCCAGACACACACACAGACATGCAAACACACTCAAGGTGATGGATTAGGCCTACACAAAGACAATAGGGCCCATTCCCGTTGGGCACACAGCGTTCTCACTATGGTGGCCTGTGTCTGCTTATGTATTTGAGGATTGTGCAAAAGTTTAATGGCAAAAACACACATTGTTAAAAAGCCGTCCTTTATTCTGACACATAGGGAAACCAATGTGGTGAATGCAGGCTAAGCAAGTTGCTGACGTCTTCCCCTCAAGTCACATCCTGAGTGGGGTGTGTAATCCCTCCAGTGTTCTGGGTCTAGGTTTTCTCCCAGTTGGACTTTCCCAAAATACGTCCACAGGGGGGCATCAAGCTGACGTCCTGATCTGAGGCCTCAACCATGTTAAGTTGTTCAATTCAATGAATGAGCACGCATCCTACTCCTTCTGAGTATCCATCTGGTAATCAAATGAGCAGCTCTTGTTCTTTTGATCAGTACCTAAACCTCACGGGGCTGAAATGTCGATTGACAGTTCAATTGAGAGTTTCACCTTGAGGTTTCCTCTACACTTGAACAGCCTGGTACAATAGGCGCTTTCACCGTTTAGTTCCGATAGTTCCTGGGATTTTGCGTTCACACCAAAAAGAGAACTTAGTTCATGAGAACTTTTCCCCCCTTTTCAGTTCCTGCTAGAGAGGTGGTACTTTACCAAAACTCGGAAAAGTTTTGTGAAGCCGCATTAGCATTATTAGCATTAGCCCAGCGCACCAACGGAGAGAGAATAACTTATGGCAAAAAAACAAAAAAAACATGGGAGCGGTGGAGATGAGGAGGTGTCGGCTTTCTGGCGATTTACTCGGAAGGCTTCAGTAGAAGCTGCTGGGACCTGGGAGCAGCTTCTACTGAAGCCAGTGCCCAACTCCGAGGACTTCCGGCCGGGGACTTCGGGTGGCAGTATACGCCGTGAAGTTGTTTGCAGCCTGCCCGTAAACCCAAAGCAGAAGAAGTGACGGCAGCGGCTTCATTTGCCTAATCTTCCCTTAGAGACTTATTCCGGTGTGAACGTGATCTGCTCTTTAGTTCCATGGGGGAACTAAGTGCTGGGAACTAAGTACGGCAAAGTACTTGGTGTATAAGCGGCTAATGGTTGCATCATTGGCAACCCCACACGTGTTTACTTGTTGATTTCTTTCCTGGTGAGTTAAGGCCCGGACACACTAATCTGACAACAAAGAACTGACACAGACGGACCCCGACTGTTGCGTCGCCTCGTTTCTCTGCGTCTTGGCCATGTGTCGCACTGGAACGCACCGCAAAGACTTCAGCCGACGGCCAAGAAGCACGTACTCACTGCGCATGCGTGAGTGGCAATATCTCTCCTTACCAGCAGGTGGCGGTAGTGTGCATTCGTCATTCAAAAGAGGCAACAACCGGAAGACAGACTGCGTGATAACCGAGAGAAGAAGAACAGACTGCGTGATATAAACAAACAACAAATGGAAGCGTATGCGTTCCATTTTCACTCTACAGCGAGAAGCTCATGGGGCTTTCCCGAACCTGTGTCGAGAGCTGGAGTTAAATGAAATCAGAGGTCTGCCTTCTTAATCGCTTGTTTGGGTCCCTCACTTCCGTTTCGCTTCTCATGCACTGATTCGCTAGCTGAACAGCCAATCCGAGCGATTTATTTTGCCAACTGCCTTTCGCCGACTATCTACTCAGGGAGATGACACTGCCCGGTTTTCGTCCGAAAAGGCCCGAAGGTGCGGGACACACCAATCTAAGTAGGGCGTGTCGACGCTCATCGTCGGCCTGACGCCCACCGACAACGATAATCGGGGGTTGGTGTGTCCGTGCCTTTACAGCAACAACCTTGAACTTTACAAACAACATGGATGACTCTGGAAATGCACAGTCCAGACCCTAGAGAGGGAGCGTTATATAGGGGTGATCCTTGTATTACATATCTACTCAGGGAGGTGACATTGTGCTTTGCATCAGCCTGTTTTTTCAGAACAAGCCAAGGCCCAATTAACAATGCACCTTATGTAGGAAGGGATGAACCCACACAGAATCACTACAATTCATAGGTGAAGAACTTGCAGGCACACACAACACTGGTTTAAGATGATATCGCTGGACTTTGATCCTTTGCCCCTTTAGTACAGTACCTTGATGAAGGCATGGAGCTGCTCCAGATGGGAGTGGGCTTGGCCTAGCTGTCTCTGAAGCCTGTCCAAGGCATTGGAGCTCTGCTGGGTCAACCCCTTCATTTGCTCAGTGGCTGTCTGTTCCAGCGCGGCCAGAGCCTGCTCACTCGCGCCCACACGAGCCTGCAAGGCATGCATGCGCTGCTCCTGTAAAGAACAGCAGCAGGCACAACAGGTCAGCTGAACGCAAACAGGCTTTAGAAAAAGTAGGTACATGTCTGTGATAAACTTGTGGCAATTGTAGAATTTGAAAACTTCTGACATTGCAGACTTATAGTGGTAGTAATATGGGGCCATTGGGAATAAAAGGGGCCGAGTGCAACACATAGACCACAACAACTTTACATGGATTTCTCATAAAGCCATCATAATAGTTTGAAGATGCTACCATCATAACAATCGATTGTTAACAGTTAGGTGCTTATGAAGAGTATTTATCTCGCCTTGAACTTTAAAATGTTTATTATTTTATTTTATTGTTTTTACAACTTCAGCAGATTTCTTCTACATTACCATATCAAGTCTTTTTTGGTTGTACAGTGTCACAATGCTTACTTAATCCTCTGATTAAAAGTTATACAACAATACACCTTAAAAAGTCCTGAGGGGTTTCCCTGAAAGGCACTAAACATACACAGCAGAGGTGTAAAGAATCATGGATGGAAGACCTTACTTTTCCCTTAACTTGAAACATTTATTTCTACCAATAAGATACTGTGATCTTAATAAAAATATGACAATGTTCCCCTTAGGTGCAGTATATCATGGTAATGGACTATGCTTTGGCAAAAACAAGTGATTATATATATATTTCCAAACATTACCTACCTTTTTTTCCAACTCCTCTGTCAGCTTTTTACAGGACGCATCGTACTGGCCTTTCTCTGTGGTGGCAACACTCAGTCTCCTCTTTAGAGAATCAACGAGGGCCTTCCTGTTGGTGGCCTCCTCTGATGAAGTCTTCACCTGTACAGAGCAAATATTTGATGGCGATATTTAAGTCATATATTCATGTTTTTCATTTAAATACAATACAAAAATCTAATGTATAAATTAATGGTAAGGACATAATAAAGAAATGTCTCTGTCATTCTTCCAAGGAGCATCAAACTAATTGGATGACTGAATGATGGTGCTTTGTACCATGTATTGTATTGTATGTATTTGATTGACCTTTTTCTCCAGATCCTCCACCTGTCCACGGTAACTGTTCTCCATCTCCTGCAGGAACTTCAGTCTCGTCTTCAGGTCCTCCACCAGCTGCCTTTTCATGCTCACATCTCGCTCTGTGTGGTTCGCCCTGAAAACCAAAATTAACAATAAAAACAACAACAGAAATATTGTATGAAGCATAAATAAGTGCACATTTAAAACATGAATTTACAGTCGTGCACAGGGGCCCTAAATAACATACAGTACAACATCTACACAGCAGAACAAACACAAACACAGACACACAGAGCTGGCAGGCACAGTGTCCCCATGCAGTGCATCAGGCATGACAGCTCATTATGACAACTAAATACACTGGCATGCTGTTTGGGTAAGAGGAGGAGGGGTTGAAATAAGGATGCATATATAATTCTAACTGGCATATATTAGAACAAGTGCTCTGGCGGGGAATGCCGCACTAAGTGTGACTGGGGAGTCCTTTTTGACAAACGGCATTTAGAATCAGCAGTGACACTACTTGAAAGACTGTAATCAAGTATTTAAATGTTTATTATTTTCAGCTCTGCATTACACAAGTCACATATAAAAACGTGTCAGCTGGGGGACTGCTCGGCAAAGAATGATTATGGAAGGAATACGCTTTAAAAAATATTGTTTGTTTGTGTGCTGTGCCGTGGTGATAATACTTCCCTAAAGAGAGGCAAGGTCTCTGTATTGTGCGCTATTCATGTGTTAACTGTTGCAAACATGCGGCATGTGTCACTTCCCATTTCGATAACCCGCTGTATTGACGTGTTTAATATTCCAGTATTCAGCACAGCCGTATTCTAGCGAGGCCTTGTTTTAAATGGGCTCGGTGTGTTAGTATGTTTAATTCTGTTTTCATAAAAGGCAAATACCAGCCATTTTTCATGGTTGCCTATACCTTGGGGAATTGGAACAAATAGCATAAAGATCATAAGGATGCAGTTAATTAATATGGGTTTTACCAGTTTGTTTTATTTCAAAGATGTAGTGGATCTCTCAGCTCCCACGCGCATCACGGCTTGTGTGTTTTTGAATAAACAGATGACGAAACGCTGGAGCAAATGCTTTCGTGTAAGTAAATGTCCCTGTCTCCCTAGGTGGATAAATGCCTGAGGGCGGACTGGCTAAATAAATGTGAGCTTGTCCTATTGGAGTGACATTAAATTAAATGAGAGAAGAGTCTAGCCTGGGGTCTTTGGGGGGACGTAGCGCTGGCTGGTTACCCCATGGATTTGGCCATTAATGAGAAAACCCATATTGAACCTTTCAGAAGACTGTCTGCTGTTGACTTACAGACCAAGAGCAGCAATAAGAGCCGCCGCAGCAAGCTCCCAATGCTAATGGCAATTAGATCGACAACATTTATTTTAGATGTTCTCTTCTTCTGCACCCCAAAAAGAATAGAGGATAAAAAAGAATGAGGGATATATCGAGCTTCTGCCGGAGCGTGTGATCTCTATTTATGAGTGTTAGTGGAAAGAGAGCCTCGAACTATATCCCAATCACTCTCACGTTTGTTCCCTTTGTTCTGCGCTTGTTGGCAATATTGTTCATCAAACATGCGTGTATTGTAATAATAACAGTCAGAGGTCTGAAGTGTGTGTGTAAGAGAGAGCGGGAGCGCACATTTCTGTGTATGTTGTTAAGTGCGGGTGGACGTTTCATGTGGCTGATAGACAACAGGGCTGAAGATGAAAGGGGCAGCTTCATAAATAAGGCAGGGCCATAGTGCCGGATATTGACTGAGGACATGCCGGTATACTTTGAAATTCATTTCTTTTTTCCCCCCTTCTCTTCTTTAAGGCGCAGCAGCCTAGCTCCCTGTGTGTGTGCTGAGATGTATATTTCAGAGATGTCTAGACATGTCTTTCATTCTGAGAAGGGGTCCCTCCATGGAGGCAAACGGAGAGGTAGGCAAGAAGAGATGGCGAGTTACATGGAGCGTATGTGTGCCACTGAGTGTGTGACAAGAGCCAGAGGAGAGGCTGTCGTTGAAACTCAGCGGAGGGACGTTCACTCTGTCTGTCTGTGATCCGCTGCGCTTTGGTCACACACAAACACATACCCGCTGTGATTGTACACATGCCCACGATGCATTATTGAGAATGGCAGGCAGAGGACACAGCATAGGAGACAAAGAGAACATGAGGGAGGAAAGCCAAGTTCATCTTTGTGCCTTCCTCTCGCTCTAAGATCCTATTGCAGAATGATGATATGCGGCTATCGCAACGCGGCTCAAATCTTGACAGTTTCCCTGAGTGAATTGTTTATAGCTGTACATCCTGACTGTGTAATGCAGCGGGTGCTTCAGTAGGTGAACCATGTAACTCATTAGGGCTTGTGGCCCACAGGCTAGAGCGATGCTGTGTGGGTTTTAGTGTCATGGGCCAAAATGGTCCCTCCTGCGGCACACAAACAATCAATACACTGCTTTGATCAGCACTCCGCATCAGCTACCCACATAAGCAACACCGCACTACATGACACACAAGACACCCACACGCACACATGAGCATACACACTAATTCCTTCAGTCATTTTTTATTCACCCGCTCATGAAAACATGCATAATTTCACAAATGATTCACGCAGAGGAGAAGCATGCCTAAGTGGAGTGCAGCAGACAGAGTGCTGCCACACGGTGGAATCAAACACTACAGATGGGAGCTGCAGAGGCTGAGCATCACGCAGGCAGAGGCACAGGGAGACAAAGACAGAGGGAGGGTACAGCAAGAAGGAAAGGAAAGGTAAGAACTGTACCGCAGTGCAACTGAAAGAAAGCAACACAAAGAGAAAAAAGTAACACTCATGAAGAGAAAGGTGTGAAACTAACTTGTCCTGCAGCTGGCGGAGCTTGTCCTCCTTCTCCTGGAGTTGGCCTCGCAGGGCTTTGTTAGCTGCCACCTGCCTTGTGACCTCCGCACTTGCACTCTGGGGGGAGGGCACACGGTGTGTGTGTGTTGGTTAATGTGTTTGAGTGTGTGTGATAGGGGGTGGGGGTAGGTTTTCACGACACGGCTGATGACAGGTCAGGCACAGCATGCTTCCTCATTATAGTTACAGCGGGAGGGTGGAAGGTGCTAAAAGAGGTTAAGAGGAAAGCAGTGTTTTTCAAAGTGGATAAGAAAAGGGGTGATAGGAGAACTCAACAATGTATCGACCTTTACTATGGAATTGATGGGGACTACACAAAACAGCAACATTTGAATTTATATTACTAAATACTATAAAAATAATAAAGTATTTTGTATCTTATTGTTTTCTATCTTCTACCTCTGCATTGAGACATATTTAGACACAGCTCATGACGACAGCTTGACTTGTGATCCTCGACTGATGGATATTTGAACGTGCATGTTCACTTTGGTTTAAAGGGCCCTGTGTCTCTTGTGGGAATGTAGCAGCACAAGCTTCTGACAATGCGTTCACTCAGTGCGCGCGCCCCCACAGTGCATCCCTCTTGCTGTCACCTGACATGACTTCCTCAGCTGTGTGTAACGACAGCAGCAATCTGCTCGGTGACACTGATGAGCTGGCTGGAAGAGGGTGATACAGTAATACTGTGGCACCACTCACTGCTCACTCCCTATGATGTAGGGCACGTCTCTACTGTTATTCCCCATTTCTCATCTTTCTGACAGGTGCTTCGTAATAAGATCAAATGATAAGAAATGCTAATTCTTGTCGAAATCACAGGCAATTTCAGGTGATGTTGAGTGTAAATGGAAAGGCTGTATACAGTATATATATTTATATATATGATTTGAAAGTAAAACCTTGACAGAGTTTCTTTCAGACTTTCGAAACTCCTCAAGGACATCAGGCTGTTCAAACCGGTGAGATGTTAAGGTGACTCAGAAATATCGATGTTTGATAGAAAAACACGGAGATACTTGTTCTAACTAAAAAAGTGTGTATTGTAGACTGTTTGATACTGCATAATAAGCAAGTCACAAAAAAGGCAAACACAGGATTTCAAACTGAAATGTGAAAAATTCATGAACTCCATATTTTTGTTCTTTAGTCCATAAACTGGCCTGTTCAGAAAAAAAATGAATACAAGATTTCCAGCCTTTTAAAAAATAAAAACAGCCGGTCCCACAATGTCCTTGTTTTTCATGGTATTATCCTCTCAAGCTCCACAGTGCACAAAATTGGAAATGAACACAATCCTTAATACCATCATGATCCTATTAAGAGATTTATCTCATAAGGCGTGCACAATAAGACAAAGCATGAGGGCCCTTCATTAACCCCAGAGTTCTTCTGGTAAAATAAACACTAACCTTAAGTCTGGCTTGAAGTTGTTTGACCTCAGCCTCCAGGACCTGAGGGACCGGATTAGCCGGGGAGGGCATGGTCCTGCCCCGGCAGCAGCACTCTGCGTTAACTGGGGCTGCTGGTGCTGTTTGCTGGGGTAATGTGATCCGTCTCCACTGCTCCAGCTCCATCTCCAGAACCTTCTTCTGCTGCTCCTTACCCGCCAGGTCAGAGGTCAGCTTCTACAGACAGACAGACAGACAGACAGACAGACAGACAGACAGACAGACAGACAGACAGACAGACAGACAGACAGACAGACAGACAGACAGAATTAGTGGTATAGGCTTCTGCAAATGATATTCCAACTAAAAACTAAAGTTGTATTTATTCTATTGTTATAGAATGACAACTTACAGTAAAAAGTCATAGGAGACGTGCAAACTGACAGACACATTGACGTTCATTTAAAGACGTTTTCTCTGCCTGTATGTAATTACTGTTATAAGAAAAAATAATTTGACTTAAAGATTTCTTAATTTTAAATTCACATTACATGTTGTAAATACTGTATGTTACAGGACACACTGTGTTTTAATATGTAGTCTGGGAAAGAAATCGTTTTTTTTATGCTAATTAGGAGACAGAGGATGCCGTAGCTTGCTCAATAGGGGCTAATTCTCACTGTGATTGGCATGCATAATAAAGCCGTCCTGCAGAATCAGAGAGCACTGTGGGACGGAGGGAGTTTAGCATTTGTTGAGAGGTTGGGTTTCGTGGTGATGAACAATAATGGTCCTAGCTGATCATGTACAATGTACACAGTGTATCAGTTATTATAAACACAAGTATCTAAGGTGAACAATTGTAACCACATGTCAGCGTTGAAGCAAAAACAATCTGTATTTCCCTGCTTATTAAGAAAATGTGGGGCAGAAACACATCTCTGTAGGTTTGATTCAATACTACCACAATTAGCTGACCTGGTATCATTTCAAACATCAACAATTCTTAATGGCACAAATGGGAGACTTGATACATGAAGATGTATGCTGCACACATGGGGCAAATACTGGAACACACACAGACACACACCCAAGTGAAACTGCAGATTCCCAGGGGTTTGCTCTCTGCTCTGCATACATGGAGGTTATTGATATCTGGTTGCTGCCTGACACCTTTTAATAGAATCCGTCTTGTTTTAGGTTTCCTCTGCTCTGTTGAAGACGCACATGCCGTATCCCCGGGGGAGGTGGGATGGAGAGAGATGTAGGCGTGATAAGAGAGGAGCGGAGAAAGCGAAGCGGGGCTATGGCTGCAGTGGAGCAGGAATTAAGAGTGGCATTGATGACACTTCCTGTAAGACAGGCTTTGATTTCAAAGGCCATTTTCAGCCATGGTGAGAGACGACACTAACATGGAGTGATATTCTGGTGTCCATTAGGCTGGAAGAAAGGACACCGCTCTCTCTCCCATCTGAGGAGCGCTCTCACTGCTCTGTTCCTAGTGATACTCTATCAGTATCGGGGTTAATAAGGAAACAGACGCTGATAAAATAAACACAAATATGCATTAGGGCAATTTGATTATGGGAAAAATCTTTAGCATGATTATGTTGTTCAAATTTGAGATCATATTAAACACGACTACTAATTGATATCGGAAAAATCATGAATTAGAAATAAACATTTTTAAAGTAAAAGCTATTGATGAACTCAGAGAGCAAAATTAGGAGGTTAGGACTATGACGTTTGTGCTCTTTTTTATTTTTTACAAATGAAACAAAAGATGACACAGACATGATACAGTACTATACAAATGAATGCAATAACAAAACGAAATATTTAATTAATAATTGAATAATCTGTAGTATCATTGTCTGATATCAATAAACAATAAAGCTTTAGCTAATTACACGTCCGAAAAGGGGTTAATCCGACCCCTTCTCCCTTTTTTTTTCTTTTTTTTTCTTTTTTTACATCTTAATATATGTTAACATACACTTAAGCAATAGCTCACGACAGGCCGTGGTATATGCTCATTATATCACAGCTAAGGGGCGTGGTTCGGCCCGACGCGATTTATGTAAAAATGTTTTATTTACATTTTACGTTTTTTTTATTTGACACCTTTTTTTTACAGTTTTATGTTTACCTTAAAATTACAAAGAAATATCTTATAATAGTAATACACTTTTATATTACGAGTTACATATTTAATTACAGATAATACTTTTTATTTTACGTACATCTGCATGTATTTTCTGAAAGTGCAAAAATACTGTAAATATTATATAGTAAATTTACTGTAAAAAAAAGGAAATAAACATTATTTGTTGTTGTCAAAATACTTAAAATAATGTTTTGAGTTGTTAATTTATAGTTAATATCTGTCATTTTACAAGTTATTTAAAAAAACATGATAATTACTTTAAAAATGTACAGTTATTTCCTGTAAAATTACAATCTTTTTTTACAGTGTAGGCGCTTGAGAGTGAGTAGAACACAGGGACAGTGGAGAGAGGTCCATTACTGAGGTGAATGATGAAAGGGAAATTACAGTTTAGAGTAAATTATGATGTGGACTCTCATCCCAGAACGTTAAGGAAATCAGTGGGGATATTGAACAGGAAACATTTCAGTCAAGGGGCATCATATGACCGATATAGACAGAAGAGCAACATTTATTTGAACATTTAAGTCAATGATATATTCCTAGGTGAACTTAACATCTGTATGGAGTCAGATCAGTCTCAATATTAATAAATGCTCACAGAAGGATTCACAAATGTATTTTGCGATTTATATATAAATGACTCTCCACAACAATATCTCTCAATGCACTCACAAATATTTATTGTTGTATATAAATGTCCAAAAAATGGGCATTTAAACTGCTACTCCCATTGGGGATTTTCCGAAAATCGGATGTCGAATTTTAAGCTTTTGAGCTACTTATCTCATCACACAGTGCTCTAAGGTGAGCAATTTGCATATATAGCAATACCAGACATTGTCCTGAACATTTTGATATTTAACACATGGGGTGCCATGTTAGAAGAAATACATTTAAAAGGTGATTTAAGAAAACATCTGAAAATTGAGAAAATACCCTTAGACTCCAGAGGGTTAAAGAGTTATAGAGGGAATGGAATGTGGTTGGTATTCTGGGAACACNTAACAGCCGGATCTCATAGCTGCACAGCAGGGCCAATATCAGGCAGGGGCTGAGGCCCCGGCCCCACGAGGACGCATACGGTAAAACGCATACGGCATACGCAAACGCAAAAAAGTCTTCCGTTCACACGCATTCGATTCATTAACGTGTCCGTTCACATGAGACCGCTGGAAATACTGGAAACGTTGAGTACATATGCCAGGCCTGTAAGTGGTGCTGCTGCCACCACAAAATACACCAAAAGCAGTGAAGAAGACCCCGGAGCATGGTTGCCATGGTTGTCCTTCTGTTTATTCTCCGCGGTGGACGGCGTGTTCTCCTGCTGTAAATCTCTCCGGTAGTCCACCAGCAGATGAAAAACACCGACCTCTCCGCCTCTTCCAAGGGACGAGGGGACCATGCGGCAGAGTTTCCGTTAACATTTTTTTTCCGCCGGTGAACCTGTCCGGTGCAGAGGTCTTCTTTGTTATTTATTGAGCTTTAAAACAAATTGATAACGACTCTATATAATAATATATGAATAATAAACGGAGCCTCTCTTTTCCTCCCCCTCTTCTGACAGCCCAGCAGCTGATCTCTGAGCAGGAGCAGGGGAGAGGGAGACGTGGGGAGAAGGAGGCGGGGCTATTTCATCGTTATCAGAAAATGATCGTATAGGGCGTACACACGGAGCCGTTTGCCCCCCCAGAGCGTTCCGTTTGCAGACCTATCCACCTTGGGACCCGTTATCGTTTGCTGGGTCCGTTTCTGCGGTTACGTGTCGGCCTGTGAAAGAACGGGCTATACGCGAGAGAAAAGTAGCGGATACAACCCGTTTGGTCCTCGTGTAAACGGCACCTTAGTACGGCAAAGTACTTGATGTGAAAGCGGCTATTGTTTTGTTTTTTAAATCACTCCTAAACTAGGACTTTTTGATAGACATTTTTAGGCTAAGTTAGGATCTTTCTGAGAGTATTTTCAGAGAGATTGTCTATACAACCCCTGGACTTCTCTTGTTGTAACAGTAAAGTGTTACAGTTTCTACAGGACTGTGATCCAGAGTAAAAATAAATACAGTATTTGCTTTGTGCATGTTTTCCCTTCATTTTATCATCATTTTAATCTGAAAGGGATTTGTACAACATGATCCTGTTGGTGTTCCTAAATGTCTACTTTGAATTTCTGAATGTCAGTGCTCTGCTTGTGTGTATGATGTTGCTAATCGACAAATAGCAACACTACAGCTGCGAGCCTCCAACCTCTCATTGAGTTTTCTCCTGTGAGAACCACCACTTGCTTTGTAAACTGCCCCTGGTCCACATGTGCGAAATTAACAGAGAAGTTAAGATGTTTACCGCAATTCAACAATGTACACGTATGATTACCCTTTTTACTGTAATGCACTTGATTGTTTTCATATGTTTGTGTTTTATATGGCTTCTCACTTGCTTGCTTAGCAGTATTGTGTTCCTGTCCAAAGCTTCTTTGTGTTGTGTACAGCGAGTTCTCCTCTCTCTAGCTTTCCCTCATCTGACCATCTATTCCAAGGTCAGCTTTTCAGCAGGCTTACAAGGGAATGATACAGAAGATTATTGCCTCGATCAATAAGCTCAAAATGAAGCAAAGGGGAGTTTACTTTATTGACTTTCTCGTGTGCAGTGGCAGTTTTAACATTTAATTGTCTCTCTGTATTTAGAGCAAACTCCCATTTAGTGCCGGACCACTGTGCCATCCCAGGCCTTCCGCGTCTCGCTTGCCATTCACTCGGGCACCATTTGAAACAGCCCCTCATATCTTAATTATTAACTGTGTTATGCTGCCCTGTTGCACTGAGAGACATTCAGAAAGCAAATAAATAAATGAATGGCTGTATTTTCAGTAGCTCCCTGTCTTTCTCTCTCTGATGCATGATTCTCTGTCTGTGGAGATTTTAGCAAAACTCGGGGTACGTTTGGTATCAAAGCTGTGTTCCCTCAGCCTTCAATCGACAGGGCAACAAACCCTCAGGTCCACATTCCTACAAGGGAGCGTGAGGCGAAACCGAATAGAATCTGAGTGTGTCAAACTCAATATTCCTCCATAATGTACTAGGCCTCTCTGGCGCATGCTTGATCAATTTCATTTATTCATCTACCAGGCAGAGCTATCCCTCTTGTTTTTCTATATCCATTTCATCATCCTGTTCTTTTTTTATTCCTTCTTCTTCTACTCCTCCTCCTCCAGGCTCTGGCCAGTGAAATACTTTTAGACGTTCAAGAGGTCAAGCAGCAGTTGATGAAGAGGAGGAGGTCGAGGCAGGCCAGCGCTGTGGCAGCAAAGGGCGGCCTCTCAGCCAAGTCGATGATCAAAGCCAAATCCATCGCTGCCTCCATCCTCAATATGTCCGAAAACGATCTCGCAGACATAATGGACACTGACCAGGTAAGGCCAAGGGACAGTGGGTTAAAATCCCACATAAACGCTAACTTTAGGATCTATATCAAGTTAAACTTATGCCCAGAGCACTAAACACACCTATAATAGATTTTCAGTGCTGTGAAATTTCAAAACATCCTTAAGTTTACAGGGGGTTTGCTTAGTGATTGCTCCAGAGGACTAAGAGAGACGTTATATCATCACAATCAATATGTAGCTTTGGGTTTCTGCTTTCTCATTTGAGACTAAATTAGGTGCTAAAGCAACACTGGACTATCCTCTTGGAAAAACCGCTTACGGTCGGTGTACAGCGGAGAAGGCAGATCCCTTCTGTTATTAGATTGTTTTGCCTGTATCAGACAAGTGTTTAGCCTTCCTTTAAATCTCTACTTCTATCTGACATTCTCTTAATGATAAGAAGGTAGATGCGAGGTTGAACACCGAGTACAGGTGGACCAAACACCATGGCCTGGCACTAATAAGTTTGGAAGTTGCAGCAGAGAAGGATGGCACTTCATTTTTAAAGCCTTCTCTAAAAGTTCGACACCTGCAGCACCTGTCAACTTAATATAAAATGTAATATGGTCGAGTTGAGTAAGTACAACTCTTTCCTTCTGGCTGAGAGCAGTCATTGAACTGAAAACCTTTGCTATTGACTGTCGGCCGCTTGCTAAAGTCTGAGTTTCACAATCTTTTCCAACTTGGTGGGTCCTCTATCTATCATTTATCATGCCCAGCTGTGTCATCAATTAGCAATCCCATGTTACAATCAACCTCCCATCCCCAGGGACCTCCTCCCATCTATCTCTAGATGAGAGAGGGCTCTCCAGGCACTTACTCACACTTGAAACCAATTTTAGCCCTTTGCAGCCCAGCTCCACCCAGGAGATGACAGGGAACACTTCCTCACTGGAAGAGAGGTCCCTCTCATCAGAGACGGAAACCTCTGCGTCTAAAAAAACCCTCACTTGTTTTCTCTGTCGTATTAAAGGTGGTTAATGGCGTGCTGCTTGGTGCCCTGACACGGTGGGCTGTTTGTCTGTGATGTTAATTGAAATTCAGACATCACAGGGCTTTAAGAAAAACACCAGAGAATTGTAAATCGTGTGTCACAGTGAGGTTAATAGTTTAGTTGTGAGTATTTGTTAATGGGTATAATATGAAATGTCCTTCAAATATTGCAGGATGCATCTGTGCAAATGTGTGTTTAGGTGAAACGGGCTATCACACATGTGCACTTATTAAAACTGCTGCTGGACGCATTCAAATACTGTATCTGAACAGGAAGTGTGTGTCTCCAGCTATCCTTAAACCAGCCTGAACATAACTACACTTAGCTGCGCACATAAGGCTTACTTAGGTGTACACTTGTTGTTGTTTTTTAAATGGATAGTCAATAGCTGTCCATTATCTGAACTGAGACTGGTTTAAGAGCTGCAACGATTAGTCGTTTTGCTGCAAAAATATTGCCAACTCTTTATCTGTTTACAATAATCTTTAGTCAGCTTTCATAAGAAAATTGAAGAAAATGCAGTTTCTTTTTGCCTCTCTTATATGTCCAGCTTTTCCCAATTTTTACATCACACTTAAAGGTAAGGTAGGTAATTCACTTCAGAAAGACTTTTTGTTATATTCCATGGAATGCTCTTAACATCCCGATAGCAATGAATACATTAAATGCTTACAATAAATGCGTAAAAATATTTCATCTCTGGAAGCCGTGGCGCTGTAAAAAGCACGACCAATCATTTTCACCGGCCCGGCTAAAGTAACTGGATGGCCTACCTGCCTGTCAGCCTTCCATCTGTGCACAAACTTATCTCGTGCCCTCATTGGTCATGTGCGTGTTCGTGTGTGTTGGAGGAGGGGCTCTGTAAGGAAGTCTGAAGGAAGGGGCAGATATTTTTCGACTGCCTACTTTCAAATTCTAGCGCGCTCAAACTGGTTTCTCCATTCTTACCTACCCTACCTTTAACTGAATATGTTTTGGATATTGGACAAAACAAGAAATTAAAAGACATGACCTTAGACTTTGAGATACTCGGATGAAAATCTTTCAAACAAAATTATAGACCAAACAATTTATGAATGAATTAAGAAAATCATCAGCAGATTATTCAATTATTAAAATATAGTTTCTAGCCCCTGCTGGTTTGTGACACATTGTTCACACAATGTTTAAACCTATTCAAAAGTTTGGCAGAGAGTTGCTTTATAATTCAGAATTGTGATTTATTTTTCTCCTCCCTTCAAACACATTTTCTTACGGCGCTTTTGCACAACCTTTGTAGATTTCATGTTTGTCTTTGGACTTGAGGACGAGGCATGAGGTTATCTAAATGTCCCTGCAGTCTTCAACAGATCCAACTCATAGCAAGTGTATTCATTTATTCACTTGAAATGTGCGATGCCAGTGTGCTCAGAGAGAGCTCAGGGCTCAATGGGACTTCTCCTACTTTCCAGTTTTACTTTTAAATGAGAATTCTCCATTGCCAACAAAACTACTTTTTCTTTAGTTTGGCAAATGTGTCTCGTCAACATTATTTGTAGATGTTTTTAACATTGTAATGCACCCGTTCTAGGTTTTAAAATCAATGCAGTTTTACATTTCAGCCATACCAAATTTCTAAATCAATATTTCCTGTTTGTAGTTATGTTTTATGGGAACAGATAACCTTCATGTAATGACAACCATCTTCTCCAAAAGCATATGTTCTGTCCTCCAGAGCATCAGTGTAGGTTTGTTGATTTGTCCTTGCAAAGAAATCAGACATTTTAGCTTGCGGTGTTTCACTGAACAGGAATGCTGCTGTGACACGGCTATTTGCGCAGCTGGTTCTGTAGTCAAACACAGCCTAGCAACAACATGTTTTCAGCTTTTTCATTGGATGGGGAATTGGTTGTTGTTGTTTTTTGAATTTTTTATTTCAATTCAATCAATTGATTTCTTTAAAATGGTAAAAGTCATATAGAAGCATACCCTCTTACACACCAGCACATAAACAAACAAAATCAATACGATGTATGACTATAGGTGCAAAGGAGGCATCTGAGTGTGTTCAAACATAACCCCTCCGCACATGCTCACACTCATGGTTCACGCTGCACAGTGTTATTTGCCTCTGTCCATTCCATAGCGTGCAACAGAGGACCGGAGAGGGCCGGCCGCTCCAGGCTCCCCCAGCAACTTGTTGTGGAGTTAATGATCCAGATGTAATAAGGCTGTAATTGCCGGGCCAGTTTGTTTTGCACCTAATGTTTGATGGAGGGTCAGTGCTTTGTTATATATCTACCAAGGGTGGGCAAGCACACTCACTCTCACACACAGGCATTCTTTCACACTCTGTGCTCGCCCCTGCGGGAGGCTTGAAGGCACCCTCTTTTTCTCTCCCGCTAATATAACCACACACTCCCCCACCGGTCTCTTCCTACTTCTCAGTTACTCAAAGCATCAGGCACAATTAGGCATACACGGAAATTAGCCTCGATCAACTGCTATCACAAAGGATCACACATAAAGGGTACCAGGAAGCTGGGGAACACTAGGAAGAATGCACGCTAAATACAAATGTCATCCCTCCAGACTCTTCATAGTTATATGGATAATAACCAATGGCAAAATCTTAACTGTCCCACTCTATTCACGCAGGTTCTTTTTGATTTGTTTTTTAATGTATCCATAGGAGGCACTCTGCTCTACAGCAAAGTTGTATACAATATACAATTGATATCAAATGTAAAAATAAGGTATTTAAAATATATAAACAGATGGATTTGAGTTTTTATGGTTTAGGAATTTTATTTATTTAGTGATTTTACGCACTTCTATGCAGTGTTGGCCATTGAAATGTTTCTGTTTGGAATGGCCTCCGGTGTTGCTGCTTGCAGCTTTCACACTCAACAATGCGCCTCCTTTGATCTTGAGCATTACACCCACCAAGTCGATTGGATGAGCAGGTTGTCGAGAAAATTACTAATAAATATGTTCTTTAGATCTCAGGTGTCTCTGGTCCATCTTTGTTTATTTGTTTTAAGTAAGTACTGTAGTGGGCGCCAGTAATATTGGAGAGAACGGCAGAAAACAAACTGTACCCAGAATGCCATTCAGTGTGTTACAGTTAATAGGGGTCCCCTCTGAACACACATTACAGTTTCATGAATCAAACATATTACAGGCAAAGATAAATCGGCCCATTCAAAGGAAGAAAAACAAACGGTGACCCCTCTTGTGGTGTTGGACAGCCCTGGCTGCTTTAGGTTTGCCAGTTAGCTAGCGCAGGGACTTTTAAATTCAGCCACACACACATTTTTCTTCCCCTCCTGCTCTCTGCGTCCCTGTGAGGCGGTACAAGGCTCGTCACATCATTTGGAGCAGCAACACCTGGGGTTTGAAGTGAAGAGGTAACGCATTAGTGCTGAGGTGTACAGGGCCATGCAGTCGCTCTTCTCTCTGTTCATTAGCAGTAACAAGGCTACCACTCTGTTAGGTCTTTATACATGAGTAGCATGCATAACTGGCATAACTTGCCACTGAGTCTCCAGAGAGCTTCCTCAAGGTCCTGGCTGGTGTAATGCTACAATTCTGCTCTCAAGCAGGAGCTCGCAGAGACAAAGGCACAGCGGCAGGTTCTCTCTCTAGAAACATCACGTACCTCTAGTCTGATTCACGTCAGTTATCAGTGCACATAATGCTAACATTTCTGGGACTAATCGCAAATATTCTCTTTAAATATCAGCTCAATTTCTGTCATTAATATGTTTGCATTTGCTGATGTGTTTGCAGGCGGCAGGGGCTCATTCAGAGGGTCCAGGAGACCAGGAGTGGCTGAACCACCTCAACCACATCCTCCAGCAGAAGGTCAGTCTCACAAATATGCAATAATGATCACAAAAATTACTTATTCCTGTACAAACACAAGATTTAAGCGTCCTACCATCATTATAGAAATGTATTAAAACTCTTTATTGAGGTGTAGGTTTTAGAACAAATGCTGATCGGAATGTCAATGTTTTTAAGTTAAACGTCAACAACGCATTCTCAAAGCTGCAAATAAAAGGTATGATGGTTAGGTTCTCTCATATCAAATACTTTAGGATCAATTTATTGCAAAATGTATGTTTGAATATTGTTTGTATTTGTGTCAATGATGCATAATAATTTCTTCTAATTAGAATGGAATTTTTTTTAATTTAATTTGTTTAATATTTCTTTCACTTGTGTACATACTATCTTTACATTGCAGATGTTCTACTTTGCTAGTCTTCAGTATAGAAAAAGTTGAGCACTAATTTCACCAAATACAGTAAATGGACGATGAATTTTTAATCCCCCATGTGTCCCGCTCCTGGCTCAAAAGAAAAAACAATGATGCAAAAGATAACACAAAGAAAAGCAACTGCATCCTCTGTGTGTGTGTGTGTGTGTGTGTGTGTGTGTGTGTGTGTGTGTGTGTGTGTGTGTGTGTGTGTGTGTGTGTGTGTGTGTGTGTGTGTGTGTGTGTGTGTGTGTGTGTGTGTGTGTGTGTGTGTGTGTGTGTGTGTGTGTGTGTGTGTGTGTGTGTGTGTGTGTGTGTGTGTGTGTGTGTGTGTGTGTGTGTGTGTGTGTGTGTACGTACGTACGTAGTAGTAGTAGTAAGTAAGTAGTAGTAGTAGTAGTTAGTACGTAGTACGTAGTAGTAGTATATAGTAGTAGTAGTAGTAGTAGTAGTAGTAGTAGTAGACGACGACGACGAC
>NW_011369945.1:20835903-20839242 GCF_000735185.1 Notothenia coriiceps
CACCCTCCCACCTCATGTCCACTTTCAGCGCCCGCTCTAGACCCCTTGTTCTCTTGCTCTGTCACAGACCCACACACAGCCACCCAGCCATCCGCGCGTCTCACGGACGCGCCGTCGGCGACTGTTCTTGTGTTCTGGTGTGTGTGTGTGAGCAGCCTGTGAGAGTTAGTATGTGTATAGGTCGCCGTCTGCACTTCGGGAGCCATTTCGAGGTCGTCTCGGAGGTGAGTTGTCTACTCACCGGCGCGGGTCCGTGATTACAGCTACGCAGCGGGAGTGTCGGTGTGTGGTGTGTTGTGGTTCGGGGACAAGGATGTATACGAGGGGGTGTCTATGGAAAGAGTGCTAGGGAATGAGTGGGGTATGATAGGGGTAGGGTGTGTGTGATTGTGTGTTTTGTAGTGGGCGTTGTGTTGTGTGTGCGGTGGTGTGTGTGTGGTGGTGGGGTTGTGTTGGTGTGGTGGGGTTGTGTGGTGTGCTTGTGTGTTGCTCCTGATCAGTTCAACGAGCAAGAAAACACATTACTCTCCCCCTCCCACACTAACACACACACACACACACACACACACACACACGCACACACACACACACTACTGAATCCATGTTTTCCCTTCTAGCTGGACAGCTCTCCGTCCCTGCTCTCTGTCTCTCTCTGCCATCCTCCACTGTCCTGCATTCCTGCCCTCCCTCCCTCCCTCCCTCCCTCCCTCTCTCTGGCTCAGACCCCGAGGCAGCTTGTTAGTGGGGAACTAAATATTGATTTGGCGGGCCTGTCGATGCCGGGAGAATGAGCTAGTGTCCACCAGAGACCTCGGCACCGGCAGCCTGCTATCGACGTTTTCCGTGGGCAGAACAGGGGTGGTGGAGGGGGGGAGGCAGTGGAGGAGCTGGTGTGGGGAGAGGAGGAGGAGGAGGAGGAGAGTGGAGTATGACAAGGCTGAGACTCGCCCCTAGGTCTCAGTGGGGACCGCTGGGACCTCCGCAGTCATCCACCCTCTCTGCAAACAGACTTTTTCTATCCCCTTTCAAGTCCATCTTGTTCTGTTTTTTGTTCATTTATTTATTTCTAATTCCTCCTCTTCCCTGTATCTCGTCTGGTTTTTAAAAGCGTATTCTCCTATCAAGGGGACACTGCACTTTATCTATGCATGTGTCTCTTTATTTCGGTCTTTTTTCTAAGGCTGGTGTAACATCGAACATACTTAGAGACCCAGGGAAGGGTCTATGAAGACGTTTTAAGTGCCTATCTGTTGGTTAATAAATGGAGATCTCCTAATTGGACACACCGCTATGCCACTGTGCCACTGTGGCTATACTAAACTTGTCACTTGATGCTGAGAAGCGAGCGTTTTCTCAGTTAGGAAATAGACTTCTAGAACTCTCACACTGTACTCTCTTTGCCTCTCTACTCTCTGTCACAGCCTATGAAAGGCTCACCAAGCAGAACATCTGTGAAGTGAAATGGCCTGGCCTGTCACCCAGCCTGTGACACTAATAACACACTCTCCTAATAGTGGTATGATCTTACCCCCGAGCTGCACCCACACACACTTTCTATAGATACAAAGACAGAAATAGACCCGGCGAAAGGAAAGATGAGAGAGAGATCCATGTCCCTAACAGGCTGGCTGTCACTGAAAGAGGATGAGGATGTGTCCATCTGTGTGTGTCTGTCTGGGTATGTGTAGGTATGTGTGTGTGCGTGTGTGTGCACTCTCAGGACAGCCTCATCTTGTCACTGTCAGGGCCTAATGGAGCTGCCACTGGGACAGCGCTTTATTATCTCAGTGGCCCTGTCAATAGCAAACCCATCACTCACTCTATGTGTGTGTGCAGATGTGAAGGGCTTAAGAGATGTATGTGTGTCTCTCTGTGTGTGTGTGGCCATTGTTCGCCATAGCTGTCGTGCGCTGCCACATGTCAACGTAACAAGAAAGAGAGACACATTGTCCGACACTGTGTTGCAGACACGCTGCGTGAATGTGTTGAGTTACTGCTCCCTTCATGTCGAAAAAGTGGCAAGGGTTTCTGGAGCCCCCTCACCGCTGCCCCTCATGTCCACTCAAAACCAAATGAAACATTGCATTCATTTCCTCGTCTCTCACCTCCACCGGTGAGTTAATGAAATCAAACCCTACGCCTCTCGATGGAGAGCCACCATAAGCGGCGCTCCATAGCCAGGATCGGGGGACGGTGCTATCTAATAATGATGAGCAGGCCGGGGGGTGTGCTGTACGGCTCCACCGCAGCCCACCATGAATAAGGCCAGCAGAGAAGATGGAGTGTCCATGTGGGCCATGGGGTCCAGGCACCGGCCCGGGGAAGCATTGATTTAATTGCCTTTGGTTTATTTGTGGAGTCCTAATTATTGACTGGAGGTAGAATTTAATGGGCCGAGTCTTTATGAAGACAGGGAAATGACTGGCTTCTGCTGCTGGCCAATAATGAACAGGAGGAGCGTGTGCATGTGAGCGTGTGCACGTGCATGCAAACACACACGTTCCCTCCAGATCATTTTTCAGACTCATTTTGTACACACACGTACCCATCTTGAAGCCTCATGACAGCATAATAACATTTAAAAAGTCATTGACTCTGTTGATTTCTTTATGAGAGGACAGTGGTTTGGTTTACTGGTATGGGGCGGCGCTGTGGGCCTGCTAATATTTACTTCACAATCACACCCGGGGGAGGCGTACAAGCATCACTTCTTATCAGCCTCCAAACTATAACAAGCAGGTGGACATTACATTAAGACAGTAGTAGAAACAGGCCGGGGCAATCAGGACTGGACCTGTTGTAAAACATCAAAGGGGTTTATGGATGGACCACAGGGCTGACGTTTTTCCTGCAATTTCAAACTCTTATTGAACTTTAGGGAGGGGTTTGTGCTGCTTATTGCTAGCATGTTAATGGGATCATTTATCTAAAGTTAAATAACAGACCTTATTCATGTCGCTTCTTGTCAAAGCCGCCATAGTAGTATCTCCATAGGGCATTACATCATTAAACCTGGGTATTAAACATATCAAAGGCTCCATTTCTTACAGCGCTAATGCAGTGAGAAAGTTTTCCATTGTTGTTGGCGCTTTGAGGGTGAGGGGTATTGTGTTGTGTTGTGTGGCTCATTATGCCTCTGTAATGACAAGGAACAGCTCTGAGTCCCATACTTCCCTTTGTAGGAAAGTGACTCTAATTAAGCCTCATTTAATGATTGAGCTAATTAAATCAGCCACTGTTTTTCTGTCTCTGTAAGTGTGTCTGTATGCGCGTGGAGGGGACTCGAGCCCAGCCTTTTGTACTGTAAATATGTCACTGAAGCAGGGGGACGAGGGGGGG
>NW_011369945.1:20839269-20853377 GCF_000735185.1 Notothenia coriiceps
CTGTGGCTAATCTGGATCGTTCAAATTGCATTCCACATAAGTAGAAACAGCAGATGCAGCTTTTCGGTGCTGAACTTTAGTCATTAAACTGTTGTTGTGATTACTCAAATAAGCAAGCTAGAAAATATCAAACGGCACATTTCAAGAGATCAGTTAAGAAAGGTTAGGTAAAATATATACTGTTTTTATAAATATGATGTTTTATGGATTTAAAGAGGCCCTAATGTGCTTTTGGGTTTTCCTTTTCCTGTCGTGTGTTAAATGGGTTTTTGCGCATGTTAATGGTCTGCCAAGGCTAAAATCCCTGTGTTCCCTCCAGAGGGTGTTTCTCTCCCACACGCTCCCCCCCTGCCTGAAACGCCTCCATTGGACTCCTTTGTTTTTACTTCCGTATAGTGACATCACTATGTAACATTTGCGCTTCTATTGACTAACGCTCCAACACATTTGGTGTTTCTCAATCACGAGTAAAGCTGCTCCAGAGCCACTATTTCAAGCATACTACGTCATCGAGTGCCGCCGAAGTGCTGTTCCAATGTCCAGGATACTTGGAATTCTATCGAGCCCGGCGTACTTCGTTTGGAGAAATTTCGAGGCTGCACATGAGTAGACTCCGCAGTCTTACAATCCCCACAATGCTTTGCGCACGGACAAATTTCCCCAAATCTGTGGCGGAAAATGTAAGGCGGGGCCTCTCATATGACGCACACCTGCACACTTGCTCGCCTGTTCCACTCTTCGTTTTCCGAATGCCAGGAAGTATTCTTGTCTCGCTTCTGAAGCAAGACGCTCGGAAGACGTGCTACCAAGCAAGCGTACTCGACATTGGGAAACACCCATTGGACTTGATAGGCTAAGGGGCGGGACATCTCTAAACTGTTGACCAATCACAACTGAGCCGGCCAGGTAATCAATCAGAGCAGACTGGGCTCTGGTTTCAGACAGAGGGTGCATTTTAGAGCCCCTTTGAGGTACTGCCACTCTGATTGTATCCGAGGATTTTCCTTTGGAGCACATTGAAATGCTTTAAATTCTCTCATGTCAGTAAACAAACATTGACTGGTAACAATTCTTAAACCTTCTCGTTTAGTTTGTGACAGCTTGCTGCAGGATCAGGCACTTGTGTTGATTGTAAATGCTCAGTACACTACCTTGCCCAATGAGCCTTACTTTTAATCACTAGTGTGCTCCTGATTGCTGAGTTCTACCTAAAGGTTGCATATGTTATGTATGAATATCACCTTTCTATTTTTATACCCAACGGTGCCTGAATCACCTAATGAGTAGGAATCTGAAACAAAGACCCGGTGCTTTCCTCTGTTTAATCTAGGGTGTATTTAGGTCAGATCCCTAACAAATGCATGTTGCACACTGAGATGATGTTTCCAAACAACGTATCAAGAAAAGGAGAGATTTTTAATTACAGTATTTGTGGCCCCAAGTGTCCAATTCCCTTTCATATCAGTCTCTAGTGACCTAAAGGGGAGAAAAGAGAGGGATCCGCTGCAGGGGAAGGTAATTACGCAGGAGAGGGAGAGAATAGGCTTGTCGGTGCGTTAGGCATTTTCTTACCTGAGCCCCTCTTTGCAAATGTGACATATTCATTATCGGAGGTAATCAAATGCAAGACTTTTTAGTACGGTGCCTTTGTGCTTGGGCTTTTTTTTTTTACACCTATTTATCATGCTGTTGTTGTTGTTATTCCCCCGTTTGATAAATTTGATTTTCAAACAAAAGTGAGAAGATCAAAGATCAAAGCGCTGTTTTTTCCCCTCTGTGATAAAACTACTTCTCCTTTACCTTGAAAAGTGGCCTAGATTAGAGACGGCTCACCAGCCAGGGACAAAGATTTAAAGTAGGTATCCTTCACAACTGTGAAAGCTCTCCTGTCATAGCAGGCAGAGCCAAAAGCATCTGCTTCTTAATACATCTAGCAGCAGTGTGCATTCTTCTTTAATACAGTAATATTAGGGATTGATGTTATTACACGTAGCCATCCTGTAGGACTTTTGAAGGACTCAAATGTGTAATTTAAAGCTGATAAATTGTTGTTAAAGAAAGGAGCCACCTCTGCCTGATTATACCCCACTGTGTGGCTGTAGACTATTGAATACATTGAGAAAGAACACTCGGTAGAAGCATGAGTGCAGGTAGACATGTGGATGCTGTACCCACGTATATATCTCTTTTAGGCTCTCTGCTTCCCCCTCCCTCTTCATTCTGACTCATTTAGATATCCAGGAGCCTGACACAATCTTTACAACTTCTCACAAATTGGGCCCTTGAAAATAATTGCGCTAACCCGTTCCAAGGGAGAAGACAAAAGAGCCGGAATGATCGATCTTTTAAGGAAAAAAAAAGTTGATGTGTGTAACACCACTACCAGACAATGGTCACTGGAGTGCTGCAACTTTGAGCTGCTCCTTGCCTTGAGGTGCGCCCCAGGCTGTAGAGTAGCAGTGTCATTTAATTGGCTCATAAAAACACCTTTTGCTCGCAGCTCTTGTTCTCATCTTCACACACACACACACACACACTCTAACACACACACACTTGTCAGTGTCAGTGGCTTTGCATGTCAGTTCACCTCTGAAACATGTTCATGAAATCACACCTAGACAAAAGGTCTGCTCTGCAGGGCCTGTTGAATAGTAATGGCTGTGAGTTAGCAGGGCTTAATGCTACAGTTGCTTCTTTTTTTTTGTGTTGCCATAGGGGACAGGGCCTCTTGCAAAACAGCGACCGCGTTGCTTAGCGCTGGTGCTGGCTCGCTCTGCCAAAGGGGACAGGGGCCCGGCTAAATCAACTGTAGCATAACATTAGTGCCAGTTCCTAACACTGCCTGAAGCGGCCCAGGGGATCCATCAGAGCAGCTGCATCACAGCCCACCTCCAACCATCCTGCAGGGGCCCGGTCCCCAGCAACTGTGGCCGGCTGATGAAAGGAAAGGATCGTCCGGCTTGTCCCCTCCGTGATCCTGTGTGTGTGAGCGCATGTGTTTCCTTTAACCAGAATCTGCTGATGCATGCACACACAATAAGGGAATGAACCAAGAGACTAAAGATGTCTTTCACTGTACTTTGGATATATACCTAATCTAATGAAGCTTCTTAAAGATATTGCAATGTTATGTGTATTCCTATTTGTTACACAGCTTTTTGTGTTTTTGATTACTCCTTAAGGATCAAGAGGGTGACCCCATGGGTAAGGGGTTAAGATAGCAAGCATGCAATAACTAAGGATGTACCAATATCAAATATCGGGCCAACACTGACTCAAATAGCTGGTTCCGGTATCTGTGACAAAGAGGCCAATTCTTTCTATTAATTCCTTGTTATATACTTAAGCAATAGCTCATGACAGGCCGTGGTATATGCTCATTATATCACAGCTAAGGGGCGTGGTTCGGCCCGACGCGAAGCCCAACTGTATACTGTTTTTCTCAGGCGCGGAGGGATACTGACTTGTTGTGAAATGTAACTTACAATTCTACCCGTGGTATACGCTCAGTATATCACGGCTAAGAACCAATCAGATTGCTTGATTTGACCGTTTTATAATATGTATTAACACACTGAAATGTGTATATACTGTAGGTTAGGACACATTGTTGCTGCATAAAAGATTCACATACAAATTGTATTTCCTGTTCATTTTTAAGATTGATTACCGATTCGCTGGTGTAGGAATTATTGATGTAATAATAAATAGCAACTTAGTTAATGTATATTAATCATATTGATTGCGGGACCTACCATGTTGATTCTTTGCCAGGTGTGTTGATATACTCTGTCCGACTGTATGTCTTTGGACAGATTTTGTCACTGCAAGTACTTGTTACCGTGGAAGATGACGTGACAAAACTTTACAGATGAGTAGTTGATATCATTTTGAAAATCGGCGTCATCCAAAGAAGGGCACTGCAAGTAGTTATTTACGCTAAGTAAGAGAGAGGCGTGTATCGTATCGATTGATTGGTACTTACTTGCTGTCGGCCAATACCCAAAGTATACCCAGGTATCGATACCGGGACTGAAGGTATCAAAGACAATCGAGTTTCTTTCCTAGTTTTATTCTCCGTTCCAGACTTACAGTTCCCTCATGTTAGGTTTATCTAGAACATGTTTACCTGTTAGTGTTGTTTACACATATTCCCTTATCGGTACTTTTAATGATCCAGTCTCCCTCTTTACTGTCCCATAGAGCCTTGTGTTGTGGCTGTGTCTCTATTTTAGTGGGTTTGTTTGCATAGTTAGTGGCTCTAAGTGCAATTAGCTGATTGGGAAATTGTGTGAATGTGTGTGTGCCGGCGTGAGTGTGTGTGTGAGACTGAGAGTGAACTCTCCCCGGAGGACAGAGGCAGAGGGAGATGTCTCAGCAGTTACTTCAGTGTAGTGGTTCTCTGAGGAATAGCGCTGTGTGTTTGATGCATCCAGTGCTGCTGGAACTGACTCCCCACTGCACACAAGCTCAAGTGCACACACACACACACACACACACACACACACACACACACACACACACACAGTGTGTGTGTGTGTGTGTGTGTGTGTGTGTGTGTGTGTGTGTGTGTGTGCACTTGAGCTTGTGTGCAGTGGGGAGTCAGTTCCAGCAGCACTGGATGCANCTGCCTACACTGTGCGTCGGCGTCATGGATGTCAGCGCCGGGGGCAGGGGCGTTTCAATACCTGGTTGATTCGGAGGGTTACGAACCTGGAGGAGCATTGCTGGGTGCCTCGGTCACGCATTATGGACCCTGTCATGTTGAGGGAGTTCCACAGGGCACACCCTGACAAGCCTGGTGGTCGCCAGGAGGGTCCCATTGAAAGGGGGGGTACTGTGAGCTCGTGGAGAGCGTAACAAACTCCCTCTGGAGGGAACACAGGGATTGTAGCCTTTGCAGACCATTTATATACACTAAAACCTATAACTCACTACAGGAAAGGGGAAACCCAAACAAACATAATAGGGCCTCTTTGATATTAGTACTTGATGCTGCAGCTTAATCTAATTAACATTAGGGCAGATTCGCTAACAGTATCTGATCTAACATCAGAATTAGTGATGCAAACACTATGCAGTGGATGCCCTATCGTGAAAAAATATATAAGGTCACCCACAAAACGCTTTAAATGTATTGTGTTGTTGTTATTGCACCAGGCTTTGGTATCTTAAGAATTGGAGGATGAAAACCTCTTTAATTGTCACAAAGCTCACACAGTGAAATGTAACCTCTGCATTTAACCAGCAACTCCAACCTCCTCAAACCCCCCAGGACCAAGCGCCGTACTATGGGAGACCGGGCCTTCTGGTCGGCTGCTCCCAGTCCGTGGAATGCTCTCCCCGACCACATAAGAGCACCACAGACCGTGGAAGCTTTTAAAAAAGGCCTCAAAACCCATCTGTTCAATAGAGCCTTTCCCTAGACCTTTTATCTATTACCACCCTTTTATTTTGTTTTTATTGTTTGTTTTGTATTGCTTTTTATTCATTCTACCGTGTTGTGTACTGTTTTTTATACTGTTCATGCTCACTGCTTGTAGCACTTCGGGATTTGAAGTCAAATATGAAGTGCTTTATAAATGAAGCCCATTATTATTATTATTATTATTATATCCTTACTGCATAATTTTGCTCATGAAATAATTAAAGTTTTATTTCCGAAGACTATGTGTATCGTTGAACAAGCATTTATGTGATTGGTATGTTCAGGCCACTTGCTTAATACAATCACAATGAAAACAGTGCCTTTTCTGTAACACTGTAGGCTATGTAGAAAGAAATGTTACTGATGAAAATCTCAAATGTAATTTGTATTCTCAGAGCACTGTAAAGAAAATTCCATTTGTATTGTTTATATTTTTAAAATCCAAATATTTCTGCTTGTTGTGAAACAAATAATCATATCTGAGAGAATATCTATTTTGTCATTTTGGTTGAAGTGACCCCTCACATCTAATTGAATGTGTAACTGCTTAAGGTGCATAAGTCTCTACATAAATTGTTGGAATATTATCAACTGTGACGTGTTCAGTTTGCATTGTGTTCATAGAGTTATGTGATACTCAGACATAAAAGAGATCCTGTTTCCTGGTTTCACTTCTGTCCACTGATACTCTCTGTGTTATTTCTGATCACCAGTACTGGTTTGGAAGGTGTATGGGGACCCGTGAGTAAAACAACACAATGAAAAGGATGCCCTGTCATTCACTGCCTGTGGGTGGAGCTTACAGCTGCAGTGCTTCTGGAGGAACTCCCCTCCTCCAATCAGCACAGAGCATGCATGAGTCACTTCCTCATTTTTACTCCCTTATTTGGCAGGCAGGGGCTGGCCTTATTTGACTAGGGAGGAAAATGGTCGAAAGGAAAGTCAGACGGCTTCAGTAGAGTGAGTGATTCCAGCTGTTTTATCTCTGGTGAGTAAATATATGTTGTTTCATTGCTTTCTAATCGTTGATCTAAAGGATGTTTAAACTGTGTGTGATAGCTGAGTCAGCTAGGACTGATGCATTAACAGGATGATTCATGTGTGTGAGGCTGGGAATCAGGAAATGAGAGAACTAGGCTTGAAAACAAACAAAGTAACACTTCCTGTGTTAAAGTTAAAGGTGCCAAATAGCCAATATAGCTTATTAAATTGAAGAAGCTGCTACATTGAAGGTTAAAGCATGTAAACATTTGTTTATTTCCAGTCTTTCTTGTATTACTAGGAAGACACACCCACTGTGGTCCCTGAATTTTCATGCAGGACAACATTGAGATGGATGATTAATGTCACAACTATGAGAACGATGCATTACAATTGGACATCATCTGTAATACTGCATTCTTTTCATAAGAACATCTTATATAATTAATCATTTCCAAAACACCACACTACACATTTTCAACTGAATGCTTGATTTGGATATTTGTTTATAGTTAAAATGCCCAAAATCCACTGGTCATCTCACATATGAATATTTGATTGTCTCATTTGATATTTAACCAACTCTCTTTTACACTTTTGTCCAGACAAAATAGGCAATTGTAATGCCAATTTAGGAAGTTGAGAGGATCTTCAATGGCTTTAACTATTTTCTGAAGTTTTATTTAACAATCAAAGAATTGAGAAAATGATGTAAAGATTAAATTATGAAAATATTAATTATTGAATGTTGAAATGGTATGGGTAACTGCTGACAACAGAAGCCCCCATTGTGACCTGTTGCCAGAAACATTAGACTGTAAGATGACACCTACAACAATATGGCATGTGTGCAGCAGCTGGTGACATGTGGGCCGTAGCCCGAGCAACCTGAGGCAAGCCATAAGTTAAATATCTAGGGAAATCCAAGAAGAGACCCTCTGAGGCAATATTTTAGGTAAAGCTTTTCGATAGGGTCCAGAAGATCAAGCTAACATGCAGAGTTAGGATTCAGTTTTAAATATACACTAGTTTAAGATATATATTTTTAAACATATGCTTCTTTTTTTGTATGTCTCCAGCCTCCAGACTCACTTTGTGTGATCCTTAACTAGGCAGAAGAGAAGCAGCAGTGATGGCGGATGCAGAGAAGATCAAGAAAACAGCAGCCAAGGTGCTGTGCTGCGTGGAGAAGGTGACCTCCTTCGCCTCCTCCATCGACCCCATCTTTGGCATAGTCTCTTCCCTGGTTGGGGTTGCTCGCAAGGGCCTGGTTGAGGAGGAGGGCCACGCTCTAGACAAAGACTTCCAGTCGCTCCACACCAAACTGGAGAGCATCTCCGAAAAGAACCACCAATGCCTGAGGCGGATCCGCATCGACGAAGTGAACGAAACCTACGGCAAGTACGAGGAGTACATCAAGCACCAGTACACCGCCTTCAACAACATGGTGGGGAACGTGAAGAAAGATCCTGACAACAGTCAGCGCTACATGGAGAAATTTGAGAAGACTTATGAGAGAGACAAGAGTGACATGAGCCTGGATGTGTACTACCGTGGTGTGATGGGTACCAAGTTGCTGTTTGGAAGACCTCTGCTGAAGGTGTACCTGGAGAACTGCGACGGCGACCGTGAGATCATGGAGCGCCGCTGTTCACACATCACCCACCTGTTCCACATGGGCCTCATCGCCCTCATGGCGTACACAGCTGTTACAGAGGACGACGAAGACGAGGTGCGGGAGAAGTGGGCCAAGAGGGTGGCAGACATCCAGGAGAAGATGCAGGACATGCTCAGTCAGTGTAAAGACAAGAAGTCCTGAAGCTGCAGAGAGAGGAGGGAACAGTTTTCTGTGGTCCAAGGAAAACTGACAAAATATGTTATAATATATATATCTGAATAAAACCAAAGCCATGTCTCATTTATGCACTTAAGCGGCACCTGATATTCTTACTGGTGCATTTTAGTTATTGTATCGACGTTGTATGTTATGTTTTGTTTCAAAGAGACCACTAAATGTTTCAGTTGCTTTGTGTTACATGCCAATATATTGTATGCTGAAGTTTTGTACAATCTCTACAATAAAAATGTACATATTATTAGTCGATGAAGTTGAATATTGTGAAATTGATTCTATCCACATTAAAACCAACCATGTAAACATAAAAAGGCCATGCTGTACTTGTTAGTAAAATGTGTTATGAGACCCCTTTTGGAAAAGAACAGTTCTTCATACATGATTTGGTTATACTTAACCCTAAATGAAACAGAAACCACTGTCAATATAAACTCCTAAAAACTATTTGATTTCGGTTAGAAGGTTAAGATACGGTAATCGTGTCTTTATGGGCTCTAACAATGTGTAAGAAGATTACATACATTTAGGAGGGGTATAATAACCAGGGAAACAAGCAAGTTAGCTTAGCTTTGATCAAGAAGAATAGATATGTATTAAGAATTAATTCAATTACGAATAGATATGGACTGGGACTCTAATCAGGCTGAAGTTACTTTACTTTATTTAAGAACCGTTTGCTCGTAAAAAAAAAAGGCAATAACTACTTTTATTATCAATTAACTTTAACCATACCTTAAGCAGCTGCACTTCATGCAGTTTAGGGAGATCATGTGGTCAGTTTCTGCTAACTCTAGCTAAGTGCGCAGAATGAAATAAAACGTGGGAATTTCAATATTTTCTCCTTACGCGGCCTACACACTATGTCTAACAATACATATTTTTCACGAGCACGCTTTGAATTCTTCTGGGGATTTTACAAATACTTCCAGGAAAGGAATACAACACATTTGAGTATGTCAATATTTAATGCTGCCGCACTGAGTCCCCATCACCGCCAGAGTCCTCTGTTTTCCGAGCCGAGCTGCTGTCATGGAACGTAACGCGATTCCTCTGTTTGTGTGTGCAGCCCTGCCCCAAAGTTACAGGCCTGCAGCGACCGCAACACACATATCTGCTGTGGAAGTTCACCAGGAGCAGAGTCTGATGAAATAAACATGGTGAAACTAACCGAGGGCTTAGAAAAGCTGTTTCTGGTCTGCTGGAGGTAAAAGACACGAAGCTTTAGGTAAGTTTCATCTGATTTAAGAGCGGAAAAGCGGTGATGACGACTGTAGCATCCCGGCTACAGCTGCTGATTCAGACCTACAAGTTGATCGTGTTTATTGTACGGGAGGAAATGTGTCAACGCTAGTTTGATCCAGCAGCTTTGAGTGTAGTCTAAAATATAGTAGATAACACACTTTGTGTAATAACAGTTTGAAGACAACATAGTTTGGTTTCCGGGGCGTGACCTCACTTTGAACTCAACAAGTTGATGTCTGAGCGGATGGTGTCTCAGCGGATGGCAATGTTAATGTATTGCTGTTTATTAGTTGTATGTCTATAAATAGTGCGTTAAACCTGAAGCCTGTTCTGTATTGCAGATAATTGTGAAAAGCATTATTATAACATTCTCTTAAAGCATGCCATAAGCCCCTGAATATAATGTCTTATAACCACAGTCTTGAGGTGCCTTTACTTTAAAATATCAAGTATCATATTGATTAAATAAACATTTAATCATCATTATATATCATTATATTGCTGTCATTTGGTTGTTTCTAAATTTGGTTTTGTCTGAATTTCCAAGCTTTTACATCAAGCTCAATGTGAGTATTATGACAACATTCATAATAACATTAACTGTGATCTGTTTCAGGGATGCCTCTCCACAGCATTTGGCCCTTGTGTAGAACCTTGTGTCGGGACTGAGAGAGAGTCAGCAGGATGGGCAACGAGGACAGGCTGGAGGATGCGTTTGTGGCTGTCATTCGCCCGAAGAGTCAAGTCAGCCTGAGCTCAAAGGAGTACAGAGCCAAATCTTATGAGGTAAAAACTGGCGTCAATGTCTAAGCAAAGTCAAATTATATCATATCTAAAATGGAAGAGACAAAGAGGAAACATATCTGTCTTCTGAGGAATATACACTTATCAAAGAAAGCTGAATATAGTTAATGTTGTTTTTACATTTCCTTGTGTATTTACAAGGTTTTTTTGCAAAAAAATTAAAATATTTTTTCTAAACTGCAACCTAATTTAAACTGACACTATATTGCCTTAAAAATAAATAAAAATAAAAACATTTAAAGCAGTATGTGGTAAACCACCAATAATAAATTGAACAAAAATGAAAACAAATTACATTTAAAACAATACACTAAAACAGAATAGCTACCTAACCAATGACTTCTAAGCAGATTTTGAACCAGCCATTTAACCACCATTCATTTCAGAATTGTTCAACTAAGCTTTTATGTTTCCTGAACAGATCCTGCTGAATGAAGTGCCTTTGGAGGGGAAGGAGAAAAAAAGAAAGAAAGTCCTCCTGGCGACAAAAATCCAAGCTGCAGGAGACAAATCCAAATCCATATTGGATTTTGTGGACGAAACCGTCAGATCAATATCCAACAACCAAAGCCTCATCGGTGAGTGTTGGACATTCACACTCAAGGATAGTTCAAATGTCAGCCGTGCATACAGCATCACAACTGCTGCCTGTCATTTAAAGATGTTGTTGCCTTTTAAAGTGAAGGGATGGTTTACTCATGACTCACCGCTGATCCTGACACTTTTGTGTTTCAGGAAAGCGTGTGGTTCATATGAAGAAATTCCCCCTCGATGGAAACAATGAAGGAAAAGAGGCCTCGCTTTTTGTCGTGCCAGTCAGTGTTAAAGGTGAGCGTAAAACCTTCACACACAAAATCGATGCCTCAGACATTGTAAAACATTGTTTACATTCTGTATACTAATAAATTACTCTGAACAGACAACAGCAAGCCTTTGCACAGCGCCGGGAGCCCGAGCTTCTACTGCTTCCAGGACATCATGCGGGTGTGCAGCGAGACCAGCGCCCACTTCTGCTCCAGCACCTCCAAGATGCTCCTGGCCTTAGACAAGTGAGGATATATTCAGATACACAGACTGCGGTCAAATAGTCAATACATTATGCCATATGTCTACCTCTAACCCCTTCATGAGTTCAAGTAAAGATGTGAAGGAGAATTCCTATGCACCTGAATAATCAAACTGACCATGATGTTTTTTGGAAAAGCAACTTTCTTTATAAGTCATATGAGAACAGTAACAAACGAAATGTTGTATAATTCAAGTAGGGATTGCTGTCTAAAACAGAATCACATCTCCTGAGAAGGTTGATTTCTAGTCATACACAGTACACAATGGAAGAGTGAGGTGTTATTAATGGATGAATGGTGCCGGTAAAAGATAATCTAGTGTTCCCTGTTCTAAAGAATGTAAGAAAGGAAGCATTGAAGTGGTTTTATTTAACATTTAGACAATTTGACCAGCTCTTATAATGGCTGACACCTTATTCTTCTAGGTTGTTTTATTAAGTCAGGAAGAAATACTACTCGACCGAGCTCTAGTTTTCTCGGATGAAGCTTTAGAAAAGTTAACGTTGTGTCTTTGACGTCAACAGGTGGTTAGCAGAGCAGCACAGCGTGCCTCACGCCATCCCCGCCCTGTTCAGACCGGCGCCTGTTGAGCGGGTGAAGACCAACGTCAGCAACCCGGCCTACAGCAGCGAGGGCAAACTGAGTGAGGAGGGTCTGCACATGGGCTACACCGCTCTGGAGATCAAGAGCAAGATGATGTCCCTAGAGAAGGCAGACATGTGCATCCTCAACCCGCTGTACGGCTCAGATCTGCAGTACACCAACCGGGTGAGACAACCCTCTTAAGAACCAGGAGATACCTTATAGAAATGGCTGGGACATTGACATGATTTATGTAGTAGACCAGGGGAGATTGGTTGTCTAAAACATGGAAGTGTCCTTTTGTTAGTACTATAAACTTGAAAAAAATCGTCTCATCCCCTTCCCTTTGTTTATCCTCTTCGTCTGGCTTTTTGTTTGCAGGTGGATAAAGTTATCATCAACCCTTACTTTGGTCTCGGAGCGCCCGACTACTCCAAGATCCAGATCCCACAGAGGGAGAAGTGGCAGCATGGCCCTAACTGTGTGGCAGAAGACACGTGAGTGGTTATTCTTACATGATCCACATTGTTTTGACGTTCTTCTCCAGTCAATTTCTACTCCTTCCTGTGTCTAATTTCTTATTTGGTCATGGAAATAAAGTGAAGACAATTCTCTGCAGGGAGCGCCAGTGGGTGGAAGACTTCCCGCTCCACCGCAGCGCCTGTGAGGGAGACACAGAGCTGCTGCTGAAGCTCCTGGACAGCGGTTTCTCCGTCAAACAGCTGGACAGCGACCACTGGGCTCCCATCCACTACTCCTGCTGGTACGTCTCATCTCAAGTAGCCAAAAGCTCTCACTTTCTCCGATTGTTTTGTATGTGTTGTTTATGCGTTCTTGTGGTAAAGTATAGTTTGGTTCAATGCAGGCACGGTAAAGTGGAGGCGACCAAGCTGTTACTGGAGAAAGGTAACTGTAATCCCAACCTGCTGAACGGCCAGCTCAGCTCCCCGCTGCACTTCGCAGCCCGGGGGGGCCACGCAGAGATCGTACAACTCCTGCTGCAGCACCCCGAGATCGACCGGGTACGACACGTGACGTTTACCTAACATTTGCTGTGTTCCTCTTAATTTTTTTCCCATAACTACTATGGATGATTTTCTAGCTGCTATTATAATTCAACATGAGATATTGATCACCCCTCCACCTACTTTCCATTATGAACAATGAACACTGTTTGATTTGTAATATCAGTAAAGCAATAGAAATCGTATATCTATTGTAAACTTGTTGGAAAAAAACAGTGATTGTTTCCCTTAACTACTTGAACCTTTTTTAAATGTAATTAAATGTTGTCTTTTTTTCTGTAATGCACAAGCAAAATAACATAAATGTCATGATAAATTATACATGACCACAAGGCTTTTTGCAAATATTAATACAATTATGTCGATAACTTGTTCACAGCTTGACAAATGTAATATTTTATGTTCATTGCACATCAAAAATTGCAATATTGTTTGATTTTGTAAGTATTATTTTTAGACAAAGCACATATGTATTGACACACTATATTACATCTCATAATATAGTAATTATGTAAGACAATAACCAGTCAATACTGACATTGAGGTTCCCACCTACACCCACCTCCCACCTAGCACATGGAAGACCAGCAGAAGCGCTCCCCTCTTCAGGTGTGTGAGGAGAACAAACAGAACGAATGGGAGGAGACGGTGAAGCTCCTGCAGCAAACCAGCAGCAAACCTGTGAGTCACACATCCCACACTCACCTAATTACCGTTTGTGTATTGCAAACATGACACTAAAGTGTTACACCACAGTGTTAAAGCTGATCTCATGCAGCTTCCAAATTGCTTTGGCTAGAAGTATATCCATGATATTGTGAGTTACTAGGGTTGCAAAATTCCGGGAATTTTCAAAGATGGAAACTTTCCATGGGAATAAACGGGAATTAACAGGAATAAACTGGGAATTTTCTAAATTGAAGATTGGCTCTTCATAGGGAACTTAAATATAGTTGGGGAAAGTATATTTTAGCATAATCTTGACTAAAACAAACAGATGCCATTCAAGTACACTTGAATATCCATGCCCTAGCACAGTGTTTTTCAAAGTGGGGGCCCCGATCCCCCGGGGGCCGCCAGGGGGCGCCAGGGGGGTCACTCAAAGTTTGAGGGAAACAGGATTA
>NW_011369945.1:20853437-20921379 GCF_000735185.1 Notothenia coriiceps
ACACGCACACACACACACACACACACACACACACACACACACACACACACACACACACACACACTTCCAGGCACTCGGGACCTTGTGTTCCCTGCTGCTGTAAACCTTTAATGAAGAGCAGAGATGTGTCAAGGGGGCAGGGGGACTGTGTGCTCTTTTCCATGAGAGTTTTGCAGGTTCTCACTCTCCAAAAGTATTGGAAATTGATCGTTTTTAAAACTCTTTCAAAAATATCAACTGCAGATATAATTCTACTGTTTGTTGTGAGTTTGTGTTCATCATTTCAAAGCAACACAATACCTTGAATTCCCTAATGCAGAGGTTTTACATATGGACGTTTTTGTTGGACTCTGATGTTTGAAGAAAATGTGGCCCGTCTCTCTCTTAGATTTGAGTTTGTTCAAATATTACAACATTATAGAAATGATATTAAATGATAACAAGTAAATGTAATCTTGAAATGGCATACCAAAATGTCGAAAGAAAATAGTAATAAAAAGCGTGCCGTTGTTGGACTGTTTATCTGCTGCTTTGGTTCGTAGTCGACGTCGATATCTCGTGTTTTCATATTCTCTTTCAAGAGATACAAATTATTTTTTTATGATGTTGAAGCCATTTTCAGCTTGCCCAGTCCACATCTCCTCTCATGCCATGCGACTTAGGAAATTGCTCAGGGAATGAATTTGTTTCCCTCGCTTAAAAAGGGTGCTTGTGAAAGGCTGCACATCACTTGAAGTGAATATTTATGGGCGATACAGTATGAACGCCTGCCTTTGATCAGACGCCCTAATGACCATAAAACCCTTGTGTCGATTGAGAGGGAAAACAAAATGAGCCAGAAGTCTGAGGAGAAGCCTGCTCACCTCTTCTCTTTTCCATCCTTTCCACGACAACAACCGAGTAAACACACATTGTTCCTTCGTACCCACCCTTTGGAATCCAGAATGATGAAATGGACATCAATTATCATCCTGTTTTCTTCCCAGCATAAACACAGTCCAGTAAAAACACAACAATGCTGTAAGTGTCCCCAGCGATGCTCGAGATGTTTTAATTATGCCTTGAGGCATGTCTGCTGAAAGTGATCAACTTATCCCTTTGGGGAAAGTGAACTGTGTTTTCAGCCCACCATAGAAAATATATATTTTGCTTAAAGGATAGTTTCTGTCACACAAAACAACTCTCATGCCCACGTGTGCATTTAAAGAGTTTTTCAATGATGTAATTATTCCTTCTGTTCATGTTGGCCGAAATTAGATTTCTAGGGGCAGTATCTTCAGGTTCATATGTGTCTGTTGTGCCTCTTCTGTGACATGTCTCCATGCTTTAATGTTCATAAAGCTCTTTATTGTTCTCATACTGTCTGTGCTGCCTCTTTCCATCAGAATCAGCCCAGTCGGCTCTGATTGGTTAGCTGGTTGGCTTTGTCGTGATTGGTCAACCGCTTAGAGATGTCCCGCCCCTTAGCCTATCACATACAATGTGTTGGAGCGTTAGCAAATAGAAGCGCAGGTTTTACATAGTGATGTCATTATGTTATGGAAGTAAACAAAGCAGTCCAATGGAGGCGTTTCAGGCAGGGGGAGAAACTCCCTCTGGAGGGGACTTTGGGATTTTAGCCTTAGCAAATGTCGTAGCAGCTTTGAAATCAGCTGTGGTCTAGAGAGAATTATGAGTTAGTTAATAAACGCACAGCAACACAATATTCGTATTAAAGGTATCAAAGATCTTTTATGCTCGCAAGTATGACGTCTCACCAGAGAGCATGTGCTGTTCTGAGTGAAACAGGCTCTCCTTTATAGGAGGACATCAAAGCTTAGTTACATTACAAACAACATTTGGTTAGGCCAGCTGAGACCCCCTGGCACTGTATGCAAAACTTACACCCTACACAGAGCAAAAGGGATACAGATAACACCTTATCCTAACTTCCTTCCCCTCATCCTATATTCTAATGGATGTCATAAAACCCCCTAGTCTACATACATCTGTTTCACACACACATTGAAGAGGTCCCTTCCCACGCTATGACTTAATCAGAGGAATGGTTTACAGTCAGCAATGTTAATACATTTGATCTCACAATTTCCATAACACAGAACATTAAAATGGACAAAGACCTTTATAACACACTACAGGAAAGGGAAATACTAAAAAGCATAATGAGGCCTCGTTATGATCAGGGAGTCCACAGATCAATGCAAAGTAAGTTTAAAAATGCAGTTTGTTAAATTGACCTGCTTTAACTATTTCAGTCCAAAATGTCCCCTATTATTTCCAACTTATTTGTAGAACGAGGGAATGTTCTACTTATTTAAGACTCATTTAGCAGATGCCCTTTTGATCAGTCTGAATTATAAGCCTTATATAAGCATTAGCTTTAGCTTTGAATTTAAGATGAATTTTAGCACAGAACCAATACTGTTGATTTCATGCTACAGTATATCTCTTAAATAAATATATCATTAGGATTTTTTTGCACATCATAAAAGTGGAAAGATCCAATTAAAAGAAGAAAGCACATGAGAAAATGTAATGTACATATAAGCATGCAAGTGTTGCAGGACGGTCTTGAGAAACTGTGACCCTACAGTGTGCTTAAATACTTAGGAAACGTACCTTAGTGATCGAGAGTGGAGTCCTAACACAAAGGGGAAGTGTGGGGTACGGTGTTGAAGCGTCTGCTGTGTGGCCTGTTTTGTGAATTACTTTGTCAAAACACTCAACATGGCAGTCCCTCAAAAGTTTCACAAGTCCTCAGGCCCTATCTGAGGTTCTGTTGTTTCACAGAACAGCACATACGCTCTGTGAAAAGCTGCCAGGTGTCAAAAATCTTTTTTTCAAAAGTGGTGCATTTGTGTGTTTTCCTCATTTTCTCTAACCCCTTCTACCGCCGCCCCCTCACCCTTCTTCTATCCTTCCCCTCCCCTGCAGATCCCCTCTGCCGGCCAGCTAATGGAGGCTGTGCGCGTGAAGATGAAGGAGAGGAAAGTGCTGACAGAAGAGCTGGCCACGCTCGCAACACCAGTCAGCGAAAAAGCCTGACTCCCTGGGCTGAGGCTGGGAAAACTGTCATCCTCTTCTTTCCCTCCCTCCCTTCTTCTCTCCCTCCCCGGTTCCTGCTCAGTGGGAGCTGGGCTGAGCCAAGCTGAGCCGGGGCAGCAGAACCAATATTTGTGAGGAAAGCGCTGTCGACTCACTCTGGGCCACTGGCTCCACGCAGCAGCCCGGCTTTTGTAAATGAGCCCTCGACATCTGTGTTAGCGCTCAGTGCACTATGTCTATCAGACAGGGCCCTTTAGCGCCAAGCTAATTTACAGTGCAGCCACTCTCAGCGCAGACCTGGGGGTGAGAAGGCAAATGCTTACGCTAATGTTTAAGTTAGACTTTTATATTATTTTTTTGCTTGCTTTTTACCTCTCCCCCTAATTTATTTGGCACCTGAAGGACCTCGGGGTGCAGGGACTTGACCCAGCAATGCAAAGTCGACACTTTGAGAAAGTCAAGATTGCAGCAAGGAGCAGAAAATCCACCTTATGAAGTTCGATCCATTTTTATCAGACGTGATCCACAGCTCTCAGAAAGATCCAGAGACTGAAGCCCGCTGGATTTTACGGAGCAAATGCACTGCAATTATTTATTTCTGAAGGAAATTGTTACAGCTTCTACTTTGTAAGAATGTATTCTGTTGATAATTTATTTGGTAATTATGTTCAATATCAATGATTTTTTTCTGAAAAACTCCCCTTAACGTTTGAATAAAAATCCATTTCACTTATTTTCGTCTATTTTTTGTGCTTTAAAAAACGTGTTGTAAATGTCATTGTCCTTTTTTCTAAATGGTCTCGTGTATTTTTCCAGCGGTTCAAAGGACTGTCAGTCAGTGTGCGATGTGGCTGAGGATGCTCTGTGGACCGCAGGGTTCTCCCACCTCTCTCGTGATTGACAGCTGACTGTTGGCATGGTTCCTGTCTGTAACAGCTGACCTCTGCTGTTGACATCATTAACAAGGGTCCACAGGAGCACACACACACACTGCACAGCACAGGGGTGTATTAGAGGAGTGGGTACATCCTTGACACAACTACCTTCATCCCCTTTTATCTGTTTCCCTTTTCTTCTTCTTATTCATTTGGAATATTAAACCGTGATCCTGGTCTCCTCTGTCCTTGAGTTGGCATCCTACACAGGAGACCACACTCCTCCCTTTAAGTCATTTTTTTTTGTACTCCTTTCTATACCTCTCCTAGCTTTTGTTTTCCTCTTCATGGCCCTCCTCCTCCTCCTCCTCTCCTTTTATTATGTATAATTAACAATGGTGTGAAGACTCCTCCGTTCAGGAATGAAAAATAAATAATTCCACTTTTTAATCCCCCCTCCCTCCTCAAATATATGCTAATGATGTCGTTTTCCTTTATCTTTTTATAATAAAGGATTAGGCCAGGACTGTCTCTAGCTGCAACTCGGGGACCAATTTAGCTGGGATCCAGGAGAGACAAACCCTTGTGGTTAATTACCATTCATTAACATAGTTTGCATCTTTTCTTCCTCGCTAATACCCAGGAGCCAGCTATTGTCAATATTTGTCCCATATACAGTTCTGCAGTTTTTCTCCCAGTCCCTGTCCTCCAGGGTAACGCAGCTAATGACACACATTAATAACTCAGAGGAATCCGGTGGCGCGGTGGGTATAGAAGAGCATAGCATCGCTGCCACGCAGATTACCCCGGAGCCCCTCCCCCTGCTGTCTGACTGTGTCTCTTTCTCCCTCTCCCTTTTAGCGTGTAATGCAGAGTCAACATGTTTGCTCGCCGAGCCCCGGCCTCGGCTGACACACTCGTGCTATTTCTGTGACATATTCAAATGCGGGCCCCCTCAGCCTGGTACTCCCTTGGGTTTAATTAACCTGGCCTTGCCTCTGACGCTCCCTCAGTGAAGACGTTAAAACGATCTTGAAAACACCCTTCAAACAACCCCCCCCCCCCTTCCAACACACACACAATGTCTTCCACTAGGCGCTGTATATGATTCATCTCGATGTTTCTGTGTAGGAATGGCGTGCGGGACCCCTCTTTTCTTCTCCTTCACTCTCTCCTTGTCTTCCACCCTTCTTCCCTTGTACAGCTCTCATTAAGAGAGGTTTCCTGTGGGGATTACTTTGATCAGTAGTTCCAAATGCAAAGTTTTTCCTCCCTTCTTCTTTGATTCATTCCAGCACAATCATCTCTGTCATTTTTTTCCCTCTATCTTTATCTCACCCTGACTTGTTTTTAATACAAGTTTTTATTTTATTTCTTACCACGGATTCCTGCAGGACATCTTTCCTGGAGGGGATTGGAGGTCAGGGTCACGGGTTGACTTTGGGGTCGATCGATGATTTATGTGTGTGTTTGTCTTGTGTGTGTGTGTCCCAAGGCTTCTCTTTGGTACTTTAAAGTTCCCGGTCTGGTGTGAGTGCGTGCCACTCAGGTGGGAAGACGGCTAGCCCACAATACAGAGAAGAGTCAAAGCACAAACTCAGAATCTCTGCAGCCTCAAACTGACGCACAATTAGTCCTTGCAGATCTCCTCAAACAGCTGTGGAGCGAGCGGAAAACAGCCTCTGGTGATTTCCCTTACTTCACTGACACAGTTTCACACACCGGCTACTGCTGCCAATACACCAGCCTGCTTTGATTCCACACGCAGACACTTGGCACTGTCTTAAGGTATTTGTGACATACAGCCAAATGTGTTTTTGACAAATCTATAATGCAACATGTTTTCATTGTGTGTGTCTTTCATGTTCGATCCACAGGGAGGAGGTTCACAAACAAAAGGTAGATTGTTTACAGAGTGTATGACAAAAAGCACAGCATGTCTCTGATTGATGTGTGGAATTTTAGTCAAGAGCCTAATTATTATTAACTTTTGGATCATAGTTACAACTCCACACTACATCCATGTATAATGATCTTTTTCATTAGATGAGATGCCACCTGAAAAAGAAAAAAGGAATCACACTCTCCTGGTGCACATATGCTATGTATACAACCTCATTGATCTTCGCTTGAACAAGTCCCTTATCCTTCTCTTCAGCACTCCAGACATGAAACGGTAGCAGATTATGGGTGGATGCGGCCCGCCGTGGGAAGCTAGGGAGCAGATAAAAAGGCCAGCCACTCGGGGGACTAAAGCTATGTTTTGATGCTGTGTGATAAAGCAGAGGCATAGGGCAAGAGGAAGGGGAAAGTTACAGAATCTATAGATATATATATAAATATAAATATATCTCCTCTGGCTTCTCTTTTTGGACTGCTCTCCCCTTACTCTCACCTCTTTGTCTTGTCCGTCGTAACCAAGCTGTTCCTGCACTTTTCTTGTCCTTTGACACTTTCTCCGTCCCCGCGGACTGTCCTAAGCCTTGCTCATGGCCGCCGTCTCTCTAAAGCCATGGCCTGAGCTCCTGGTGAGAAAAGACGAGAGAAAGAGAGAACAGGGGAAGGGTTGATCTGGTCTCTAATCCACCTTCTCTCACAGCGTAGGAGGGAAGCTGCAGTCCTCAACATCACCTCGGAGAGAAGCGACCCTTTGAATGCCACTCCATAAACCCTCTGGTGTCCTCGTGACTAATCTGGGATGTTGTCTCAAACGGTGTCGAAAATGTGGCTCCAAATATCCCAGATCACTCCGACTGTCATGCTGTTGGAGATTTTACGCTTCGAAGAGCCAAGCTTTTGAGTTGTTTTTGTCTTTCAGGCTCCAAATTCATCAGTTGGCACTATCCATGGATCCATTTTGTTTTGTGCATTCAGATTAAAACAAACAGCTCGCGCAGTATCAGTGTTTATTCGTCGTGGTTGTTATAAAACAGGCAGCCATCCTTTGTTTTCTGCATTTATAATAACACCTTAGTCTGCGGTGTATAGCTCCTCAAAGCACCTCTGCACCTTGACTAACTTTTCCAAGCGCTCATTAGCGAGCGGACTGGCTGAAGTTTGGAGGGTATGGAGCGGGCTGGCAGATTACCCCCTGTAAAGTAGCACACCTCAGGTAATCACACTAATGAATTCAAGCACCCCACCTCCTCTCACCCACCCCTTATTCCTTTCTCCTTCTCCCTTTACTTACTTTCTTCCACAGTGGCGGGTAGGTGCAAGAAGTGCCAAACAACAAAGAAGTGTTTGTTTGCATAATATTAGCGCTGCACGCTCTCACTCAGTGGCGGGGGCCTGACTGCAGGACTGACTGGAGGCTTCCCATGAACACAGGTGGAGCAGGGCGAGCATCACTGGGACCAATTAGAGGCGAGCACAGGTACATTAGCATGTTTGAGTGGAGCGGGATGGCGTGGGGATCGGCAGGCCTCACGAAACACACAAACACATGACCGAGGCCTGGTGTGTGTTAGCTGTTTGTCTCCAGTGACACGGCTGCCATATGTGAGACAAATGACCCTCGCTCTGCTGCCACTGCCCATCCTGTCTCCTCCATCTGCACACACACACACTTTTTCCTCACTGATACATTACGATTAGCTTTTTTGTGAAGGTTTTTTTTTCAAGGCTTTATTTAACAATTTGCTAATGTTTTATAGAAGAATATAAATAACAATTAAAACTGAGTCTAGGAAAAGGGCTTATGAGCATTCAAAGAGATCATCTTAGCTAAGCTTTAATGGTAAAATGATGGGAACAAAATTAGGGCCAAATGAAGGAAGTCTGTATAGTCTGGGTCGGCTTTGTGGTCTGGTCCAAACTGCATGACCCCAGAAAAGAGCCAAAGAGAAGATCCTGATAAGATGCCAAAAGGGGATAGTTCAACATTTTTGAAGTGGAGTTTAAGGAGGTACATATACATTACAACTCTGATACATAGTTACGGGCAAGGGAGCAAAGGCAATATACTGCTCTGGACAGGGGAAGCAGCAAAACACATTTGAACTACCTTATAGAATAGCCCACCATAAAAGTAAATATTACTTATATATATATTTAAATATTTGTCTCACATTACCTTGACATTTCCATTTCCAACGGGGAATTGACGACGTGGCATATCCATGAAAAAGAGTAGCAGTTTAACCTCAAACCTCTTCTGGGTGTTTTTGACCTCACCCTTTTCTGAAGCTTGATCATAGTCACCCTGCAAAGGCTACTCTCATACTTGAGGTCACTGCCCAGAGCTCATGATCTGATAATAGGTTCTGATTGGCTGCGAGGCTACTCAGGCTGTTAGCAGCAACATAGGAAAACTGTTGACTTTAACCCGTAACATGATGTAAGGAACAATTTGTGAGTAAAAATGTGCCGACATACAGTACGCTCTGTGGACAACAAAGAGTTGAAAGACCTTTGGCCATTTCTTTGGCAAAGGTCAAAAATAATTGTAAGATAGTACAAATGTCTGCATTGGGTGGACGATTCACTCTGAGAGGCTCTGGATGGATTTGGGCTGTCATGGTTTACATGCCTTTTCAATGTCATGCAGAGTTCACGATCAGTGCTTGTTGAGGGTCAGATATACTGATAATGTGTTTGTCTTATTAAAAGAAACGATGAGTAATGGAAGGAAGGGTTTAAGCCATTATTGAGATGTCACACTGCTCAGGCTGTTATAATAATATTATACCACTTATCGAGATAAATCAATTATTTTTGCCACTTTTCGTTTCAAAAATAATTCTCTCCATTTGTCTTGTGTATTATTTTTGCCGAGTTATCACTATTTATACCCATACAACTGAAGATTATGATTCAATTTTACTAAAGCACAATGTTTTAGAAGTTCTCGTTTCTGTTTTTCTTAAAGTGGACCAGATTGGTGAATTTAATGATTGTACAAACATCTCTTTCCAAAATGCAGGATGTTTCCAAAGTCAATGATTGATTTTGTAAATAATTATGATTTTATTAGTGGCTAAAGTAATCCTGATTATGATTTTCTTAGATATTTCTATGATATCTTTCAATTAGGTTCTTAAAGTGGAGAATATTTATCTCAGTTAGTAAAGAAAATATCTAGAAAACGCTTTAAAGTATGACTTTAAGCTAGCATCACATTTAAATCAGCAGAAAAAAATATATTATTACAAAAAGTAAAGGAACCAAAAAACGACTTTTGGTTTGTTTATAAATATTAGTGTCATCATGTTAAACACATCCCCCTTTGCTCTGTTGAAACAAGGAGCGAGTCAGTAAACTCCTCCTGTTCCAACCTTCAGTCAGAGCTGATGACAGAAGAAGAGAACAGTAGTCGGTGTAATAAAGTTAATGGCAACAATTCTCATATTTCACTCGAAGCCTCCATCTGTCTGTATGTACAGGTGAGATTTATCGCCTCAGGAGGAAAGACAAATGGAGGCTCGGCTCGGGCCACACAGACCACTGAGCCGTGGGACCAGACACTCTATCAGAGCAGGGAAACTGAGCAGAGAGCTGCACTCAGGTCCCTGTCAGCCCTGATGTATCACTATACCTCCTCTGTTAGCCAATGAGAGCTGCTCACACAAAACAAACGTCTGGTGCTTAGGGTGCTCCTAAAATATGTCAGATGATACGCCCTTATCCTTATCTGAGGAGCTGGACTCATCTGATTGTCAACTCACTGTAATCACATGAGCTGCTTGGTTGTTTCAACCCTCTTACACACAAATGCATCACTACTGCTGCATCATTTCCTACCACTAGGTGGAGGCAAAGCATTGTAGCGCGTGACTGACAAAACAAGCATGTTGCAGAGCATTTAACACTAACATTTAAAAACAAATGTGTATAGCTTCTCACATTAAATACCACAAAAACTTAGAATTTCTAAATCCTCAATAATTATGTTATGAGCTTTTCAGCCCATAAAAGTAGCGTTGTTGCCTATGGTGGTATCAAACTAGATGTTGGTGATACAACAAAGTAATGTTTAAATCATTCATTGGCTATCCATCTTGAGGATTTCCTTTTGAAAAATAACCATTTGTCCTGGTATGATCGAGAGATAAAATAAATGTATGGATGGATAGATACGTAGATAGATAGATAATTACGTATTTCTTCCACAAGATGGCGCCACTGACATACTAAATGTTTCTCCTCATTTCTCACCAGCACCGCCTTAAATGATCTGCTGTTGTGGAATTTGATCACTGCACAAGTACAGAATTAAACCCAATATAGATCAAAACAAAAGCGAAAAAATATAATGCAGAACATAAGCTGCAGTGATGCTAATGCTGCACATGAGGGGCCCCATACTCGCAGCATAGACAAACACCTTTACAGAGGTTTGCATTTGTGTTTGACTGTTGATATTACACACACACACACCCCTTGTACTGTTTGGATTGCACCTAAGCAGTTGATATGCTTTTCTGTAGTGCTTACTCCCACAGAGGCACACTGCAAACATTACTTACGTCACCTAATTGATGTGCATACATATTGCCTGCCAGTGTCAACCCATGGCAACTATTTACCGACGCGATTTAAACGCTTGACAATTATTGAAAGGTAAACTATGAACGTATTAAATATCAATTTACAGCATATCCTTATACACATGTAATTGGAGTGTTTTTTAAGGCTGTAACAGTGACCATATGGGAGCGTCTTTGACTCTCTGCCCAAGTCCTCCTTCTAGTCTGCAGCCATCTGGTGTCGAGAGGCTCAGCTGATACATTTGTAGTGCAGGTGACTTCTTAGCTTTAATTTAGGGCCACAATTCGCATTAGTGCTGCAGGCTTTTAATCTAATCGGACATAGGATATGTTGTTGACTCTGATTGAATTGAGTGACCGAAAAAGTAGAATCGATACATTCCAGCTGAAGTACAGTATATACGTAAACAATATACTTAAACTCTTATATAACACTTTCAAACCTGTATCTACTAATATCTGTATATCAATGTTGACAAACTGCTTTATTTATGTGTTGAGTAAAGCAGGTATCTGTCCTTTGCTTGCAATATATAGTAGTATCATGAAATCTGCATGTTGTGCCATTATGCACCAGTTAGCATCATCTTAGTTGACTGATTGCTGGTGATAATAGGAAAGGCAAAATGGCATCATCATACATGTTGATTAACTCAGTCCCACATATGATTTGGACAGTAAGATACTTTTATTAGGCTACGGGCTCCTGACTTTTCCCTGTGTTTTCTATATATCTGTTCTAATTTATTGCCTTTTATTATGAATCTAGTAATGTGTTTTTAAGTGATTGTAGTATTTATTACATGTACAGCACTTTGACCCGACCAAAAATCGCTTTTAAATGTGCTTTATAAATACACTTTGATTTGATTTGATTTGATACATGTAAAAGGTGGAACGCTGCCTTTGATTTCCACATGCAGCAAAAGAAAAAAACAATGTCAACACAAGGAGCATTATTTATCAAGTGATTAGGACATTTGGAAATGTGAGCATCTACAGGCATCCTAACTGGGCATCTCTTGAGCATGAAACAACCAAAAGCTCCAGAACACCTTCTAACTTTTCAAGGGTCAAAAATGAACTTTTAATGTCAACATAAATTCACGTAATAATGTATGTCAGTAACCTTCCTATGATGTTTTATACATTGTTGCAAAGAAACAAAGGGATGAGAAAAGTAGCCTGAATGTGTGTTTTATATGTATTTTATTCTCATTTGACCAAACTGAGTTCATTCGTTCGTCTTTCTTAGAGTTTGATTGCATATCTTCATGTCCCATAGCTTTGTATTTTCAACACCTGCGCGTAAATATTTCAGTTTTTAAATCAGCATTTTTGCACCTGTATCCACGGTCATATAATATATGAACACACCGTGGATACAGGTGCAAAAATGCTGAAAATATAATAATATTATTATTATATTTTGCGATGTAGAGGCAATTTGACTGATGCAATGGGAGGAAAGATAGTTATTAAGTGTGTAAAGGGACGTGTGTCTCTCTGTTGATGGGCGCTGTCCAGGGTGCTTAAGAGGAGCTGCTGCAGGTTTCTTTTTACAACTCACTGAGTCTCATTAGAGAGGCAAGCAATGGAACTATCCAACGTGTTGGTGTATTTGAGTTTCTCTTATTTTTTTCTTTCCAAGGCGATGGTAGCCCAGAGTAGTTGATAATGATGCAATGGGCCAGTAACATTTTAGTATATACCCAACAAATGTACCAACCTTTATATTAATAATAATAACAATAATACATTTATTTTGGGGGGTGCCTTTCATAACACCCAAGGACACCTTACAGGGCATAGGGGCAATATAGGGAACAATTAAAACAGTGGGAAGTATCAGCCGGGGTAAGACAAGACAAGCAACAGGAAATTAATTGTTCCCTATATTGCCCCTATGCCCTGTAAGGTGTCCTTGGGTGTTNATTTATGTATATTTTAAAATCTCTCCAGTTTTAAACAATATTTTTGGTTTACTGTCCTATAGTATACATTGGAATGATTTCAAACCTGTTTTTATTTATCCTAATAATTATAAAGGTGTCCCTTTTGAAGTATTTGCTTACATAAATTGTGATCAAAACGTTTGAGACCCACTGAGATAACTTAGACTAAAGTGCACTATCTAAACCCTCAGAGTCCTTTACCTCACTGAGCCTCTCAGTCTGACAGGACAGAACTCTCTCTCCACATTATTGTAGAAACAGCTTCTTATATCCGTTAGCGCAGCAGAAGCTAACAACAATCCCCGCCGGTACCGGTGCACCCCCCCTCTCTATCTATCTATCTATCTATCTCTCTCTCTCACTTTGGCTGTGAGCTGCGGGTGCCCGATAAGCCAAAATTCCCCACTTTCATCACTTACAGCGCCCATCGTACAGGGCAAATGGAAAATGTAACCGGGGTGAAAAGGGTGTTATCTTTACTTAAATGAATGTTGTTACATCAAGGATGAAAATTCGTTTTTTTTTGTATTATATTTGCATTTAATCTTGTGGAAGTGCAGATCCCCTGTCCTCCACCAGGGGGTGCTGCAGCACCCTCAGCACCCCTACTTCCCACGGCCCTGGTTTAAACTGCCGTTGCAGGAAAGACGGCCGGCAAAAATCACAGACTGTGTGAACGTGAAATTGAATAGAATATCACCTCCCATCTTCAGCGCAATCTGACTATTATAACATTAGCGTTAAGAAAGCTTACTTAAATATCTGCCACAACATAAGTAACCGGATCAGAGTAACATTAAGTACAGTCATCATAATGTATCATATATTTCCTTACCTGAGTCAGCTGAGCCGTATCTGGCCGTGCAACACTCACAGTGTCACATACTGTATGCAGAAGTATTATTTTAAGCAACACATTACGAAACACCCGAGTCAAATGTAATTAAAGTCAGATCGTGTCTTAGACGGGGCATATCATAAACCTGTTAATGTACGCATTCAAACACTTTTTCTTGTACCAGCTGTATTCACCTTGCAGGTGCAGCATATGTGGCTTTTATCCTGGATAAAGTGTTTAAGTCATGGATGTTTAAAGTTTAACTTCTTCATATGTCTAATATTATAGTTGACTTTTCATTCAGGAAGTATGACGCTACGCTGTCAGTACTCTTCTCCATGTTTGTGATTGGTCGAATGCTCCAAATACCACCCCTTTCATGTGAACGCGCACCTAACTAGATAGGGCACGGCTGGCTTGAGCGATCCACTTGATAACCCGCGTCGTAGTACAATTTAGCGAGAGCGCGTATGTTTTGGATTAGGCCAACCGGCTAACTCAAACATATCCAGGTTAGGTAGAACCAGCTTCGTAGTACAGGCCCCTGGTCTGCTTCAAAACTGAATCTAAAACATATCAGCAGTCTACAAGTATTGATTTCTTTCATACCTTGTTATGGTTCAAACCGCATGCAGAGCTTGTGTCAGAGCTGAGCCGCTGAGTCTTTATATATCACACATCTTCCAGATCTTTTGGACATTACTAGGGTGTTTTGTTAGAAATACAAATGTACTCAATTTATTCATTGATTGATTACATGTCCATCTCAATGAGGTCACAAAACTAACATTGACCTCTGCAGGTTTCATTTAAAGATTGACAAAGCATACAACTGTGTTATGCATTATAAATGTCCTATGTCAATAATTCAGGGACCTACATGTTCAACAGTTTCACTTTTTGTTTACCTCATACATTTGTTATGCGTACTGTGTTCAAAATGAATGAATACATATTTTCCTTGTCTTGGTCAATAGTTCCAAATGCAAATGGAGGTTTTTGGTCACGTCGAAACACAATGGAGCAGGCATTACATTTAGATTACAAAAGTGTTTTATTGTCTATCCAGCTTTGGTTAACAGCTCAAATGAAATATACAAAAGTTCCACCATTATTTGAATAATTCATTTAATAATTATACAGACAACTGATTTTATACATGTGAATTACAGGTAAACAATATCCATCAAAGTTCTATGCACATCTTAGTCCTTTAATCTTTCTTCGGGCTATCACTTGGTGGTGCTGTTGTGTCTGGACTTGTCGGTGTACTTGCTGCTTTTTCTTCCTCAGCAGCAGAGACTCCTGCTGCAGCTTCACCCACAGAGTCTTTAGCTGTTTCAGCCTCCACCGCAGCATCAGACACCAGCTTCACAGCCGCTTCCTCCACCGCAGCATCAGAAACTAGCTTCACAGCAGCTTCCTCCACTGGAGCATCAGAAACTAGCTTCACAGCAGCTTCCTCCACTGGAGCATCAGAAACTAGCTTCACAGCAGCTTCCTCCACTGGAGCATCAGACACTAACTTCACTGCAGCTTCGTCCACTAGATTCACGGCAGCCTCCTCGTCCTCAGCAGCAGCATCTGCGGCTGCCTGCGCTATTCGCGCTTTCAGCTGCTTCTGATAGATTGCTGATGGGTCCACATATGGCACCACAGATAGAGGGACACGAACTATGTCCATTCCATTAACCTGGAAGAAAACAAAACTAAGCATTGCTATCCTGGCTCCAAAATGGTGGAATGAGCTCCCCATTGAAATCAGGACAGCAGAAAGCTTGCTCATCTTCCGGAGCAGACTGAAAACTCATCTCTTTCGACTCCACTTCGAGCGATAGAACTATTAACAAAGCACTTATATACTAACAAAGGACTGGCTAATCTAAAGCCAGTTGAGTAGCACTTGAAATGTTTTAGCTCTATGAAACCTGATGTACTTATATGATTCTGTTTTCTTCAAGCGTCAGCTAAATGCAATGTAATGCATTCTGATCTTTGGTAAAATAACCAGCTTAAAAGTTACATGAAGATATGCTTCTGATTGAAAAAAATTAAGACAAAAGTTAAAAGTAATTTGAATTTCTCTGAAGAAAATGTTAGCTATTTCTTATGTGATTATTCTTGTAAAAAAACAGCTCATAAAAACATTTGGAAATAAAAGAAATTCTACAAACTGATAAAAATGTATCTTTAGTGTAGTCTGTCTGATAATACAATGATAAAAATCATAACTCACCGTAACTTCACACCAGTAGTCGCCCTCCTCCTTGACCGACTCAAATGACAGACTCAAAGCATGAGGAGGCACAAAAACTCCCAGCTGAGAAAAAGATGAATTCAATGAATAAACAGTTAGATTGTTCAAGAGAGGCACTTATGTAATATTAAAGAGGAAATGTAAAAAAAAAAAAGAAAGAGGTAAAGAAGGCCGTACCTTCTTTTTGAACTGCCTACAGACCACTTCTTTATTGACCTGGAATTCCTCCGAAGGCATTCTGCTAATGTTTAAATGGGATTTTTTAAGGATCTCTACTGTCTGTAAAGAAAAAAAACACGAGGAAGCCTTTGTTAAAAAAACAGCTGTGGGGGTCATTTGTGTCTCCAGCCAAGACAGAACAATGGTGAATCGTGGAAAAGCTTGTAGAAAACTCACCAACTGTCCAGAGCGGGTTTGAACTCTTTCCTCTGGCTTCCCCTCACGCAGGAGCTGTTAGTAAAGAAAAGTGACAATATTTAATAACTGAACATTGCTATGGACAGTAATATGTGGGAAATAGATATAAAAGGACAATATTAAAACAAAGTCCTCACTTTTATCTCCTCTTCAAACATGTGTTTGTTCTCCGGTGAAGGATACACTGCGAGGCCTTGGGGCAGCAGCTTATTTCTGCCAGCTGACTTTCTCACTAACACGGTGTCCCCTCGCACTCCGAGCTCTGCAAGAACAAACACAGGTATTTTAATAATTAAAAAAAGTTCAATGGTGCAAATATATTGTTTTACTTCCTGTGACAACTCTGACATCTCAGGTTTGTTATCTGTGAGCAGTAATGGATTGTCCATTTACTCACAAGTAATGTACTTAGTTGAGGTGCTTGTACTTGACAAGAGTATAATCATTTTATGCTACTTTAAAGTTCTAATCCACTACATTTTGGAAGTCAATATTTAACTTTGTAGTAAATACAGATATTGGCATATCATTCTAGGTTAAGATATCCAGCAAAAGTATACAAAGTCATTCAAATGAGCAACGCCTTTACGAGCTGTGATGGATACATTATTGCATCAATAATCATAATCCAATCAATATGATTCTGATTCAAAGGGCTTTATTGTTTTTAAGTCACAGGCTCCTTCTACAATGCAACATAAATGATTATAGGCCATTACGCATGCGAGTACTTTTACTTTTGGTACAAGAATCATTTGATACCAATACTTGTAACTGTAATTTCACAATTGTAATGCAGGACTTGACATTTGAGTATTAAGGGTATTTGTTTCACCAGTGTCAGTGAGAGCAGTACTTACTGGGAACTGTGGCCGCCAGGATGAGCTCCATCTTCTGCTTCGGAGCCTGTTTGGTGTCTTCAACCAGTTTGTAGATTCTGTGTCTTCGAGGGTGAAGCCTGGGCGGACGGCCTTCTTTTGATAAGGGCACCTGCCACCATCTCTCCACGATCACTGTATTCTGTGGAAACACCACGAACAAATAGATAAGTCTGCTGTCATGTCCTGTAGCCTCCTATAATTGGATTTATGTTTTTGGTTTAAGGGTTGGGCGATGAGATCGGTAAATACTTTATTCATCCCAAATTACTTTCAAAGAGGAACCGTGTTGTCAAGCATTACACATGAGTTAAACATATTTAAAAGATAGAATATGATACAGATACAAATATAATAAAACCAAAAAGTGAACAGCAAATATTAAAAAGGATTAAACACCTAAATATTGATGTTGTAATGTTTATCATTGATGCTTTCACAACATATTTACACAATGATAAATCATTTTTTAGTAAATTGGATTTAATTTAATTAGTTTTAAGTGGGTAAAGGCATATAACACATCTAGAAAAGTCTGTTAAACTCAGACAATTACACTCCTTAACTGCAATGCAGCTTTAAAATCAGGAAAAATAAACACTTATGATATTACGATATACAAAATTAAAACCTCTAGATATATAGTCTCGTAACACAATATTGATTTTGAGATATTGCCCAGCCCTAATTGTAATGATTTGTCATGGCTCTCCAGCAGAACAGTGGAGTGCGGACCTAGTTATTTTTATTTTCAACAAACCACATATTAGTGTATGAAGTGCTCGGACACTGACCAGAGCAGGGCTGAGGGAGAAGCTCCTGACAGCAGTCTGCTGCTGGAGCATCAAATCCTGAAGGGCACGGCGGCCTGAGCTCCACATGTTCACTGAACCAAGAAACTCACAGCCTTCTTCAAAATCCCCCGGGATAAAGCAGGAAAAATGGCAAATAAGCCCGCGTTTAAAAAACCTTTACTTTTAGGTTATTCTCCAGTCACAGGTCAGATAATCGCAGCATGCATGTTAGCTTGATTTGCTAAAGGCTAATTTGAGTTGGTTCTGTGCGTGTGACGTAAAAGGACCCCGCCAGCAGAAATAGTTGACCTGAAAAAGGCCTGATTTAAAAGCCCTTACAAAATATCAAAATGAATGTACTGAGTCGTTAAAGAGACAATCTTATTACAACTAACCTTTGGATTCACAGGCTTTACAGGCTTTTTAATACATTCTTTTTTTTTGTACTGAAAACGTTTACATCTAAAAGGCAATTCATCCTTAAAAGTATCTAAGAATTTGTTATCATAGTACTTTGTTTTTGGATTGTATGGTCAAATTTGCCTAAAATTATATATCAGTTCATCATAGCAGTATATATCACAGCTTTTCTTTTTTTTGTCGCCATGACGCTGCAGTTAAATGGTATGTGCCAGCGCCATATAGAGAGAATTATATGTTCTATTTAATTCTACAGTTATCATTCTATTCTATGCCTCTGGTATGGGCTGCCTATAAACACTCAGCTACCATGGCACTTAATTGACCCTATCAAAAATAAATGCTATGCTATATGAAACAGAATGAAACAGCCTTTACTTGTTATACAGAGTAACTTAACACGAGTTGAAAGTATCCTATTTACAGCTTTCAGTATTTAAACCTCTCTCCTTTGATGCATTGAGGTAGAAGTGTACTCCACAATGTGTCAGTGAAATCACTGTTACAGTTGAGTTCCATTTTCCCAATTTTAAAGTGCAAAACACTTTACACCCTAGCAAGAACAAGACACACAATGATAAGATACTTAAATAGAACGGCAGCATTTATTCAAATCATCAGGAATATAGCTAAATTAATTAATTCACAACATATTACACTTTTATTTTCATAGATTATTACACAAATCTTTTGTACAATACCACTTTAAGTGGTGCAATAAAGAAAAGTTATTCCACTGAGGAAAGACACATGCAGAAAGCCAAATCTAAGTAAAGGGTATTGTTTTACTAGCTGCCCATACTTTCAGTATCAAGTGCAAAAAGTGTAATGTGTATTTATGTATAAGGCTATGTCATTTATTTTTTAAGCTCTTTTTTTCTGTGCCTATTAAAGTTGCTGTAACAATTGAATTGGGATTAATAACATTATCTTATTCAATCAAACTGTTCAACTACAAAAACAAAAAAGATAAAAAACCTTTAGCAGCAGAAGCATAATAAAGAGTTGAAAAAGTTTCACTCCTGTTAAACCTATTGTAAAATCTCAAGACATTGGAAGACATGAGCGAAGAAATCGTTCAATCACACATCACCAACAATGGGTTCTTGGAAATCACTTGTCGCACCGTAGAAAGAATAGCGGCTGGGTACCAATCTGCCTCCTGAAATTACAAACTGACAGCAGGTCAGTACAGCGAAGCAGCATCCAAAGACGAACATGAGAGTCGTAGCGAGCCACACAATGGTGGTGATCACGAAGGCAAACAGGTAGGTAACCCTGTGGCAGTATGGAGCTGTTCCGGGGGTGTAGTTGGGAGGATAGATAGGATAAATCCAGATAGAACCTACAGGAGAACATTTGAATTTGATTAAGATGTAGAACTAAACAAAGAAACCAAACTTGAAGGCCCTGAAAACAAGTTTTTTTTTGTCCGATTTTTACTGATGGTAACCAAAACAAACAGTTATTTCCAAGTTTGGTACTCCCTTGCACCAATCAGGATCACAAATACTTATTTTTTCACTTACCTAAAGTGCTATTTATCAATTTAGATTGTTTTGATGTGAGTTGCATAGAATTGCAAAGTGCGCCATAAAACAAATACAGTATTATAAACCAACCAAAACCAATGCCTATTTCTAGAAATCATGACTCAGTTACTAGAGCTAATCCTTGTCGTGAGCAGTTCAATGGAGGCATATCTTCTTTCTACAAAACTATACCCACTAACAAGTGAGAACAAGCCCCTATCATTATAGAAGAGTAGGATGAAATACAATACTCAACAATGTAATTTTATTTCAACGGCACCTGAGTAAATGCAGGCTACTCAGTTACTTTACATCATTGCCTATTTTCATGTCCGGAGAGATGTTATCTACCAACATTTTGGTGACATTTTCTCCCACCTGCAATGAACCAGCCGAAACTGAAGAGGTACAGGAGGGTGATGCAGACGGAGCACATGATGGGGACCCTGGCCCCCTCCCTGTTGGTCATGATGTAGGTCATAAACAGAGAGAGGAGGGTGGTCGCTCCCAGCACTATCAGGTAGATGGGGAGGATCGGCTCTGCTGGACATCGTTGTAGATGTGTAAGCCCTATGATGGTGTCCAGAAACATATTAACACAGGATCATGAAAAATACTCTCCAAAAAATATATGGTTTGCTGTCAAAAAATATTACATTGATCAAACCTACCCAAACCAATGGCTACGATCATAAGCATCCACCAAATCATATTCACCACAACTACAAGAAAGGAAGAGTGAGAGGGTAAGGAAGAGTAAAATAAAAATAATAAGGCAAACATAAATGTGAGAGGAAAGATATCTCACCAAGTGATGCAATCGTTACAGCCCCTCGAGGCCTGATTTGGTCATCTGGAGACGGATTCATCTCTGCAGTAAAGAAAGTCTTGTCCAGTTTTTAAAAAGACATAATCAGGGAGAGAAGCTGCAGCAAAAGTGTTTTATCGTACCTGTTCAGTTCTGAATGGAGACACTGGAAAGACTTATTTCCTTTCTTTCTTCTTATTCACTAAATGAGTGTAGCTAGAGTCTGAGTCGGACACTGCTTACAAAGCATCTACCCTATTAACATCCTTTGCTGTTTTAGCCGGATGTTAAGACATATTATTTCAAGTCAACGCATTTCAACAACTGTTACGCAACACTCTCTGTGTTTAACTAGGAGGAAATTATGATAACATCTGACACAGATGATCTGCGTGCATCGTTTTAAACCACAACCTCATCACATGGTGTCCTATCTCTCTCTCTTTCTATCTTAGTCCACCCTTAGTCAATACATATAAAGAGGCATAATACATGGTTCAACTCAAGGGCTTATTTCATGAAGCAGAAAAGAACATTGGTGCACTTGCAGATACACAGACAGGAAAAGCTGTGTTATCAGCTCTCATCAGTGTGGTTGTTAATACACGTTGCACTTTTATCACAAATGTTGTCATTTATTTTTAAAGTAGTTGTGCAGTGGAACAGTTTCTGATTCTGAATTTAATGTGTAAAATGTGGGCCTTTAAAATGGTTGTAAAAATGATTAAATGTGATTGAAATTAGTTTTTTTTTTAGGCATAAGCAAACCTTGCAAAAACTATAAAGCCAAGATAAAAAATGGAGTCAAAAATATTGTCTTTTATATGGAATATGTCGGCAATGTTGATACCAAGTGACCCGACTGCTGATTTTAATCGACAAAATGTGTAAAAACAGCAATTCATCAATTGATGCACATCAGTTTTCACTGTCGTTTATTTTGGCACAAAACTTTGCATGTTCATTTCATGCCATTTCTGATTTATTTAATCAATGAGATTTATTTAGTTTCCAGTTTCTTTGGTGAATGACAATACCTTTAATTGGAGGTGCAATTTAGATTATAATGGTTACAGTCAGTAGTGAGGTAACACCACACTATAGACATATCATATATGTTGCCTCATGCTAGTAGTTACAGGAAATGTTGGAGCATCTTATTTCTCCGTGAAGAAATTCTATAATTGAAACTTGGTTTGTGATGAGCTGCGTAAAATACTGGTATTTGGACCTCTCTCAGTTGGAAGTCAATGATCATTTGAATAGTAGGAGCAGCAGGGAAGTCCATGCATATGATTCCAAGGCGCTGCTTCTGGTCCGTCTTGGCGCTCAGGTAGTCGAACAGCTGTGCGTTGACGCGCAGAGCCACAGCGCGGGGGTACGCAAACACACCAGTTCCACTGCTGTACGTAAGATAGATCTGGGCCAGGTTTCCTGCAGGAGCAGCCTCCAGGTGGTGATACACACTCTGCCATTTGTCCTCCACATGCAGGAGTGTGGGTACCTACAGGGAACGGCACAATTTAATAATTTAAAAGCATGAATATAAATTACTTTTGACAGGTGTTTGTTGTGGCCTTCTCTTTTTATTATTACAATTATTTATTTATTTGTTATCTTTAATATATATTTATTTTGTATATGCATGCTTCTTAGTTAACATTAAGCTGTCTTTGGCTCTTTTCTGCTGTAACAAATGTACATTTCCCCTCTGTGGGACGGATAAAGGTATTCTGATTCTGATTCTCTACTGATTCCCCTCAGTTTATACATGTTGAAAGGAGGATGTAATCGTTTACTTTAAACCCGAATAGCAAAGGAATACTGGATATAGCAACTATTTTCTCTCTTTCTGGGGTCTAGAGTTTTTGATTTTGACTTGTGTGTTTGTTGATTTCTATCGCAAAACTTACATTGAAATGTTTGAACAATATGTTTCTATACCTTCCAGTCATCAGCTATGTCCATGGAGTCATAGCGCACCCCCAGGTCTGGTCCAGGAAAGTCCTGCAGGACGATGAGTCTCCCCCGGGCCTCTCCCACGGTCGGCACGATCCGGCTGTGCCACAGCAGGTCCCAGTGAGCGTAGCGGTGGATGTAGTCTACCACAGCGCCGTAGATGTCGTACGTCTCACTGCACTCCTCCTTCACACGCATCAGCACTGTCTCGCTGGGATACTCCCACAGGAAGTCAGCCACACCCTGCAGCACGTGGCCAAAGTGCCCCCGCTGGTAAGACACCCCGTGATGGAGGTTGAGTTTCCCGTTGATGTGACGGAGGCGGATGTCCAGGTAGCGGACGCCTGCTCGGAGCTGGGAGGCCAGGCTCCAGGTCTGGCACTCAGCGTACACCCCTCCGTACAGGGCCATGGTGTTGTGGGTCCCGGGCAGGGTGACCTCAGACAGCGGCTGGTCATCCGGGATGCTGGCCATCCAGGACGGGTTGAGGAACTCCGGGTTGGGCGTGTCATCATAATCAGGTCTCTGAATGGCAGCGTGACTCAAACCAATGACTCTAGATACAAAACAGGTTTTCCTTTTTCTTGTTCTCAGAGAATGTCAAGGGTTGGCGACTTAGTGTTCATGATGTGGGTGCTTTCAAGCTCACCATTAATGAATATAATTCAATACGTGCGGTTATAATAGTTTGTGATGATAAACATTTGTATATGTTTTAAGATGGAAATGTAATTACTCGAGTAAAAAAAAAAGAATTGTATTCATAATTTCTTAAGATTGTGCATCAGTCTGAGGCATTCAAAGGTGTTGTTTTGCTTTTGTAAAGCTGAGTTTTTCTACTGCATAAAACATGCAGTGGGATAAAGAAAGTTACATTAAATGAAATTGGATTCGTACTAATGTGAATTAATATAATGGTATTTAGTATGTTAGATCAATTATCAATCTGAATTTCTTTTCAGTTTGCTCACCCCACCAGAACCATCAGCATCAGCGTCCTTTGCATTTTCACTCGCCCTCCCCTGATGCCGCTCATCATCGACGGATCAGTTCTGAGGATCAGCAAGTAAAAGACAAGAAAAACCCATGTAACTGATGTAACCCCTAATTTAATATAATACGAATAGAAAATTAGCAAAAATGATTGCCAATAAAATATATAAATGTAATTAGCCAGAGTAAACATCTGATCTTATTAATAAACAAAAAACGAATTTGTCTTTACTTTGGTCATACTGTGTCTGTTGACATCGACTGTATAAATCCTTCAATATATATTTTTTAAGTATTTTTCCAAATATATGTTGAAAGAGTGCTATGGTGTTGATGATGATCAGAACAAATATTGTTTAAACCTTTGGTCTTACTTTTGTGCGTGCTAGTGTCACTATAAAAATGGAACTTCTGTATATCTGTATCAGATATAGATGTAATTTAGTCTCTTGGATTGATGTCATAGCCTTGACCCCAGCACTCGTGATTATTGTATTTGTTGATAACTGTATTTGTATTTGTTAAGTTAAAAAAAGACACCAATTTCCAAAATGTACATATATCAGAGTTAGGCAGCATAATGGGAAAACAACTTTAGTTAAATCTTTAACTGTTCAATTACTGAAAGATGGTAAAACAACATTTCCCATGAGCTCTTAATCTTTCCTGGGAAAAAGAAAACACGTTCCCTTTATGAAAGTATGTCGGCTGAAATATGAAAACAAAAAGTGACAACAATTCCATGCTGATCCGAGCTGGGCTCGACCTCAGTGTACCCCGTCAGGCTCTCACAATAGCAGGGCTTAAGTCTCTTTTCTCATCCTAGACTGAATAAAACCACCCCCTGCTGCCGCGTCAAACCTGCTGATGTGTTCGTGTGCTGCTCTGGTCCTCTCCGGTTCACACCTGATACCAGAAGGTGTTGGTGCTCAGTCCGGTCCGGGCTACCTGAGGGGAGAGAGGGGAGAGAGGGGAGAGAGGGGAGAGAGAGAGGAGACGAGGGGCTCCGAGGCAAAATGACAGAGACAGCGCGTGGAACTGTGATTTTATTGTGGGAAATACCGTAGTGGAGCAGCTGAGCTCTACGTTACAGAGCAGGGGTGGAGCAGAGGGGTGTGTTAGTGTGTGGGGGGTATTCATATTAACACGTCCTTCATTTGTGGTGGTTTAGAAACACATCAATTCATAAAAAACAATGAGGATCTTTTTCTTCCATTTCATAGTTATTTTTACAATACAATAAATAGAGTTTCTTATCTGGTTAGTAATAATAATCATTAGTTTAGGTAAAAAAACATTAGAGGCTTTTCTAGGTGCATCAACTACAGCTGAATGCTTTCCCACAGCGTTTCTTATCAGCTATGGAAAATCCAAAAATAGACCCAATATTGATGTGTGTTAATACAAAGGTAAGAACTTCCGTAGAGAGAACTTGTAGAATGGTTGAAAATTAACAGAAAAACCCAGTTCTGAGAATACAGGATGTAGGATTGGTATTGTATTCTGTGGCGGTGTTAATAGTGAGTCTTGAAGTTCAGATACAGATACAGTAGATTGGGTCATAAAGAATCTAAAAATATTCAAAAAAGCATATAACCATCACTACAGAACAGATTTGCTCTGCTGTTGAAGGACCCAATATCTCCATATGACCTGAATAACTTCTCATCATATCAGTGTCGGGGAACCTTCTGTGTGGCAATGCAGGAGGAGTCACCGACTCAAAGGAGACACGGAGAGAGCTGGAGCTTTGATGGCAAACACCGATGGGTTTATTTGGAGCTCCGGCCGGAGAATTCACAAAACAAGTCAAAGAGTCAGAGGTTCTGACTTCACGGTAGAGTTGCCACGTCAATTCTGAAGAACTCTACTCCAGACCCATGTATTTAGCTAGTTCAGAGAGAATAATCAACATGCTGCATAACAAGATAGAATGATAACACCTCTATCAGCTGACGCCAACAGGCAGGAACAGGGAGACAGAACACTGAGAGCACAGCAGCCAAGGTTACAGGTGCCCCTGCTCAGTCAGGACAGTTTGAACTGATAAACTGGGTCAAAGTTATGGGCCTTGGAAAATATTTCCCCAACAATCAGGGTTGCATATTTAACTGTAAAAAACTTAATTTGCACAAATGCAACATCATGTGACCCAATAACCCTTTAAAAGGCTGAATGAATACTGTATTGACCTGTTGACCAGGGTCAGCTCTCTGAATGCTGAGGTGCCAGAGGCCCTCAACAGCTAGTCAGGAGATGAGTAGTGAGATTCAGCACATTGTTGGCACTGGCTCAGTCCATGTTATTGACATTTTCAACCTTTTCTGGGACTGTGGACATCTTTTTAAGGTATATGGTCTTGGTCTGAAGTAGTAAAAGTGTCACTGTCTGACCTATATTCTTCTATATAAACTTGGATAGTCACCTCACAAGCTGCCTAAGAATTTGTTTTCCTATTCCTTTGTCCTGTACTATGAGAGTGACATCATTAAGTGTGTGAAGGTCAGTGTGTGTGTGTGTGTGTGTGTGTGTGTGTGTGTGTGTGTGTGTGTGTGTGTGTGTGTGTGTGTGTGTGTGTGTGTGTGTGTGTGTGTGTGTGTGTGTGTGTGTGTGTGTGGGAATGTGGCACATGGAAAAGTCTGCAGATGTTTCTTTATGGTGTCTCTTATCGCTCGAGGGAAGTCAAATATTACATTACTTGTCCTTGTTAAGTAATATTTGGTTATACCAAGAGTGAATTGAAGATAACTTTTTGGACTTTTTTTTAATAATAAGTCCAGGTGAATGCGTTGAACTATTCAATTTTGACTTTAACCATTTCTATAAATATAAAATATAAAGTATTTAGTGTTTTTTTAGGTGTGCTTAACCCTTATGTTGTGTTTGGGTCTCCCGTGACCCGTTTCAAGTTAAAATGATATAATAACTACTCTCTAGTTTTTTTTATCGGTACAAAGGTTTCATGATATCTTCCACAACAGCTATATAAACACTACAAAACAGATTTTGACAATTTTTGCCAAGTCTGAAGGTCTCTAAATTTGGTGTTCGGGTCTGGGGAGACCCGGCAGAATTGCTGTGGGTCACTCGGGGTCAAATTAGGCCCAATCAAGATTCATCTTTGACTTTAGACACCCCACCTTATTTATTTACAATAATTATTTATTCATTAAAGATATTTAGTTTGTTGTCAAAGTGTAGCAAAAAACATTATTTTATATTTTAAGGTTAGGGGCCTTGGAGTGTGTGAAGCTGATCAGGAGAGTCATGTGTTGCTGAGTGCCATAATGTAATTCTTCATAACACCACCAGATAGCACTAACGTAATACATCTCCAAGCATGGCTTTGCATTTTAGTACTTCTACAAGTATAAAATGCTTTAAATGTTATTGATACAAATGTCAGCATTTGTATCAATAACATTTAAACTTTAAACTTACTTTGATGTGCCACAGTCATATTCTACAGAGCTGTCACCAAGGAGGATGAGGACGGAATTCGAAAGACGTGAACCAAGGCATCCAGAGGAAGAAGCCGCAGGAGAATATGGACAAACAGAGAGGTCCTGCAGTTTTAATATAAACTCAAATCTATAGTTATCTGTTCAATCATAAATCAGCAAATCACAGTAAGTGCAGTACAGTATGTCACAAAAGCCATGCTTGCACTTTGTTGTGCATTTATTCTTCCTGCAACATTTTGTCCACTGTTTCAACATTGTTTTAATATTTCTGTTTGAAATTAACTTCATGCTTTACTGTATTTCAGATACTTTTGTTAAACGCCATGAATTCATATAAGGTTTTATAATCAGTATACATTTTGAGTTAATTGTTATTGGTAGCAGCCCTATGGTAGCAGCACACAAATATAGAATCAAACCAAAGTAATCATGTTACATTTGAGGAAGATTTCATTATAATATAGTGTTATGTAAAGGTACATTTAAAATGGATTATTACTTGTTTATGTCACTAGAGGACAAACAAAACAAAAAACACACACACACACACACACATGACCTTTTCTAGAAAAACGATTGACACACCTTTGATGAGTTTTACTGTTTCCCTTTCATTATACAGAAACGTTTCTTCTTGTGTTGTCACGATTTTTCTTTAAGACTGTCAGGGCGGAAGCTATTTGAGGACAAAGAGGCTCATGACGTTCATGTTTTTATGAATCATCAGAATTACATTATAGCATTGCAGATTCAATGTTGGGGAGGTTTAGTGCAGGGGAAGTATGTATTTATGATCTCAGCATTTGTTAAATCTTCAATGATGTTTGTATTGATACATCATGTGGCCTTATTCTGTCTTTTGATAGGATTTTTTGGACAATGTTTCTGTATATCCACCCTCACCAAGTCACATAACACCCCAGCACCAAACATCATAATCGACGGCTTCCCCATACCATTCGCTGCCAAAGTGAAAAGCCTCGGTGTCATTCTGGACGGCTCCCTCTCATTCGCACCACACATAAAAACATCAACCGTACAGCCTTCTTTCATCTTCGGAACATCTCCAGACTCCGCTCATCTCAGTCCTAACCCAGCACTGAAATCCTGGTCCACTCATTCGTCACATCCCGGATTGATTACTGCGATGCACTTCTGACTGGCCTTCCCATCAAGCTCCTCAATAGACTGCAAATAATCCAGAACTCTGCTGCCCGGATCATCACCCGCACCAACTCATCCGACCACATCACCCCCATTCTCACTCAGCTACACTGGCTTCCTGTACGCTACAGTATTGACTACAAAAACCTTCTACTCACATACAAAGCTCTCCATAACCTTGCCCCCATCTACATCACCGACCTCCTTCAGGAGTACACCCCCTCCCACACCCTCCGCTCTTTGTCCGTAGGACTTCTCACCGTCCCAAGCTCTCGCCTCAAAACCATGGGTGCTCGAGCTTTCAGCTGCTCGGCTCCCAGACTCTGGAACTCCCTGCCACTACACATCCGACAGTCTGATTGCATAACAAAATTCAAAACCCAAAATTCAAACCCACCTGTTCAAACTGGCATTTTCTTTATAAACTGTACCCTGTGTCCTTTTGTGTCCTTCTATAGTCCATTTCCTGTTGTTTGTCTTGTTTTATCCCGGCTGATACTTCACTAAATCCACTGTTTTAATTGTTCCCTATATTGCCCCTATGCCCTGTAAGGTGTCCTTAGGTGTTATGAAAGGCGCCCCCCAAAATAAACGTATTATTATTATTATTTATTATATTTAGAAAATACATGTTTCATGTCTTACTTTGCTAGTGCATTTTAGTTGCACCTTAATGTTATATCCACAGACCGTGGAAGCTTTTAAAAAAGGCCTCAAAACCCATCTATTCAATAGAGCCTTTCCCTAGACCTTTTATCTATTACCTCGCTTTTATTTTATTTTTATTGTTTTTTTTGTATTGCTTTTTNGACCGCACAGCAGCTGATATATCTCCGCCAGCCAGTACATTGCAGGCCAGTGCGGAGCTATCAGGATCATTGTGTGTCGCCGTTCCCTCACTCTGGCCAGAGTTGGGGGTATCAGCGCCAGGGGTGGAAACGCGTACAGGAGGACCGGAGGCCAAATGTGCGCGAGCGCGTCCACGCCTAATGGTGCGTTTTGATCGCGCATTGTAAAGAAAAGCTGACAGTGAGCATTTTCTTTTGATGCGAACAGATCTACCGCGGCTCGGCCGTAACGCACCCACAGCTGGCTCACAACCAAAAATATTTTTACGTATTTGCAGACCGTTTTACACTTGCAAATGTATTTGTGAGTTTGCAAATCTTTTAAATGCATTTGTGGATGGTGATTTACATTTACAAATCACATATTTACACACAAATTATTTTTATGTTCACACAAATAATTATGAGACATATCTATGCCCATAGCCAGGCCTCGCCACATGTAAAACTCCTTGCTTACAACATGTTATGTGTGTTTGCCACACACTGCTGTTTATTCTTTGCTCACCAGGTGTCACTCTTTACCCATCGCACATTTTACACTGCTGAGTTAGAGTACATTGAATAGGATCTGTCACATTATCTGTTACATGTAATCCATGTCATTCAATAAAATACAGTGTAAACACCTTATGTGAACATGTAGCACGTGAAGCTATAGCAAGCCACCTTTCCCATAAATACCACAAGCATCAGAATAATAACTCTTATCATAAACCTGCCTTGTTGACACAACAGGGCGTCTGTGTTGAGCAAAACACAGAACTATATAGCTTGCATTGCTGCGAAGCTTGAGGAACAACATGCCAACAATCAAATGTTCACACCTATGCAGTTAAACAAAAAAGAAGGCTGTAAAACTATGATTTAGTTATTACAATAAGAGAACTGAATGTCTGGCATGTCACACATCCTGACAACCAGAAACCAGTTGTAGAAAACAAACGATAAAGCAAGCTTGAGGAATGTGTTATCCAACTTTAATTTATAGTGTTGGAGACATTGTCATGTGAATGTGTTGTCAGTGCACTAAATATGTTTTCTTGTTCAAACTGGAAACACCAGCATCGTGTTTGGAGTGTTGCATGATGACAAAATGACTTCAGAAAACCAATAATCCGTACCTCCACCCATTCATTTAGCAGAGGTTAAGGTTTTCCAGATGTTTCAAGTGCGTCCGTACGCTGAGCCTCATCCTGCGCTTAGCTCAGGCTGGTAAATTGGAAAGGTCACAAGGTCAAAGATGCTCCCTTGTTTTTGCAGAGATGGTTTAGAGGACACACACACAGGAGAGGTGATGCAGTACATGTGTATGTGAGCTGTTATACTATCTGACTCTTAACTTGTGCGTGAGCCCCAGTGATTGAAAGCGAACACACACGGAGCAGGTTTGGGGTTTCAGAAGCTTTAATCAAACCTCATCAGCTGAGCTCTGGGGCTTGACGGTTGACTCCAGCCATTTATTCCACCCTGGTGGGAGTTGAAACAACACAGTAAGATACAGAAGAAGCAATGCTTTGTGTGTGTGTGTGTGTGTGTGTGTGTGTGTGTGTGTGTGTGTGTGTGTGTGTGTGTGTGTGTGTGTGTGTGTGTGTGTGTGTGTGTGTGTGTGTGTGTGTGTGTGTGTGTTTTGTTTGTGTGTCCAGAAAGAGCTTAATCAGATGCAAGTAGAAATACAGAAGAGAATCCAGGAGACGGAAAAGAGGCTTATAGAGCTCCCACATGCTGCCCGCCAACACAAAGTAAGAAGTTATGTAGTTTTGAGGAGAAACCTTTGAACCCATTCATTTTTTGATGTTTTGATTGTTACGACAAACACATTTACAATCCTTGTACCCTCTTCTCCTCCTCTTTGGGAATTTCGTAGGCCTTGGTGCAGGCTCTAAATCAAGAGAGCATAGATTTATTCTCGGAGCTTGTCAAGACTGTGAATCAAACAGGCATCCAGGTCGGTGAGGTCCTCAGCACCCATGAGACCTCCTTAGGTAGCCGGGTCGAAGGACAGATCCACAGACTGGAGCAGGAGGTGGCATCGCTGCGCTGGAAGAATGATGAGCTGAGCAGGCTGAAGGACATGCAGGACGACATCTGCTTCTTGAAGGTAATTAGTGGTTGGGTGTGAACTAGAAATAATCAAAACCACTTGATTTTATCATGATGCACAGAGAATAAGGTTCACCAGTAATGACATTTAAAATCCTATGTCTTATTGTTATACATTTTGTTGTTTCTTTCTAAAGAATTTCTTCATCATGGAGCCGCTGGGTCAGACAGGAGCAATAGGAGAGTCGATACTGAATCAGGAGGAAGCGGTGATAGCCTCTGTTCGCTCTACCATGAAAGAACTACAGGAGTCAATTCAGGAACTCTGCAAAGCCAGTCTGGCCAAGGTCATCACATTAGGTCAGTATTTTATTTCCCCTCTCTCTTTCTTGCCATTCTTCTCAATTTCAGACATTCAAAACCTTCCTTTTTTTTTGTAGTGAATCCTGATGCAGTGGCTTCAACATCCAATGATGCCTCAGCAGCAGCGGCAGCAGCTAGCAGTGGCCAGGCGACCACACAAACTACAGGTACAGTAACTTAAAATCAACCAGTGTGATAAAAGCAGAACACAATCATGATAAACAAAAGTTTGTTTTGACTGTTATACTCAGAAACTATAGGTGTGGACTTGATGCACATGACTTGAACCAGAGTTGGACTCTAGTCACAGTTGTTATCACTTGAGACATGATTTGCTGAATTCTGAAAAATAATTGATTTGCTGGACATTATACAGAGTTTATTGAGCAAAAGGCTTTGGACAAAATTACCTTTACTTGGACTTATGACATGGAAATATTTTACCTTCTCCTAAGCCCAAGAATTAAAGTGAATGTTAAAAAGTTAAAAGTATCATCCCAAGGTTTCCCTTTATTTCTTATTTATTCATAAACTGAAATAAGGAAACCTTTTAGATATGTGTTTTACAACTCATCTCCTTTTTCCTGTAGTGTATGAGATGATGACAGACCCTGCTCCTTTGCCACCTCCACGACCTCGGTGTAAGTTACTGCAGAAGCATTTTATACTATATGTCTGTGGTGTTTAAATATGTCTGTTAGAAATGACCCAAGTTATAATGCTTTATTTCCACTTTCTGTTTCCCTAGGCCAGCATGAGGATTCATTAAAACGTCCTGCATGTGCTGAGGGTAAGAATAAGTAATACTGGGGCTAGATTACATGAAAAGGTTTCAGAAGTGTTATATCATGGAATTGAGATTTCATTCGGTTTACCGGTTCCTGTGTTTCCTTTCCTCCATGAAGCTTCAGCCCCACCTTCCCCCTTCCCTGCTCCCCAACCTCAGGGTAAATACAAAAGTATTTATCCATCAACTACTTATTTTTGTAGAAGTAAAACGTGTATATAATTTCACTGATTTTAATATAAATATTTGTTACCTTGTAGCACCTCCTGTAACAACCGTTGGACTTGTTAACCCAGAACCAAAGACAAGAGAAGAATTACTGAAATGTGAGTCCATCATACTCTTTAATATAAAGCTAAATAAACAACACAGTCTAATAGTCTTTGGGGAGATCCAGAGTCTTCACTAAAATGCGTCCTCTCCCTTCAGTTCGCTTCGAGCCCACCATGGACGCCAACACCGTTTATCGCCACGTGCAGCTTTCCGATGGAGGTCATAAGGCCACGATGCGTGCTGAGAACCTGAACCTACCGGAGCATCCTGAGCGCTTCCTCTTCTGGAGGCAGGTTCTCTGCAGAGAGGCTCTGGCAGGGAGCCCTTTCTACTGGGAGGTGGAGTGGACTGGCAAGAAGGTGAATCCTTAGACATTACAACTTTATGTCTGAGGTCAATAAATAAGTCAAAATAATCTTGGTTGACTTCATATCATAGACATTGCATACATGGATAATCAGCGTAAACAACCATGTGATTAATTTTCATTCAAAACGCAAAATAATCTTCCCCTTAGGATGAATTGAGACATATTTAGAGATCCCTTAACTTTTCATAATTTTAAAATGTTTTCCATTGCTAGATAAACTACTTGATAGCTGCAACTGTGTTGTGATGGTTCACTAAAAAAAGTATTTTCTTAATAATAGTTTTAAAAGATATATTTTTTAATAATAAACATTTATCTTTCCAATAGGGAATTGTGTACAAATAATACTATATGCCCTGATGCAGGTGATCAATGGGAAGCTTTTCCTTAAAGTGGACCTATCATGCTATATTTGAATAATATAGTGTAGGACCATACCTATATAAGGCATATTTATACTTTTTATTTTTCAAAATACCAAACAGATCATGCATTTTAGCCATTCCTCATTTTGCTCAATTTAACACTGTCTTTGCATGGGCTGATTCTGTGAGAACAGCACCATCTACAGGCCTGGCATATGTACTGCAGCGTCTCCAGCACTTTCGAACGACAATGTCGTGGCTGTCTCCTCCTGATTGGTGGAGTTGGCCCAATAGCCGTAGCGCCACTTCTGTGACGTCATAGAAGTGTTCAAATCTGGATCAGTCTGTATCAGATCCGTTGCAGCCCCTTTTTAAGAGATTTGGGTATGGAGGAAAATAGAGAGGGTTGTGTTTTCTGACACTTGGTGAGTTCCCTGGAACACCGGGGACACATATTCATGTAGAAAAGACGTACAAAAGTGCATTTTGCATGATAGGTCACCTTTAATTTTCACAAAATCAACCACGTTCCGAAAACTCAAAATCACAAAAGTTAAGACAGAAAATAAATCTAAGCTCTCATTTGAAAACCAGCTCAGGGAAATTGTAGAATACAAATAGCGCAATTTATGAACTAGTGCAAGGGAGCTTTATTTTCTTATCTAGTTTTTTTTCTGTCCCACCATAAAGATGACTATAGGCGTGGCATACAAGGAGATTAATCGTAGGTCTTCTGATGACAGCAGCCGTTTGGGCCACAACGCTCTGTCTTGGAGCTTGTACTGGTCCGGGACTGGCTTCTCTTTCTGGCACAATGGTCAGGAAAAACTGCTGGGCTCTCCTAAGTCCCGGCGGGTTGGCATCTATCTGGACCAGCATGCAGGGGTTCTGGCCTTCTACCGCATCTCCCACAACCAGGCTGAGATCATCCACCAACACCAGAGCCAGTTCACAGGTCCGCTGCACCCAGGGTTCAGGTTCTGGACCGGAGTGGGAGCTACAGTGACTGTTTGCCAATTGGATTGAGTTGTATATGAAAAATGTGTTGTCAGCTTTTGATATAACCAGCTTGTCTGGTTGGCAAATTGTAATAAGGTTATGTCATATAGAAACAAAACAAATTCAGAAATGTCTGGTTTTCATATTCTTTTTACACAAAAGCTTAATTGATGAGATTGATTTGTAAGTGAATAAAAGAGAAAACACGCATTTCATCGATACGTCCTTATTAAAACATGTTACTTAGGTTAACTTACGAAGTTTGAGTAGCCCTCAGTATTGGTTTGAGTATGCTAATACAGATTGTTTAAGCATACTAGTAAGTAACACAGTAAAGGTTTATATTTGCTGTCATAATTTGCTCTCAAAGATACAATTTATGATCAAAAATATTTTTCATAAGTTTTCCATAGTGCACCAGGAAAAGCGCTATACAAATGTAATTTATTATTATTATTATTATAACCAAGGTTTTACGCTACAACTTAAAGAAGTGGACACACAATGACAATATGCTATAATTTAGCAATGAAAAGCAAAGTATGAGCACGACGATGCGCCGTTACTAGAGCTCTCGTGAACATGTTTATATAATTTATTGATGTAGTATTTATTTAATGGTATAAGTGTTCACCCCCATCTTGTTTGTTGCTTCCGGTCGTCTCTGTGTTCCCTCCTACTGATTACCCAATTGTGTTCACCTGGTGCCCTGTGTTGTCTCCTCCCCCCTCACCTGTGTCTAATTGCTCCCCCTCACCTGTGTCTTGTTAGTCTGTGTATTTAAGTGCTGTTTCTTGTTGTGCTGATTGGGGTGTGGGTATTTAGGCTCTGTTTTCCCTGTCTGTGTAGAGTGGTAGTGGGTGAGTGAGATCTTTGTGGCTGCAGGATGTGTTCACGGAGAACAGCAGGATTGAGGCTGTGAACTTTGTGCACATTATTTTAATAAATGCCCACGTCGGGTTATATTTTTGGACGTTCTGCCTCTTCCTCCTTGCTTGGTCGGGCCGCTCAACGGTCAGTCTCACAGAGCATATGCAAATGCAACAATAGTTTGCACTGATTAAATGTACAAAGAGAAAGAACAAAAACCACAAGAAAATAAGTGAAAGCTATAACAACGACTAAAGTAATCATCCTACATTCAATCAAATATACATTTTGACTCAAATAATCACCCCCCCACTTGTTGCTCTGAGCGAGGCCACTTTTTTGTGTGTCTTCTTCTCTTGACCTAACACTCACAAGCATAGCCTGGTTTTGTGCTAGTCAGGAAATTCAACACTATTCACAGGAAGACAATAAAGCTCTCGTGTTACACGTGTGGCCACAGCTTGTTGTGTCTTGCCCTGATTGAAAAAGTAGGACAAATTAGAGAAAGTAATAATGAGTGAGGACATGGCTTCTGGAAAAAGTAAGAAGTAATTAGATCTGTAAGACAAATGTAGGGAAGTATAAATGAGAAGTAGAAAGTAAGTGACAGAACAGATTTGAGTCAAATTAAAAGTAGCTGACATTAGTACTTAAGTACAGTACATGATTAAATGTACTTAGTTACATTTAGACACTTCAGGTCACTTCATTTTAATGCACAATATATAATTGGAAAGAGAGGAAATCCATGCATACATATTTGCGTGTTGATGGGAATGCTGAACCACATAGACAGCTAGCCTCCGAGGACAGATAATACCGGACCTACATCAACAACACAAAAACCAGGACGGTGTCTGTGTGTGTGTTTGTGTGGGTCTGTGCTGCCCCCACGCAAACATAAAGGAGTTAAGGTATACAGGTGTATACATATGCAGGCATAAGGCAAAACATAATGGTATAGGGGAAACTGGGAGGAGCTATAGAAGAGAATTGATGGGAAACATAGATATATAAGGGAGACCCTGCATGAGTCAATGAGTCTGCCCTCTTGAAGCCTTCGTCAACTGCCAGCATCACCATGCGAGGTGAGACTAGATATAAATAGAAAAGTTGTAAATTTTTTTACTTTCAATGATAGGATTCTTTCTGGGTTATTGGTTAATAACTGTTTTTTCTTCTCCCAGCTGCTGTTTTGCTATGTCTATTGGAAGATGCCTTAATTCGGGCCAATATGTATGCCTGGAGGGGACAGGTGGTTGATTCCAAAACGGAAAATGGTGAGTGAAAAAGAAATTATAATAAGTCATGGGAAATAGTTATTGAGTCGGCAGACCCTTTCATCTTCAACCTACTGAACTTCTGTGTGTTCAGCATGCCTTACTGACCAGGGGTCGTGTGGTTGCTGTCTGATGCAGCAGCAGATACAAAGGATGAAGATGTGACTGAGCTGGAGCAGGAACTGACAAAAACAAAGAACATTCTCAACAATATCAGAGGTGAGCCAAGTGTATGAGATACTCAAGAGGAGAGTGAAGGTAATACATCAGTGGCTTTCCCCAGTATAACCTCATGTTTTTCTCTCCCCCCTCTGCATCTCCAGCCAGCCGCAGTGCCTTCTCTGTGTCTCTAATCAATGAAAACAACTTCAACTGCTCTGGCCCCTTCCCTGACGACAAACTCATCCCTTACAAACACGTATCAATCAATCTGGGTGATAGCTACAGTACAGACACTGGTATCTTTACTGTTCCTCGCTCTGGTGTCTACAGCCTGGCCCTCACCATCTACAGTGACGCCGGGGCTCCTGGCAACACGTTGGCCGCCTGCGCCAGTCTGCAGGTTAACGGCCTGGTGGTGGCAGGATCCAAAGACAGAAATATGCAAGACCAAGAGGACAGCGCCACTATAGTTGTGGCCCTCCACCTGAATGCTGGGGACGAGGTGGCTGTCAACCTGCCCATTGGAAGTTTCCTCTGCGATGACAACAGCCACTATTCACTTGCTGTATGCTACTGATTAAGTTAGGGAAATGTAGCTGCCCTTGGATTTGTACCAACTCTTGACCTCCTGATGAGGTTTGAGTCTGATACATGAAATCTTTCTGTGGTGAGAAGTGTGCTTTTTAGTCTTGAATATATCTTCTCTATTGCTATCTTTAATCCATCTCAACACAACGTCCTCATCTTTACTTCAAAAACCTTTAGACCCTATATTATCTTTTGACAGATGCAATTATTTAAATCCACATTTCTGAAGCCTTCTAAATAACAGTTCAAAATGTTGTATATCTTTTAACCTATTCCCCATAACAACTAACTAATGCCATGCAGTCTGAGTAACTTGGTTCTTGTGAATTAAACTGTGTCGTTTACTGATTTTATGTGACATGTATGATTTTTTTTTTTTTTTTTTTATGTGGACAAAATAAACCAGGATTCTCAACCAAACTGTAGCTGTGGTATTTTTGTTTTAATCACCACAATGGGACACTGGAAAGTCGAAAGAGTACTCCATTGATGTAGCATTGAACTCATGACATTGTTGGACTCATGGTGGGAAGATATCAGCTTTTTCCCCCCAACACATTATTTTTCCTTATCAAAACCTGGCTACTAAATGAACATCACTACAACCCTAAATGGCCTCCAAGCTGAATGGTATTTTAAGCCGGTGGCTCCTGTGTTTACTGCAAGACTTTAAATGGCTTTTCTCTTGTTCGTCACTTCCTTTGTAATGGACACACTACCTCCTCTCAGGCGATACATTATACCTGGTTGGCCTTACCAACAAAGCCCTTTAGGGTGTGTGTCTGGTTGTGTGTGATTTCTACAAAATGAGAGCCCCTAGCGATGAATAAATACAGCTTTAGTCATGAAAGTCATAAAGGCAAATAGGGCAACAATAAAAACAAGGACGAGCAATGCCAAAAGAGGAAGAATAAAAACGAGAGGTAACAAGGGCGGGACTCTCAGAAAAATATAAATATCCAAGTCTTTTGTCTCGGGATCAGTCTACGCACTTTCAATCCATCTGAAGCCATCATCCTTCACCAGCATCAACATGAGAGGTGAGACTTAATACAAGTTTCAACTACAGTGGCATAATATTTAGGATGGTAAGGGTTTCTAGCTTCACAGACAATATGGAATCCAGAATGACTTTTCAACTGAAAGGTCAGACATAATGGAAGAAGAGCAGGTTAGAAATATCCTAAATGAAGATGGCTTTTCAATGTGGTATTTAACAACGAAGAAGAAACACAATTCTGGGGACACATGTACAATGTAATGTAGGAGGGAATGGTCTCTTTTTTAAAGCTTAAAGGCACGGAAACAGCAGTCCAGAGTAAGGTCATTTTTCCGAGAAACTATAATGCAAACCATTTTCTGCGTTTTATTTGTGTGCCTTTGCTTTCCCCCCCCCAGCTATTGTGTTGCTTTGTATGCTGCATGCAGCTTTTGGGATGGAAGGATATGGCTGGGTGGATCCTTCCTCTACTTCTTCTGACACAGCATCCAATCGTAAGAGAGTTTTAGGAAAATGTATTTATTTTGTCTGTCAATATATAGTCAATGTGTCTGCACATACTTACACCTGCAACCTTTGTCTTAATGTGTGTGCTTTTTTGTTTGTGAATGTATGCATGCACAGCGTGTTATTTGGATCAGCAATCGTGTGGCTGCTGTGTGATGCAGAAGCAATTGAACAGGATGGAACAGTACTTTAACTTCAGCTATGAAGGAATGCACCACGTCCTGACAGAATCAAAGATGGCCCTCAACTATTTCAGAGGTGAGCAGATCCCGCAAACAAACCAGGAGTCAGTTCATAACGTTATCAAAATATCTTAAAGCAAAGACACACACGTTTTTTTATGCACTGGTTAGGTAAGGTATTTAAGGTTTGTTCATTAATTCATGCCAGATTTATATATAAAATTCACGTCCCATATGTTTTCTGGTTGTGGACAGTTTTTTGTTATTTATGGAGTGATACAAACAGATATTCAAAGTTGCTTATTTAAAAACATTTGACCCTGAATTTTGAATCTAGCAATATCCGATGTTAAGATTTCTGTTCGGGAAATCAATTTAACACATTTTCAAATAGTTAAATGCCTCATTTGCTTATTGAACATAACATTGTGGAAAATGTAAAATACAAAACAGAATTGTTTTAATGTTACTTATCAACTTGGTTAGTGAGTCAATGTTGCTTTGAAGAATAAAACTCCTTCACCTTATTCTTCCAACCTGATTTTCTATTCTTCTCTGCTTTTTCAGAGAGCCGCAGTGCCTTCTCTGTCGCTCTCAACAGCAACGCTAGAATGGACTGCTTTGGCCCCTTCCCTGACGACAAACTCATCCCTTTCAAACACGTCTTCATCAATCTGGGTGATAGCTACAGTACGGACACCAGTATCTTCACCGCTCCTCGCTCTGGTGTCTACAGCCTCGCCGTCACCATCTACAGCGACATTGATTCTCCTATTAACCCCTTTGCCGCCTGTGCTAACCTGATGGTCAACGGCCATGCGGTAGCTGTTTTACCCGAACATAAAGGCAATGACCCTGAAGACAGTTCCACGGTGGTGGTGGCTGCGGGACTGAAGGCTGGGGACCAGGTGGGGGTCCTCCTGCCTGCAGGATGTGTCATCTGTGATAACCTAAGCCACTTTAACACTTTCACCGGCTTCCTGCTGCATACCACCGACTCATAGGCTAATTCTAACGTTTAAGGCACTTACTTTAACTGTTTTTGAGTCTGTTAGATAAATGCCCGACTTGAGGGCTCTAATCTTTTTCTGATATTTTTACTATCACCAATCCTGCCGATGCTTTCACAATTTCCCTTTGAGGGAAGCCAAGTTTTTATTCAACTTATTTTTTCTTTTTCTTTCGTTGATGATCTTTAAAGCTACTGAGATGATTTTAAGTGAAATGTGATGTACCTGAAACTTACCACTGAAATAAACCAGACTTTTGAACAGACATGTTGGCATTGTGAGTCACTTTGTTTCAAACACCACTAAATATGTTATCGATAAATAAAGATTCAAAATTGATGTCTGCATGTTGTTGTTGTAAACAATGATGGTTAAATAATTTATTTGACTTTGTTCATTAGAACTATAACACATAGTTTGCTTTTAGGATTAAGATGTTTCTCAAATACATTTTTAAACATTTGTTTGAAGCCCTTAAGAAACAATTGTATTTACCCTTACTCACCGAAACTCAATACAAGTATGACTACAGTACAATACATATTTTTAAAATCTCTATTTGAAGACTATAGTCCAAATTTAATCAAATATGTTAATACTTTTTCTAAGGTCTCATATTATGTGCATTATTCTCGACAAACACCATATCTGCAATAAATCCAGTGAAAAAGCCAACGTCAGGAGGAAATCAGAAACACATCTATAAATGTTTATTTTTCACAGTCATACTGAAAAGGCTGTTTTCATTATATCAAACATCAACATGATCTCGTGCCCAAAAATAATCATCATGTGCAGAACAGTGCACACAATACTTAAAAAAGCCATTCTTCTCCTTGTTCAACAAATCATCTTGGTTAACAGAGTAATATATCTAGATGCAGATTCAGAATACCTTTGTGGTCCATTAAATGTACATATATCTTTGGCACTGGCAAACATAAAAAACACTCACCATAAACAATACAACATACAATTCGTACACTGAAAAATCTGAAACGTTGAAATGCATTATGTCAACAGATTTCACATCACTGTTTTTGGTTAGTTAAAAGCAATAATATTAAGTTTAAATAGTACTAATAACCTAATACAGTTTTATTAGTACAACGATACATTAAAATAAGGTGATGGTGTTAGTGGCAGAATGTCCTAAGAAGGTTCCTTTGGGCTTGGAAAGGGGGCTTAAGTTTGAGCCAAGGTGTGGGTGTGTGTGTGTGTGTGTGTGTGTGTGTGTGTGTGTGTTCAAACTTAAGCCCCCTTTCCAAGCCCAAAGGAACCTTCTTAGGACATTCNTGTTCACCAACACGATTTTCCCCTTTTTTTCGTGTTGCACAGCACGATTTTAAAAGCAATGTATTTCTATTGGTAGTCACAGCTTCCGGTCTTCCTATAACACGTAATGCTGTGAGACTACCAATAGAAATACATTGCTTTTAAAATCGTGCTGTGCAACACGAAAAAAAGGGGGAAATCTTGTTGGTGAACACGAATCAATAGATTAAAAATCGTGTTGGTGAACACGAATCAATAGATTAAAAATCGTGTTGGTGAACACGAAATGCCATGAGACTGAATTGCATTTGCATGTATCAGATGGGAATCCCACATACAACCGACAGAGAAACACTTTTTATTATATCTAGACTCTTTGTCAACACATTTATTGGTGCTGCAGCGCAAAAAAGACAATTTACTTTTGTTATTATTTGTGGTATAGTGTTACACCTGCCAAAGGATGTCTACGTGTTCTAAGGATGGCACTCCAAGCTGTCGGTTGTGTTTTTCCTGCCAGACTGGATGAGGCAATGGAGGCTAATTGGGGCTCACTGATCTGACTCTCATTTGAGGAAGTTCTTCAGTTTGCCTCTCCTCAAACATGTTTTGATATTGTTAATGTCCCCAATAAAATAACTTAGCGTCTGTGACAAAACTCCCTCCTTCCAAAGCCATGTTTTGAATTCAAATGATATTCAAATAAGCACAAGCTGCTAGTATCTATGCTTTTCCTCCGCCCAGATCCTTTTCCCTCGGAACTAATGTGAACAAACTCTTTTGTGCTTATGAAAATCATTCTTGTTCTGTATGCTAAACGACACCCAGTGGTTTCCAAGGTTTGTCTTGCTGGCAACCTTTCTTTCTGTTCCAGGACACGTCAATGACATAATGTATTTCCTGTTATACCTGTCACGTCTGTAATTCCAATTGAATTGTCAAGGACCTGTGAGCAACTAACCCACATGAATCAATATTCATTCTCTAGTCTCTAAAAGTACTTCCTTATTCACCTGTAATTGTAATTCATTAACTCTAAGAAAGTAACCTATGTTCAAAGTGAGCAATAGAGAGAATATATAAAACATATTTTTGTATGCAAATGTACTTCCTCATGTCCACATGTATAGCACACAGATTAAATGCATTTCCTTGAGGGGGAAATGTCAGGTTAAGTGCCATTACAGAAGTGTGTGATAAACTAATGTGTCCTTGAGAATCTCCCTGTAAACAAACACAGAAGTCTCTGACTAATGTTTCATGATAAGGCCGGTCAGTGATTAATTTACTTTTCATTCAAAGCTAACTTGTCTTGTTTTCCTTTCCCAGGAGAACCGGCTGAGTTTGACCCAACGTTCAATGGGCCCATGAAGAAAAGGTAACACTGTCCCTGGTTTTTCTTTGTTTTTTTTACAAATAACTCCTTAAACTGCAAATCCTAAACCCAGCAGATTGTGTTTTTCCAAAGTTCCTGTTGACTGAATCACGTTTGTCACCCTCAAGGCAAACTTTGATGCAAAGGTCAGCCTGTTTACAATAACCTCTCCCTTTCCTCCATCAGAGGGTGCACTGATATCATCTGCTGTATCCTGTTTATGGCGGTCCTCCTGGGCTACATAGCAGTTGGGATTTTAGGTGAGAGTAACCTGACAGCACCAACACATGCCCCACATATCACATTCTCCTCTCTGCGTCCTTCTTTGTTCCACTAAATTGGAAAAAATAGCAAACAAAGGTTGCATAGTCTTTTCAAGTTTCATGAATAACCAGGAATACCAAAATGAACTTAAATGTGCATTTTTACATAGATGTTTTTGTTAACATGTTGAGATGTATTTCAATGAAATCCTTGAAGTATTATTTATTTATTTTTATTTGAAAGTTTGTTCCTCTATACTCCCTCTCTCACACTCCTTTTTTGTTCGAAACACTAAAAGTGTGATTTTATGGGGAAAGGTAGAAAAGGAAGTGCCACTTCCTTTACAGTCTTTCTGTCAAAATACAGACAATACAAATATGTGTGTCTCTCTTTGTTTCTCTACCTTGGTAGTACATCTGCAATTACTCAATAGAGTTATTGGGGGGACACAATAATATATATTTTAAAATATTATTTTAACTAAGGTTTTGTGTCTCCTGTGATTTCCCTTTGAATGAATCTATTCTATTTCTTCATCATAATTCCTCGATGCATCTTAAAAAAAAAAGATGTACGTTTTATATGTTGAGAAATATCATTACGTACGAAATGCTGATTTCCACTACAACATCCAGTCAGCGGCTCTTTATTGCCCTGTCATCAAACTCATTGCAGCACTTATAACTCCCTCTTATCTCGAGTCAACAAAGAGGCCAGATAAGCCAAATATGTGTCAGCGACTGTGTGCGTCCCAAATAATCAGATCCATAGAGGCAGGTCAAAAGCATTGGTTAGCTATTGTCGAGTTGCTGTAGTGGAGGAATCTACTGGCTATTGTTAAAACATAAGGGCTAAATTAATCCCTAATAAAATACTTAACATAGTGTCTAGCTCAGATGAAGAAACGATGCACTTATATGACCTTTGTGCCCTCTTGTGGTTGGACTGAACATATTCATCAATGGCTGGTATCACACTAAATTCTGGGGTGTAAAAAGGCAGTAAAGCCACTTTGGTGCATGCAAATGTATATATTTGTTAAAATCTTGCTTGATGACATACTAATTTTGACAACAAGAATTGTGTTCTGTGACCCAATCTTTATATTAGACTGTTACAATTTGTTGTTAAAATGCTGGTAAAGAATGGGGTTGAATATGATAACACTGCCCTCTTGCAGAAGTACCGTTTCCTCAGTGCCAAAGCATGGAGCGTGACTTGCTGTCAATATCTTACCTTTTTTGTGTTTTTTTCCTATTAGCTTGGCTTTTCGGTGACCCAAGACATGTTCTTTATCCAAGAAACTCAACTGGATGGTTCTGCGGCATTGGAGAGAATGAGTAATTCAACCTCTCGTCTTTTCGAAAAACGTTAACATAAAGAATGTGCATTTTAAGTATTTCAAATCTTTCTCTCTCAGAGGCCGACCCAACCTGTTCTACTTCGACTTCATCAAGTGTGCCACATCTGTTAATGTTATGGCAAATGCCCTTAACGGTTTTCAGTGTCCAACCATGCAGGTAAAGAAGGCTGCTTTTGTTGTTTCTGATGATACTGGTCGGTTAACTGTACTATCCCAGTGTCCCAGAAATAATCACCTTTTTTCTCTACCTATAGGTGTGCGTGGAGAGCTGTCCCTCTCAGTTTTGGGCTGTGGGGATACTGTCATATTTGCCTAATGTAAAGCCAGCAGACGTTTTCAATCAAACTCTCTGTGTGCCATCCATAGACCTGGCAACAACTAAGTTTGTAAGTCCCATTCTTAGAAAACGTTGTGTGTTCCTTTAAAAAAATCCCAGATGAAAGATTTGCTTTGATCATTTTTAGTACATTTAACATTTTGTATTATGCTTTATAATTTGCAAAATAGTACACTTTGATTGATTCACGTGTAATTGTTAAACTATGTGATAATGTTCTTCTCAGAGTGTTCAAGACATAGTGGACAAGGAGCTGTGTCCTTTCTTCTACATGCCCACGGCCTCTGGTGAGTTTAATGCTCCTATAGACTACATTGCATCCATATTAATATTGGTCTGATGATACATGAGCACTATAGCAGGGTGGGTATGAGTTTCATACGGCTGCTTATTTAGAATGTACATTAACTTATTGTCACTGTTGTGTATTTGATGCATGATGGCTTGTGATGGAAAGTGCCTTAGATATCAAGGAAATTATAGTCTTCAATTTCAAGCTGATTTGATTATTTTCTGTTCTGATAGTGCTGGGGAGATGTTTGCCCGATATCACAGCACTGGACAGGGTCCCTTCGTTCTTCTCAGAAATTCCAGGTTTACCCTCCTCAGTCAACGACACAGTCAACCAAATGATGAACGGCACAGGGTAAGATACAGAGTTTCCTCACCTCATCGTGGGTTGAATGAAAAACTCATTCTTTGTTTTTCAATTGCTTTGACTCATTTCTTTGAACCAACCCTAACATTTCCAAAGTGTTGGATGTAATCATCACAACTGTTTCATGGGCAATAACATATATTTCTGCAAAAGGTGGTAACTTACTCAAGGCATTTCATTTGTTCCCGAACAACCTAGTTATTGTTTGCAAATGAAATTAAGTTTGTTTTATATGTGAGCCTTACTCTTCAGAATATTTAGATGTTTTTTTTCAACTCTAGGTCAAAGTTTACAAGGAAAGGTCAATAAATGATATAGTACAAAGAAAAACGCTATGCTTATGTGTATAGTATACTTGAATCAATGGCAAATTCAAATCTGGTGAGAATAACAAGAGCATTGTTCAGAGATTTGAATTTACGGTTTTAAAATTACGGTTGTAATTCTAGTTCAATAATCGAGCCAAAGGGGAAGTAAAAAACTGTAAATCACATATAAGGACACACCAGATACAAATGTTAACCCTGTTTCTCTCTCCTCCTGATCACCAGCACACGGTAGGTCTTCATGAGTGTTTGTGTCGGCTCTTTGTGTAGCAGATAGTTTGTAGTTGCTGTTGTGGCCTTAGATGCTGTGTGAAACACTCGCTTGTGACTTGCGGGGTTAGTAGAAAGTAATGTGTATCTCTCTTACAGCAGATTCATTTCTCCATTCTCTCTTTCTCTATTCTGATTCTTTGGGGTTATGTTTATCTTTTTAGTCTTTACCACTTCATTTATTTTTGTAACTTCCAACAGGCTGTATTCTACGACGGAGTAGGCTATTAGGGCCACACTTAGAAAAAAAACCCAGAGATTTCGAGAAGTCGTAATAATAAGAGAATAAAGTCATAGTTACGAGATTAAAGCTTTATATATACAGTCTACGGATTAAAGTCGTAGTTTCACAAGTGACTTGAGAAGGAGACAACAGCAACGTCCTGCAATACAATGAGATCTTGTGAAGCAGTACTTTAGTTTAGGTTTCTCAAATAACGAAATACTTAATCCTTTGGCACATCAGCATCAGATTATCATAAGTATTAGAACTTTGAAAAGGTTGTGCAAGAAACTATGTCTATTATTTTGAAGAAAGAACCAAACGGACTTGGAGGAGATTGTCTCCTTTCTGCAGGAGGAAATGTCTGGTTCTGGCCGACTACAAGGCTATCGTTGGTTACATCTACGAGCTGTTCAAAGGGATTTGTTGTTTCACAAGAAACTGAGAGACTTGTAATCAAGGCTTTGGATCCAGAAGGAGTCGAACGATAGCCTTGTAGTGGAATCGGAATGAGCTCCCCATTGAAATCAGGACAGCAGATAGCCTACATCTTCCGGCGCAGACTGAAAACTTAAACCTGATGTACTTGTATGATTCTGTTTTCTTCAAGTTTGTATCTTCTTGGTCGAATGCATTTATTGTAAGCCGCTTTGGATAAAAGCGTCAGCTGAATGCAATGCAATGTAATGTAGTCGGCCAGAACCAGCCATTTCCTCCTACAGAAAGGAGACAATCTCCTCCAAGTCCGCTTCTCAAGTCACTTATGAAACTACGACTTTAATCTCGTAATTATGACTTTATTCTCGTAACATTACGACTTTATTCTCGTAACTATGACTTTATTCTCGTACTATTACGACTTTATTCTCGAAATCCCTGTGTTTTTTTTCCTCTAAGTGTGGCCCTCATACTCCGTCGTAGTGTTCATTGTTTGTTTATTAACACATTTTTTTACTCTACCCTTCTATCTTCATTGTTTTTATTTCACTAGGCCTTTTTTACTTCTCACTTTTACTGATGCATCTTGTCCTTGCTTTTTCTCATTAGGGACATTGTGAATGGCTTCAATGCCAGAGACATTGGCATCCGCATCTTTGAGGATTTCGCGTCGTCATGGCCGTGGATCCTCGTGTGAGTTACCCTGCAGAGCTACACCTCACATACACTGCCAATTATTGGCACTAATACAGAAATACATTTCCCTTGAGATTATCCTGAGCTGAACTCCTGGAAGCATCAATTAGCATTACATATTTGTTTGTTATAGTACTTGGACATAATGTATCTTTATTTTATTATATTACTTCTGTTATTATTCTCATCTTTGCAGACCAGGTCTTTGCATTTCTTTTATATGCACCTTATTAGCCACCGGTCAAACTCACCCATCCATTCAGTAGTCTTTTAATCTAATCTATGTCTTACAATTGAATAGTGTAGGATTTGATCATCATAAACATCTTCATTCTTCAACTCTGGTATTATATTAACCTCATGTTTTCTATACCCTTTTTTTCTTTTTCGTAATACCCATGTTATATTCCCTCTCAGTGGTCTGGTAATAGCCATGGTGGTCAGCATGCTGTTCCTGTTGCTGTTGAGATTCACCGCTCCAGTGATGGTATGGGTGCTCATCGCAGGACTCCTGGGTGCAGGGGCATACGGTAAACACATAGAGACCTCAGTGTCTCCCACTACCCAGAAACATTTCTTAAGCAACATGTATATAAAAATGTGTGTAACGGAAAAGCTAAAGACTAGATAAATAACTTGGTCCACTGTTCAAATGTAATGTGTAATTTAACTTTTTAAATATTCTTCTTAGTAACTCTAACTGATTGCATGAACAGGTATTAACAGTAAAAAGTTATATGTAAAGCTACGTAGCCTCTCACTGTTACATTGTTGCTTTTCTCTTGCAGGTATATGGCACTGCTACTGGGAATATAGTAACTACAAGAATGCCTCTGCTACAATTTCTAACATCGGTTTCACCACCAACTTTAACGTTTACCTGCAAGTCCAAGAGACCTGGCTGGCGTTCTGTAAGTCTGCTTACCAAGATCATGAAAAATAATGTTTTTCTGTACTGTTTACTAGTAATGAAAGCTTATTCTATAAAGCTTGTATTATTTAAAGCTTATTTAAATTATGTCAACCATGAAGCTTTTACTTAGGCAAATAGTAGAACAGGAAATAACTAATGACATCATAAAGGCCAAATCACATCCAAAAATAAATGCAATAAAACCATTGTTGATATACAGAAGACACTTCAGTTTTATAACACCACTTGATTTATGACATTGTAAATAGCTTCTGGTAAAAGATAACCTTAATTTAAAAGTAACTGCTCTCCGCAACTGTAATTGTATTCCGTGTTGAATTATGTCAGCTCACATTTTTGCGCTTAAGTAGGAGTTTTTCCTTCTTGTCACGCTTTTGTCTCCTCCCTCTCAGTGATAATCATATCTGTGGCGGAGGCCATCATTCTCCTGACAATCATCTTCCTGAGGACCAGAATCCTCATCGCCATCGCCATCATCAAGGAGTCCAGCAAGTGAGTCCTGACGGTGTACAATAAACTTATTTTACTCTCTTTTAATTACCCCTTATATTAACCCATGTCTATGTTGTTCTTTAATCTTTCTGTGAAGAGTGCATAACTTTAAATGTGTGTGTTAATATTCTACAGGGCAATCAGTCACATGATGTCCTCTCTGCTCTACCCTCTGGTCACCTTCGTTCTCGTGCTGGTGTGCGTCGCTTACTGGGGCGCCACTGCTTTGTATCCTTCATTTTTATGTTTGCATTTGTTTTTGTATTTCTATGCATGCTGTCAGTCACAGTGTGCCTTTTACCAGATCAAAGTAAACGTGTATCTAAGCTGCACTTCTATAAAGTCCATAGTGTCTGTTGTTCTCTTTAACTGATGAATGAAAGATATTTGGCCACTTCAGGAGGCCCCATCTACAGAGTGGTGGCTCTGAACTCCACTATGAACGACTGCAAGAGTATCAACGGCTCTGTGGACTGTGACCCTCAGGTGAGTCGGCAGGATGGGAACACGGAGAAGTTTATCTCAAAATGTTTCTTTCATAGCATTAATATCCACAAGTGCCTTTTTTATTCAAAAATGCAAACTTGTAAACAAATGTCTTTTCAAAAGTTATACATACAAAGTATTAGGAATGTGTGTACGTATTCACAGATATTTCTTTCATTTGTGGAATTTGGTTGTGTATTTTCAGATGTTTACACATTTGTATTAGCATTTGTTCAAGTTGTTTATGCTAGATTACACTTTTACACATGATTGTAGATCTAAATTCATCATAATAACACTCGATACAAATTGTGACCTACATTGTAAACTTCTTACATTGATATCTTTGGTTGAATTGGCAAGTAGAATTAATTTGGCTCTGTTAACAGTCAAATTACCATCACTTACTATCATACAATTATTTCCCCTCTAAAACTAAATGACTAGCCATCAGAAAGGGATAAACATAAAATGTCCTTTCACCAAAGATAATGCATGATCTGATAAGTACGAGGAGACGTCATACTGTTTATGCTAAGACTCTTCACAGCCTCTCAACCACTGCACCATTCCACTTTCTTTTTCTCCATCACCCACTCACTCATTCATTCTTCTCTCAGAACTTCAACACGTCAGACTACCCAGACTGCCCCTCAGCCAGCTGCATCTTCATCAAATACAACGAGGAGGGTCTCTTCCAGAGGAACCTCTTCAACCTGCAGATCTACAACGCGGTGGCTTTTCTCTGGTGTGTCAACTTCGTCATCGCCTTGGGCCAGTGCACGCTGGCAGGGGCCTTCGCCTCCTACTACTGGGCCTTCAACAAACCCGACGACATCCCCTACTTTCCTTTGTCTGCTAGCTTCATACGCTCTCTCAGGTGGGTTGATGAGCTGCTGTCACATGGTCACATCCTCTTACAGCAGGTGTGTCCATCCCTGCCAAAAAAGGCCCAAATGAATGCCTGCAGTCCCAAAGGCCGCTATCATTGGTTTACTGTCATCTTGTGATTCTAGTGACATGATAACGTTACCGAGGATAATGCACAAAGGGGAACCTTTTTAACCTAAAAGTACTCGAGTGCTTCACAAAAAATACTGTGTGAAGCAGTTTCCTCTAGAGGGCGCACTAGACACACAACATAACAGTGTGTGGAAGCAGACCTCAGCCTCATTTCTTTGCATTTCAGGTACCATGTGGGCTCTTTGGCGTTTGGTGCTTTGATCCTGACCCTGGTGCAGATAGCGAGAATGATTCTGGAGTACATCGACCACAAAACCAGACGTAAGGCAGATAAACCCTCATCTAACATTCACATCTCATCTTTTTTATGTTTATTCTTGTTACATGTGCTTCAGTGTAAAAAGTCCTAATATTTAGTAGTATTTATCAAAGTGTTTTTTATTCAGCAGTTCCACTTTTAGTCTTAGATACATAATATATGAATCTCATGACATATTATGTTGATTAACCTCCAGTTTATTTTCCAAATGTCTCAGTGGATACATTGCTACTAAAGATGTGCAGGCTGTTTACAAGTGGAAAAGAGTTGGAAGTGAATGTTTTCTGTTAAATGACAGGCTGCTTATTTTGTCTTTTTGTCTCCAGAGGCTCAGAATCCATGTGCACGTTTCATATTGTGCTGCATGAAGTGCTGCCTCTGGTGTCTGGAGAAGTTCATAAAGTTCCTCAACAGGAACGCTTACATCATGGTGAGGACAGAGAATTGTACAGTTGTTGAAATCAGTCCATTAGAAACAAACATTTACAATATTATACAGTATGTTGTATTTTAATAAAATGTATTGTATATATTTATTTTCTAAAACAAGTGATTTTGTTTTCCCACAGATTGCCATTTATGGGACAAACTTCTGTGTCTCAGCCAAAAATGCTTTCATGCTACTCATGAGAAATGTAGTGAGGTTTGTGTTAAAATCATGATCATGAGTTCAATTCCAATGCTGGCTGACCTCATGATGTCTGCCCAGTGCATGACATGAATATATATCCTTGTGTTAGGCGGTTTAGGTGAATAATGTTGTGTTTTTCTGACTGTGTGTCCCTTAGGGTTGTGGTGCTGGATAAAGTCACAGACCTGCTGTTGTTCTTCGGGAAGCTCCTTGTGGTCGCAGGAGTGGGTAAGGATGACGCCATGTATTGGGACGGGTAACACGAGAGAAACGGGTTCATATGTTGTGTTGTCTGTTCTTGTCGAAAACCAAAAGTGTTTATGGTTGTTCTACACGGCCATCCTGGAGGGTGGAGTGGAAAGCCAGCTGTCAGAGAGGCCCGAGTTAAGACATTGTTTAAACACGTGGATAACTGTGTGCTTTTTTATTCTCCCTTTGAAAACACTTAAAAGTGTTTGCCCTTGATTGTACAGCTTCAAGCTGACTCAAGGAGATCTGTGACTGGCCTATTCTCATCTACACACGTCATCAGTCTCTTGTTACAGAAGTTGTCAGACACAGCCAACTACTATCCAACATGCAGTACTGAGAATACTGAGCCCTTCAGTCAAATGCAGGACTTTGCATTGTTTTAAATGGCAATGCTTCAGATTTCAGTCCTGGTGGATTTGACACTATTTACTGGTGTTAACAGCAAATACAGTTTCGTACTACAGGTAAAAATACTGAGAGCAGCTAATGCAAATATATAAATATTGCCCTACGCTATCCAGTGGGCTCAATCACCATTGTGTTACATGTGATGTGTTTGATTAAAATCAGTTTTTATTTTAGTTTTATCTTACAGAATATTGTGTAAACATAATCCAAAAAGACGTGTTCTTATACAGTGAAGCCCAATACACTTCTAGATAAATGCATAACAGGAAATGGAAGGAGAAACTGAAATCTTATTTTTTTTCCAGGTGTCTTGTCCTTCTTCTTCTTCTCTGGACGAATATCGCTACCAGGCAACACCTTCCGCTCTGAAACCCTCAATTACTACTGGATGCCAATTATTGTAAGTCACAAATGTTTCTCCTTAGTATTTAACGTAAACAAATTCAAAGTATGTTATAAATCCTTTCTTTCTTTCACATCTGTTTTTGTAGACGGTGGTGTTTGGAAGCTACCTCATAGCCCACGGATTCTTCAGTGTGTACAACATGTGTGTCGATACACTCTTCCTCTGCTTCTGTGAGTAGATATTTACAGTTTAGCACCATTCATGTTGTTGATATAGAAATACATCCAACATGAGGAACCTATTGAAGCCGTGAGAGGCAGGGGGCAAACACAGGAGAAACACAATTTAGATAAGACTTAGAAAATGGATCACCAAATGTGTTCTCCCTTGCCTCTCACGGTGCCCGTTTCCTCCTCACGTTGGTATGATCATTATGTTTTTGTGGAAAGATTTTAAAACTTGCAAATATAGTCAAATATTTCTTACATGTTGATTTGAAGCTAAGAAGCTTAAAATGTAACTTGGATACATGTTTGTATTGAACAATACGCACATAATCAAGCACACATGCTCTGTTTGATCACAATGTGTCTTTCCTTCTCACAGTGGAGGATTTGGAGCGTAACGATGGATCTTTGCAGAAGCCTTACTTTATGTCCAAAAACCTCATGAAGATCCTCAACAAATCCAACAAAGCCCCGAAAAAGGTTAAAGGGAAAGAATGAAATCATTTCACCACCTAGGTTTATGATGCCACACTAACAATGTCACAGAATATCAGGATCTATATTTTTTAATACCTTTTCAATTGTTTTTCAAACAAGTCTACTGAAACTTATTTGCTGATTTTGCACCTTTTCTTTTTTATTGTATATATGCAAATGTGGTATTAATGACTGTGCACATGAAAGGACTGTGAAATTCAAAGTGTCTTAGACATCAAATGTATTTGTTTGTTAAAATTGTTTTTCTTTGTCTCATGACAAAAAATCCCCAAATAATTTTATTTAACTCTTAACCATTTTTACTGGCTTATAGCTGTATCTCCGTTCCTTTTAGACTTATTTATCTTGGGTTTGTTAATCCAGTTTAATGGCTTTTAATGCAAGTAAGAGTTTTACCTGCAGCAAGTTATTTTCTATTTTGAATCACGTTCTTTCGTGGATGATTCATAAGATGTATTTTCATCAGATGGAACAAAAATAAATAGCAACAGTAAAAAGTAATATTTTTAGATATTTGTAAAAAAAAAAGAGTTATAAACACAAAACATTATTTACAATCCCAATAATGGTACTGATTATATGGATAGGTTGTTAATATGTACATGACAATACTGTTTGTCTTCCATCAACCTACTGTACTTCCGACACTGTCACTGTTTCTCCCCTTCAGAGATGCTCCTGTACATGTAAACAATCATGGTTGATATTATTTACTATTCTTTGGTTTTCTTGTTTATCAGATAACCCATTTACATGTTTCTTCCTTTTGTGAAGCCTGCAAATACAGAACCATAAAAAAAAATTACTCTTTAGAAAATCTTCCTTTTCTGCTTGAATTATTAAACAGATGACATACACAGCTTAAACAAATATATATGTAGTTTTTTAAATCCAATTACATAATATTAAAATGTAGATAGACAACTCAAAACAAAAGGATTTGTTTTTAATTAAGTTTTAATCTCTTACATCATTTGGTTTTGCACAATGTCTCCCATTTAACTCTGTCAAATCGTGACTTCCATCACTTAGTGTCACATAAGCCTTATAATACAAAAAGTAGCTTGAACAGACAGGTATGAAAGAAATGACGAGCTCCTGTTTCTCCCACAGAAAACCTTGAGTTCCTCTGACCCTGGGTGATGTTTTATTGTCCGATCCATTGCATCTAGATTAGATGAATTACTGAATTACAGCGGTATCACACACCAAAATGTGTTTGATTATGTTTGGAAGTTATAGTGTATATGTGGTGAATAAAAACTCCCATGAAGCGGTTTGTGGCTCCAGAGCTGTGTGGGGCGGAAAACAAGTATAAAACTGAAAGAAGTGTGTGTGGAGTAAGAAAGAAGTGAGTGTCACTTTTTCCTTAACTTGTCAGATATTATTAAGATGAATGCGTGTTAGTTTAGCTCAACTGCTTTAAACAGTGTTCAGTAAATGAAGGTCCACTGTGTCAGTTACAAAAGAGCAAATCTCCCCATATCAAATCACATTAGCAGGGAAGGACAAACTTTATGTATTTAAATTAATTGGTGAAGTTTGTAGGAGTTATTTGGGCTGCAAGCATATTCTAATAAAAGGAATTCACTTGATTTACAAAAGCATCTTGAGGCCAACTCGCTCAAACCTTCTGACCTGTGGCTGGTCATCCACTCAAACACGTAAAAACAGCATTTACAATATTCATATATACAAATATATAATGTTTACACACTCACTCAGACACACTGACACATAGTCAAGAAAAAACGAATCACCTTGACAGAAAGCTTCCTGTAAATTCTCCCTTCAACAAATGACTGAAAGGATTCTGCTCGTGCGTTGCATCGAGTCTGCCTTCAAGACGTATTGTGTAGATCTTATCGAGCTACTTTATTAGTCAGAACGTTTCTCTCTCAACAATTTGCTCTTTAATAAACAAACTGTGTGTGTCAGATTGCTTTTTACTCTCAAGTTGCTCGTGTTGATGCGAAAAAATCTCCCAAACTGGGGCTAAATCGTCCCTTGTTTGTACAGCTTTGTGAGGAAAGACACAACAAGTGGTTACACGCCAACACACGCTCCAATCTTTAGGACAGTTGCGTCTACAAATGACTTCACAGTGCAATGGCAGGTTTTCGTTAAGACAAATGTATAAAAAAATCCATCCGTGCTATTTCTACTTGTCTGTCTGTTCTCAAGCATTAGTCGCTAATTCTAGGAGTTCTTGTTCAATTCACAAGGAAACTGTAAACAGGAACACAAATCATTTACACTTTCCACCCCCCTGACATCGGACATGAATCATCCGCTACTCTTTGGCCATCTAGAGTAAGAAATAACAAATAGCCTTCCCTCTCTTTTCATTTAACTCCACAAGAGGAATGTGAAAAACCAAAAAAACACAGAACTAGTCTCTGCCCCAAATTATCCTTCACCCACCTCTTCCGCACCTTAAAAAAAAGAAAAGCCATGACATACCCTGATCACTTAATACTGTCTCTGAACCCCAGCAGTTATTGTTCTGGCTGTGTTTATGTACAGGTGCATGAAGAAAACAAGCGCCAACATGATTCATGATTTTGGGTTTACGCACAACTTGGGTAAACAAAAATCAATGAAGCAGTTAGCCGGGGCTGAGGAAGTGAACCAGCCTTTGCCAGGAGGGGAAAACCAAATAGATATAATACATCGTGTACTTCTTGTTTTGGGATCCAACACAATACTCCACTCTCTCTCAAGTTAGTACATGCTAGGAAATGTAGAATGAGTGTGTGTCTGTGGCTTTAGTTTAGTTTGGGTTTTTTTCCCGCACTCCTCCCTCTTGCTAATAGAGACTCCAGAGACTCCGGTCCACGTCACACGCTCAGCAGCCAGAAGAAGAAGAAGATGGCCACAAACAGAAAGAGGGAGTCCTGCCAGTTGTTACTGCCGTTGTTGAGGTTAGGGGTGCCTTGCTGATCCCCTGCATACTGGTCTGATGAGAGGGGGGAACGCTTATTACACCAGTGTCTCAGGGGATGTTGCATATTAACTTTAATTATGCTGTTGAGATGGGGATTTATTCCAATTATAAATCAAACTAATCCATCACAGGCTTTCTGCAATTTTTTTGCAACACAACAGCACATTCATTTGGTCACTGATAATTCAGCTACTTTTAGGCATGTTTAGTAGCAGACTTTACATCAGATTTTTAGCCAAATGTCGAACAATTTATGTAAAATATACAAAAAATATTGTCTCTCTTTTGCAAAGCGAGAATCTTCAGTGGATGTTGAAATCAAATTGCTTCACTGAAAATCTGAATTTATTTGCGAAATATATTTACATTGCATTTTACTATAATCAATACACCAACTTTTCTTTCTCAGCCAAGCGTAGAAAGGTTTTTGCTACATTTCGGCTTTCCAATCCAATTAATAAAACCACCTTTTTTTAAACATAAATGTTCTCTATTACCTTATCATAGTTATATATATTATCATATACTAAAGCAAGTTTTTGAAACTTCTAGCTTCAAGTTTTTAACTCTTTCCTCCTGGTTACAAATGGTGTCTCCTCGGTTTGAAATATATAAAAAACATCAAGCAGACTACACTTACAGTATGTTTCACATTCACTTGTCATCATCAGATTTGTTTGTGTCTTTTTGTTTACCTGCTCTGTGAAAGGGGTCGTTGGCGTTGAAGACTGTGGTGAAGAAGCCGAAGGGGAAAGCACCGATGCCGAAAGACATGTGAAAGCCGGTGTCCCCGAAACCCTGAAACATCTGAGGAAAAAACAGAAATAACGTTTTTAAATAACATAAACATAAAAGAGGATATTGATCTCAAACAGTGGAGGTAAACGGACTCACCCCGCCCCGACTCTCCGGCTCTGTTCTCTGTCCCTGTGGCCGAGGGGGAGTTTTCAACCTGAGCACAGAAGCATGAAATCATAAGGCAACCACACAGCTATCACAAAGAATCCCCACACAGCGCTGCAGACCCTCAGGGTACCTGGGGTCCTCTTGGCTGGAGCTCCCCCTGCCGTAAAGCGGGATGACTTTCTCTCTGCTGATGCCCGCTTTACACACAGGACACTGCTGCCTGCTGGGCCGCGTCTCCAACCACTAGACGGAGCAAGAGAGGGAGAAATGTCAACATATTCCAACACTGATCAGATGAACCCCGTTTTTTGCTGTCTAAATACTGGGGTCAGTGCCAAATGATATACCTAATATATAAAGAAAGACTAAAGATTTAAAGGGCTAGTTTGGATTGCTTGAATTCAGGTTGTATGGTACTTGTGCAAATCCATTGGAGTACAGGCACAGAAGCAAAACATTAGAGTTGTTTGCCATAATGTTAAAGCACTTTGAGCTGCATCCTGTGTATGAAAAGTACTACACAAAGAAAGCCTTATTATTCATAGTACTATGACTCATTCAACCTCACCCCAGCAGTACATTCTTACCACAAACTTGGGATTAACAGTCATTATATTCCCATAAATGGTTCCAATAATGTTTTATTGACTTGAATCAACAGTATGAGATGTTTGTTTTGCTACACTGAGAGCAAGTACAGCTCTAGATGGTAAATGAGTGAGTAGCAGACAGAAAACCGCAGTAAACAGAGCATTAAGTGCATTAGCATGTTTAAGATGCACCAGGTCAATGGACAGGTGAAGTTTCCACACTGAAGTTACATCACAGCCGTGTGCTCATTACATGTAGGTTAACATGCTGGAGGTAGAAGGCCCTACTCAGCAGCAGCTCGCTCACACAGGGGTTTTAATGTATGCACGGCTTTGCTGCAGTCTGGCAGTGTGACATCAATACAACTGGTTCATGTGACTGAAACAGGCACGATAGTCACGGTTTGACATCGAATGCTTCGACTGGCCTTGAAATTAACTGTCTTACAGCGGCTGAGGAAGTGAATAAGTGGACCAGTCCATGTGAATGTTTACAATCATTTTCATTATCAGTTAATCAATCAGTCATAGAGCCATTCAAGCTGTTTAAAGTCCATGGCAAAGCCAAGAGTGACACAACAGAGGGAATACTCACTTGATGAAGACAGGGCCAGCTGTAGAGACAGAGAAAGAAAAACATATTTTTAGTTTGCATTCAAACAACTGTTTCTTTATTAAATAACGGCACCAACATTCCTGGACACAATTGTTGTCTAGGTTAATGCAATAATTGTTAAATCTATCAAATATCTGAAAAAGGTCAAACAAATTATAATGTCCATCCCAGTACCTTCAAGCGAATGTGAGTTTTTTTTAAATGTTTTATTGTCAAACCCAAATTAAATCATTAATAATAGTTAAATATGACATAAAACAGGCAAGACTTATCTTAATGGATAGAATACATGAAAGTCTGTTCTGGCTATCTCTTAGGTTTTTCCCCCGTGTTTGGTGTAGGGAAGCCCACAAGGCAGAACCACCTGCTCGTAACGAGGTAGCTAATTAAACCTGTCCCTGCTCCCCTCATTAGTGCTAATTGGCTTCATATGTTGCCAGCAGACCTGCTGCTGCGGCATGCTGGAAGATAAGCATGCAGGTTTGATGAAGCGCCACATCAGAGAAGCTTTTTCAGGAGACCGACAACAACACAGTGGATACCTCAACCTCTTACACCTTTTCTAACTCTGTTCTTCCCACAATAATGGTCACCACAAAGAAATATGTCTTGAAATAGTGATTGAAAACCATGAAATACAGTTGGTGACTTCAGTTTTATACACCTTTCATCAGTTCAAACGTTCCCACAATAGAAAAGTCTGCCGCCGTACCTGACAAATGAAGGTGGGTTAAAGGGACTTAACTAACCCATAACAACTCATGAAGTGTTTGTCTTGTGGGTTTCCAGTTCAAGCTCTGAATAACATAATCATGCATCATAGTCTAATATGCATTATAAATTACACATCTGAACAAATGTCTACAAGCTTCCTGTCATGAAGGTATGTTCTGGATTTAAAAAATAAAGCAGAGTATGTAACTGAAAACTTGTATTCGGTATTTAACCGTGAAACTCAAAACAATGTTCTTGATCTTTCTAAATGCCTCCGTCAGAGATTCTTTTTGAGGCAAGCCTCAACAGCAAAATAACTGCAGAGGAACAGGAAGGCCTTGTTTTTATCACTTTCGGTATTTCACAGCCATAAAACATTCAACACATTGCTGCCTCCTGACCTTACACGTCAACATAAACAAACCATAAAGCAAAACACGACCTTGTGCCAATCGGCAGGCTTATCCACACATATCGACCTCGGCTCAGTGCTATTGTAACACCGGCCATCAGATCGCCGCTGAGATTGGCATTCCTGTCGCTTCAACAGCTGAACAAAGGGTAAGGCTCACGTTAACATAACAACTCATTCAACTTTGATTGAACATGTGGCCACACATATAGCGGAGCTCTGGTGACCTGAAATAACTGCTTTAATTCCAATAGGAGGCTCCGCAGCCATTCATTGAGGCCAGACTGCACAGACTCCATTATGTGACTCCAATCATTTAATAATACCAATATGTACATAACCCCAGACTGGATTGTTATCTAGTTAATCCCCTCTGATCGTAAAGTGGCAATAGACAAGTATTTTGCATTAACTCATCATTATGAAGTTACGGTTGATTGCACATAAATGGTTATAGAATTATGACACCATCTGCCTTCAAATTGGCCTTGTTTTTTATGTTCAATTATCCAGTGCAACTAATGTGAAATTTACTTTGCAATTTCGATTTAAGGTTGCAAAGGTAATCTGACGTCAACACCTTTCTTCCTTGCTGGTGGTTTCATCACAGTTTCATCACAAGAAGATGAGAGAGGTAACTTAGCAACAAAGTTACATCAACTCCTCAAACACAGCAGCCTCATTGCAACTGCATGTGAGACTGAGGGGAATTTCACTGATCAAATGTAAAACATTTACAACAAACCATAACAAACCCAATATGAAGATATAATAAGATAATGAAAACAGCATCAGGCACTGTGACCCTGCGCACTTATTGTAAACATTTAAACAGAACACACCTTATTTTACAGCCTGCACACTGCTCTGCATTTTCAGTAAACAGTTTTATTATTTTTAAAGGTAACTTTCCCCTTGTAGATGTGACAAGCAGTCACATTTACCTGTGAGTATATTAATCATCAATTTTGCAGCTAGTTTCTAATTTCCAAACATCCCTTCTGGGCTGAATGGGCAGTTAAAAACCCTGGTTTAGGTCAAGTTATGTCACATCTTGCACATGATTGTCATACGCAGCTAATAAATAAAAAAAGTGGGCTTCTCTGGTGTGTTGAGTAGAAACCTCGACACTGAGGATAATATAACATCTGTACTCACAGAGAGGACTGTTTATATGCATCAGAGCACCCTACTATCTACTTCCTTAAACGTCCCCTCTGTTTAAAAAACATGTGTGCAGACCCAAACAGATGATTATCATTTAAATCTACTTAACGTACGTCATTTATAGGTTTGAAGAAGTCGCTTCTTCTGTTGTATGACTTTTACTGTTGATTATAATGCCCTTAGGTTTGACCCTAATCCTAATCTCTTCTCTCTAATCTCACATTAGCCTGAACCTGCGAGCAACACGGCCTTCAGTCAACACTCGTGAATGAGCCTTTGCACACGTCACTGCATTTGTAGAAGTTGTTTAAAGGTTGTGCCTTTTTCAAGTCTTGATTAAAACAGAGAAAGGAAAAAAAAAATCACAGTTAAAGAAGAACCTACTTTCACTATTGATTAGCTATTAAACTATGATATGAGCAATTCCTAAATACCTCACAGCAGCAAGTTTGTATCACAATTTGATTGAGTAGGAATATAGCTGATAGTTATTTTTTAAATCACAATTTATAGATGAATTGTGCCTTTTTTATTTAAAAAAAAACAAAACAAAGGAACGACTTTTTCTATCACAAATCGGAAAACATCTTTCAATATTAATCTAATGACTTCCTGTATGTGGTTCGAAGTAAAGTGTCAATAAACCAGCCCTTTTGCAGGTTTAGTATAAAGCACTTGCTGTTCTGACTACAGTTTCAGGTATAAATTAAGCCAGACTCATGTCTCATCAACATATTATAATTATTATTATTATAACACAGTTATCCACGTACAAAGATTGTGGCCCTGATCTCAAAGCTGCAAATGATCCCCAGACAGTTTTACTGGAACGTTAATGTGTCACAGAGGTTGTTAATGAGCAATGGTGACCTCTGACCTACATTCAACAATGTATGATCAGGCTGAGCCACTTCACAAGATCTGAGCAGCAAATCACATGTGCAATTTGAATATATGGGGTTATAGCCTTCAGTGAGGCATCATGTTTTGTATTTATTTATCACAACTATATCACTATATTGCAGAAAAGGAATACAAAAGGCCAGCCACATTATGATCAAGTTACAGCTGACTGGATACCTATTTTAATCCTAATCAGATGGTTTTAATTAGTTGAGCTACACCAGCATATTCCCATGAACCCTGCAGCACGACCCCCTCTGGTACAAGTACCTCTTGTTGGGAATCTCTGTCATATCATGCATGCGGAGACACAGTGCTTAAAGCGTGTTATTGGGCGTGATTCGGCCGGTAAACGCTTCTAACTGATGGTTTAAAAGAGGCCGCACAAATGGAAAACTATGGTAGGCTTAACACACAACAACAACTATCACTTCCACATCAAAATGACCCACTCCTCCCCCCGGCTCGTACCAGAACAAGTGTCCGCACATACTGATGACCGCGTCCCGGGCGGTGTCCAGACAGATGTTGCACTCGAAGGTGGCCCGGTCCCGCTCCGGTTCGCCCTCCGCGCCGCCGCTGCTGCTGCCGCCTGGCCCGTCGCGCTCGTTGCTACTCTCCCCAGCCGGGAATCCTCCTCTGCTGGCCGGCCCGCCGTCACTCGAGGTCCGGGGATCCGCGGCCGACATAATGTTTACTGTGCAGGTGAAGTAGATAAAGTACCAACCCCACCGGGCCAAACCCGAGCTAACGTCAGCCGTGTCAGAGGCGACTACAAGCGTCAGCGGACCGGACCGAGGCTGCTGCTGCTGCTGCTGTCGCTCTACCTGAATCTGGGCTTCCGCTTCCGGGGAAAACAGAGACGAGGGGGCGGAGAAAGGTTCTTATCCATGGGAGAGACTAGTGATCATCATCATCACCATCATCATCATAAATATTAACAGTGACCAACATAATTATTTTAAGGTTTTTTTAACGTCGTTTTTTGAATGATGTTTGTTTTATTATTATTATAATTTGTAAAGTTTGTTTTATTTGCATTTATTGGTCTTTGTAAGTGTTGGAACTGTCCATGATGAAGTATGTGTACACATTTAGGTAGTAGTTACATACAATAAACATTGAGGTGAGTAGGTGTTTAAATAATAAACATGAGGTTAGGTCCTGTGAATTATAAAAAGTGGATACGTGTTGTGCTTATTTTCAAAATAAATAATGTGTGATTTTCTATTGAAAACTCTTCATTTTTTTTATAACTGTCATTTTATGTATACCAGTAAGCTTTTCTTATTGCATATACATTTGTATATTTTCAAGTTTTTTTTTACTCTTACATGAACTCTAATCACCAAATTATGCTGAATAAGATCACATTTTTCTCAGATAAAGTTGATGTTTAGTATTATTATACACACTCTGTCCGCTGGGGGGCGTTAATGTTTGTTTTGGCAACAAACAGACGAAGAAGAAAAAGCTGCGCACAAAGCTGCGCAGTAGCTTTTTCTTGTATCATGAATGGTGGAGGCGATGTTTTGATGGAGTCCAGGGACTTAAAGAGCTCTATTTTCGTGTTGTAAACAATAGCTGCTGCATAAACCGATGTCTTATTATAATGCAGTAATATATCTGAGAATAAATTAATTTGGATACGTGAGAAAGGACCAGTCCGTAAAATATCGGTGGCTACGGTGGCCTTGCTAACGTTAAGCTAAGTTGTGGCAATCCTTTCATTTAATGAGCTCACCCTCTTTGAACCTGCTGTGTTTTTCTTTATACTTTAGCGTCACTGGGGATTACCTCGTTTTATTTGCGGCTATATTTATCAAATACCTTTTAAGTGAAGTATCAGAAAGTAAGGCTTATTGAGATTTAATTCCAGGGGGAGTGGTTATCCATGTCCACGAGTTCCTGCAGATACATACAATTTTGTCACAGCAGCAAACATGTCTTTAGTCGCCTATGGCAGCAGTGATGACAGCGACTCAGAAGAAACATCAGCTTCACAGAGTAAAGGGAGCAGCTCGGGGGGGCTCTTCTCTCTCCTGCCCACTCCAAAGAAGCCCGTTTCGGCAGGGGGAGGATCGAGAAAGGAGACAAGAGTGCACCGCTCAGGGGGGGACAGCAAGGCACATGATGACCCAGATCAACCACCATCTAAAGGAGGCTTGATTTCTGCCTTTATGCCTAAACCGAGGAAGAGAACAGAGCCTGTCAAAATCACTGCACCACAGATCCAGAGACGGGATGTGAGTACTGACCCGTTTCACTTGACATTTTGTAGCTCCTGTGATATTAATCAGGTTGTAATTCATGAACTATGTATTTATTGTCAACAGTCAGACTCTGATGAGGATGATGAACCTGCAAAGAAGAAAGTACAAACTCAGGTAAGAATACCTCTCACCGTCTGCTGCTCAGTTTCAGAGCTCGTCACAGTAACTGGGATTGAAGAAAAAGTTTAAAGAACACTCAAAGCAGTTTCTAAATGAATAAACATTGAAACTGCTTGCTCAGCTTGGACACCCCAGATATTAATTCAACACATTGCTTTATATTTGAGATATTACACAAATAATTCAGCTGTCATAGATGACCTTCTCATTATCACATTATTGGATTGTATCGATGTCCTAAAAAGCTTGTTTCTGCCCTCCATACACACAATAGACTGGAGTTAAAGTAGCAACTAGAACCTTTGTATCCAGTAAGGCTGAACATAAATCTAAATGGAGTAAACCAATGACAGAATATTTAATTGTATCACTTTCCAATGTTATCAAACAAATGAAATGTGGGTGCCAATATCTGTACCTACACCGCCCTGATACCCTCCATATCTCCTGCGTCTTCCAGGGTTCAGGCCTTTCCTCCCTTCTGCCACAACCCAAACACATGACCAGGAAGGCGATGGACAGATCCCTGATTCCTTACACACTCACCAAGCGGCAACCACCCAAAGGACCCAAACCTGGAACGCCCGCTCAGGGTCTGCTCGGTTCCAGCGCATCGCCCTCTGCTATCAAGGCTGCAGCAAAGTCAGCGGCTCTGCAGATGGCGAGACAAATAGCCACCGACGACCAAGATAACGAGGAGGACATATCCCCACAGAACTACTTTTCTCTGGCCGAGAGCTCCCAGCCTCTCCCCGCAGTCATCCCGAGCCTGGACCCTGAGCCTGGGCCCCCCGCAGAGCCCCTGGCACCTGCACCTGCACCTGCACCTGCACCTGCACCTGCACCAGCACCTGCACCTGCACCTGCAGACGAGCCGGGGCAGTCAGACGCCCCTCTCGACTTCGGGGCGGGTGGTGAGGGAGCCGGTCCATGGGGTGCTCAATATCCTCAATATCAACAGGAAATGGAAGGCACAGATGCTCCCCCTCAGGTAATCAGGACTCCCGAGGTGCTTTTTACAGCATTATACATGTCAGACAAATGGTTTCAGATTCTGCTGGCTGTTTAAATATACCTTAGTAATAACATAACCTGGAGAATGTATACATAAGCTCACACTAACCAATCCAGATCAGAATAAACCCTTTAGTAAATGCTTGATATTGTATTCAGTTTTCCTGATTGAAACCAAATGAATGGTTGATGCATGCATGCACTCTCACATTGTCCAGTCACGTGCTTCAGACACTGTTCACATTATAGATGCTAATCTGACACTCACACAACTGCAAGAACAGCACCTTTGAAAAAAAGGTTGCTGATTTAAAACAGGCTTTGTATTGTCGCAATGTGGTTGGTCTGTGCAAATAAACAATGTTTGGTTTCCTTATGTGTCGTTGGTGTCTGGAGCTCCTGGTTGGTTAATTTGCCAGTTTGCCGAACATTGTTAATTTGCAGAAACAACTAACATTGCAACGACACAAAGCCGGTTGAACATCAACACAATCTCCCTTTTAACATCTATGCAGAATTCCACCAACATATATACTTTGACACTCCAGAGACACCATCTTGTCTTTATTACCCCAGGTCAATCAGAGCATTCTTATAATGAACTATAGACGTTAAAGAGATAGATGAATATAAGTGATCACCAAATCATGTTCTCCTTCGATAGGGATTCTATAATCAGCCTTACGTCCAAGATCCAGAGGCGGGATCAGCAGAGGCTGATGAGCCCGGCAGCTCCGCCATGTTTGATGAGGAAGCGGTAAGAAGTTTGCTTTGTTCTTTCTCTCTGTATTGTTTTACTAAATACCTCCAATCTTTAAAAGTAGGTTAATTCTTGATGATGTTGCAGCTTCATCAGGCCAAGGATAAACCGTGGTCTAACTGATATGATCATTTCTTCTTCCTGTACTTTAGTTCATGCGGCTGCAAGGAAAACGGAACCGGGGCAAAGAGGAGGTGAAGTTTCTGGAGATCAAAGGGGACGACCAGCTGAGCAGCAACAAGCAGTGGATGACCAAGAACATAACGGAAGAGAAGCAGACCCGCCAGTCCTTCAGCAAGGTGACCTACATATAATAAAGAAGTACATCAGTCAGTCAATGGTTTGAATTGTATATAGATATGTCATTTCATTTACCAATAGTTTGAGGTGCTTGAAAATGCACCTGGAAATGCTTAAAGAATCCGACTTTGGGAAAGAGTCTTTGGTAATTTTGCAAAGAATAACACGTAATACAAGACCTTTTTTTATTTTACAGAAAAAAGGAGAGGGGCCTACAGGACAGCAGCGACGCAAGCATCAGATAACATATCTCATTCATCAGGTGAGTGCTGCTAAAGCTTAATTTAAACCTTCCATATTTGTGCAATTTTTAAATTCTGTGATCTAATTGTGCTGACGGTCAGTGGTGGCAACTGTGTAGTCTGTCCAGTTTAATATATTGTAGCCAAGGGAGGAGGTTCGAGTAGTATTTGTACATTATCTTTCAGTGGGTTTTAAAGGTTATACAGCAGGGTGTGAGTCTGTGACATGTCTGGGCACATTTAGATTCAAAGTGTTAGTTGACTACTGTATATCTGAGGGTTATACAGTAGGCTGCAAGAGGACGATCCTACACCAGGCATTCAAACAAGCACACAAATAGTAGCCACATTTCTCTTAGCCTTGAGTCCTGTAGCTTCTTGTTTGATGTACAGAGTGATTGTCTATACTATCACATTTGGTGTTGTTTTAACACCACTCAGATGGTATTTATAATTGATGCACAGGGTGGGAATTCTTTTAAATTCTTAAGCTGGTTAAACAAGGCTTTTATTTGTTTGTGTGGGGGATTTATGCCAATGTCTCCAAAAGTACAAACCCCATAAGGCGACCTGCATACTACATTCACCCCATACTGTCTGCAAGCATTTAGAAATCATAACACAATTAATTTAATGTAGAGAGCAGTGTTTTTATTTTTCTAAGAAAGACTGGTTCAAACTACCAAAAAATAGTTGATTAAAATAAAATCTATTTCTACGGTCTGTCTGGTACTATTGACTAAAAAGTGTTTGTTCAGAATTCAGGTAAAAACATTAAGACTCCGCTTGAAATGTTCAATGACAAAATAAACAAAAAGTATTTCTGACTCTGTGTGTTTGACATTTAGTCTTACAAAAGCTTACCAGGAATTTCCCTTCATTTTCGTGTTCCACAGGCAAAGGAACGTGAGTTGGAGCTGAAGAACAACTGGGCAGATAACAAGCTGACGCGCCGACAGACACAGGCCAAATACGGTTTCTAAATGTCACTCTGAGGACTCTTGGTGGCAGGTGGAAGCCCTGCATCAGAAAGTAGTATGTTCAGAGTTCCCCACACAGGAGAAAGACGTGTACTTGGGAAGAATCTATAAACACCTTTTTAAAACAGATGTTGCCCTTGCTCCTGCCCTCTCTTATGTATTTGTGTTGAATTGTTATGCAGTAGTTATTTTGTTTAACTGTTTTTTAAGGCGTCACTTCTATACAGAAAATCCAGCCATAGCCCCTTAAACCTGTCCCAGTAAGATACAGTACATTTAGGCTCTCTTCCTACAAATACATAGGTATGTTTTTCAGATTCCTGCAGCGAATCCTTGGCAGAGATCATGTTTGTGACCCTCAATATTCTCCTCTGAAACTTTGTCTTCCTGTTCATAAAGCAAAAGACTCCTTTTTTAGTGATGCATTCAGAATACTTCTTTAAAAAACGCTTTGGTTCTCTGGCATTCACACAGATGTTAGTAAAATATTATAAGCCATTCATTATGAGGAATGAACTGGAGTCAGTAGAAAGCTGTGACACATTACATATGTATATATGAACCAACAACTTTGTAATAGAAAATAAAGATGCTGTTGGAATACTTATGCTGCAGTTGCTTATGACTCATTAAATTAATGATAAATGTTGTCTATTTTGCTCTTAATTGCAGTCCCCATCATCACTGTGTCAACATTTTGCGAAACCTGGGGGGTATACTACGAAGCAGGATTTTCGCTTAGCCGGCTAAATTCAGGGAAAACTCCGGCTTTCTGGTCCTACGAAGCTGGTTCTCTTTTTAGCAGGCTAGATCTCCATGGTAACTTATGCTTAGCGGCTAACCTGGTCCCGACCAGGTTAGGTTGCAGGCTAAGAGATCAAATCAGTGAAAGCACTGCCTGCTGGACCAATCAGAGCTCCGTGTGCGGAGCGGGGTGCGGAGTTTAAAGCGATCAAGTCACATGACAGGAGAAAGGAAATACAGTTTAAACCATAGCCGTGGGAACATGTTTCAAATGGGGGGTGCTGTGGGGATGACACCAGGGCCGGTTTTGACCAATTTGCTGCCCTAGGCAAGATTTTAGCTGGCAATGAAAAACCTCTACAAAAGACCAATACACTACAAAAAGAGAAACGTATTGATATGACTATTATAACATTAGCGTTAAGAAAGCTTAATTAAATATCTGCCACAACATAAGTAACCGGATCAGAGTAACATTACGTAGCCTACAGTCCGCGGCAATGTGAGTGCAGACGTTGATGTGTCGCATTATCATTCATATCACATCATAATGTATAATATATTTCCTTATCTGAGTCAGCTGAGCCGCATCTGGCCGTGCAACACTCACAGTGTCACATACTGTAGGCAGAAGTATTATTTTAAGCAACACATTACGAAACACCCGAGTCAAATGTAATTAAAGTCAGATCGTGTCTTAGACGGGGCAGTGATATCATAAACCTGTTAATGTACGCATTCAAACACTTTTTCTTGTACCAGCTGTATTCACCTTGCAGGTGCAACTATGTGGCTTTTATCCTGGATAAGGTGTTTGAGTCATGGATGTTTAAAGTTTAACGTCTTCATATTTGTCTAATAAAAAGTTGACTTTTGATTCAGGAAGTATGACGCGCTGCGCTGTCAGTATGCTTCTCCATGTTTGTGATTGGTCGAATG
>NW_011369945.1:20921394-20933448 GCF_000735185.1 Notothenia coriiceps
TTCTCTCTCTTTTTGTCCTGATCCATTTCTATAAAAACCTGTCTGAAAATGAGCTGATCAGATTTTGGACACTTTGTGATGTCATAATGATGTTTTGTCTTGTGTAACCGTTAGCGAATCAGCAACCAAGGTAACCCCCCCCCTTATCACCTGAATCTCCTCCTAGAGCACCATTTAGTTCTTTTTAACCAAATGTCTCTCAGAGGGGCTTGGGGAGAGGCTCCTTATTTTCATCTAAAGTAACAGACAGAGAATCAGCACTTTGGAAACAGGGCTGAAACAGAGGGGATTATGGGTAATGCAGCAATGATCTGTTTGGTGTTTGGAGCCAAACACTTCAGATACATGTTCTGTATGTATCTGAGAACTATAATATATTGATGAACACAGTGGGACCTTTAAATAAACTGACGTGCCAACAATACACATAACATTGCTCCTATACACGAGTTTGGAGAGTGTAAATAAGGTGCAAAGTGTTACCGTGGTATAAGACGAAGGGTCTTAATGACTGAGTGAAGTGTAATTCCTCTTTCCTGCTTTTGTTTCTGAATTATTTGCCACTTCCTGTTAAAATTTGCTGCTGCAGCGACCGACAATCTGCTCTTACACTTCAGTGTGTTTCTCAACATAAAGATAACTAGACGCTGTATGAATGTGATTTAGTCTTTTTGCACTACTTTTTGTATTTTTGTATTTGATATGTTGCATTGTTGGAGGAGCTCAGGTCAGAAGAATGTCATTGCCATTTCTACACTGTGAACCTTTGAGATGTGACTTGTGGTGTGGTTAGTTGGAGAAAGCCATGATAACTCACAAAGGCTTTCGTTCTTGATCTGCCTTTAATGGTTTGCCCTATGATGACGTTCACTCTTCAGATTACAGTTTTCCATCCAGATGTGTTGATTTGAATGTTTGTGATTATTCTCAATATTTGTTGAGAGTACACACTGTACTGCAGAAGTACAATGTATTCTAACATGTCATAACAGTGATAGGGAATGTGTTACTGTACTTACTTTTACTTCTTTAAGGTTTTGAATGACTTGTAGAGTACTGCTAAATGCCTCATAGTGAATACGGAAGTGTTTGGAAAAAAGGTGTCAGGCTAAATGCTGCCCCCTAGTGGTGAAACATGGAGCTGCTCTTTCACTGTGACCAAGAACAAGAGTACTGTTCTTAAGTACAATGTAAAGACACTTGTACTCTACTTGAGTATTTCCATTTTATGTTACTTTGTACTTCCACTCCACCGCAAGTCAGAGCTAAGCTGTGTACTTACACTCCACTACATTTATTTAATACCTTTAGTTACTTTACAGATGTGGATTAATGATGTGAAATATAATCAAGTGTTAAATCAGACTTTAGTTCCACCTGGAGTAAATCCACCATCTACCCTGCAGTATACAAAGTCATTCAAACTAGCTGCACCTTTACCAGCTTTGAGAACACTTTCATGATCAATCATTATAAAACATATCATATATATTATTCTGAAATGGACCAATCTGCACAACGACTACTTTTACTGTCGCTACTTTCACTATATTCTGATGAGAATACTTTTCTACTTTCACTTGAGGAACATTTTGAATTAAGGACTTTTACTGTAACAGAGTATTCCTACACTCTGGTACTTCTACTTTTACTCAAGAACAATATCTGAGTACTTCTACTTTTACTCAAGTACAAGATCTGAGTACTTCTACTTTTACTAAAGTACAACATCTGAGTAATTCTACTTTTACTCAAGTACAATATTTGAGTACTTCTACTTTTACTCAAGCACAAGATCTGAGTACTTCTACTTTTACTCAAGTACAATATTTGAGTACTTCTACTTTTACTCAAGCACAAGATCTGAGTACTTCTACTTTTACTCAAGTACAATATTTGAGTACTTCTACTTTTACTCAAGTACAAGATCTGTGTACTTCTACTTGGGCTGAAGTACCAGATCTGAGTACTTCTAGTTTTACTCAAGAACAAGATCTGAATACTTCTCCCACCTCTGCTTCTTCAAATGATGACATATTGATCATATAATTAATTAAACTTGTAAACATTGATGGCGGCAGTAGTTGGAACAGGAGTACTGGGATAACTTACAGTAGAATGTATTTAAAGTAGTTAATTTGATCTTTTAAGTACAAGAAAAACAGGAAGTATTTGGACTGTTGTGGCTTCACTTCCTGCGTGTTTTAGAGGATCTGAGTCTGAAACTGAAACCGAGGTCAGGTGACAGTCTACTAAACATTTCCCTGTTCTAATAAACTCCTTGTCTTGTTGGTAAATTTAGGATCCTTGTTTTAAATGTGTTGGACACACTATGGATGGAAACCAACCTGGCCTCACCAGAATACGTGACTCCACCACGTACTGCAGTGTTAAGGGGTCGTGGTGGAGTCATGAGACCAGGTTGATGGAAACACACTCGCTCAAAAAGTCTAATCATGGGTCGTCTTCCCATGAGGGAATGTACCTCATTATTCTTTATTAAATATAATAAGTAGAAGGCGTGTTAATAACAGGAAGGGCTTGTAAATGTCGGAAGAATTTATTTTTATTTTGAAAATGTTTACAGTGGAATCATTCACAAACATAATTCATCATTGTCATTTTTCCAAACTGTAGAAAACAAACATTAAATCAAACTAATAACTCATATCAGTAAAAGATTGTATTCATTGGATAAACAGTGATTTATCCTTTATATCTAATCAGGCACTTAGCAAACATACATAGATGAACAACATAAAATAAAATCACTAAATCTATGAACTTAAGATGATTAATTCCCAGCAGAGCTTTTACTCATAGTCTCTGAAAAACCCTTTTTCCAACAGAACCATTTAAACCTATAAAAACATGAATACACAATCAATTTATACAAGGAAGCACGGAGTTGAGAAGAAACAGCAAGTAAGAATGTTCAGAGTTTTGAGAATAAAGTCCGAACTATTTTTATTTTCAGAAATCTGACTTTTTTTCCGGAATAAAAAAAAACTAAGTATTTTCTCAGATTTCTGCCTTTTTTCAGAATTCAGATATTTTTTTATTTTCTGATTTCCGAGAAAAAACTTTGAATTATTGATTTCTCAGTATTCTGGCTATTTTTTCAGATTTTGGAATTTCACAAAAAAAACATTTGATCTGACCAAAACCTTTTTTTTGCGAATGACCAGAAATAAACTTGCAATGTTTCTAAACACAATTGTGAAAACTAAAATAGTAATTTGGCACATTGGAATGACTCTTCAACCCTAGATCCATCTTCTAACAGTAGGAATACCGTAATTTTCGGACTATAAGCCGCGCCTTTTTCCCTATTTTTCGACGCTGCGGCTTATATAACGGTGCGGCTAATCTATGGATTTTTACAGCTAACGGCCAACACCTTTAACTCTATGGGCTCTATGGCCGGTCCGCGGACCCCCACCTTTAAGCGGCGGGTTCCAGCAGGAAAAGCTGGAGGTCGGGAAAGAGTGAGACAGGTAGCGCGCAAAAGTAAAAGTGGAACCGAGAGTGGTATGCCGCTGCTGCGGCTTATATTCAGGTGCGGCTTATAGTCCGAAAATTACGGTAATTAACAAAAACCCATGAAACGCCCTTAAAGTCAATCACTGGACTCTACAAGGTAATTTAATATTGAAATGATTTAAAATCGAGGCATTATGTCCGTCTGTTTTTGACTTTTACCATTGGTGGTCAAACATAAATTGCTAGTTTTGAAATAAAGATTGCTTATATTCAATTATAAGTTGATTTCCACATATATTCATGTGTTAGCATTTCCAAAAAAGGACATACGTTTGATTGAAGCTCACTTCCTATAAGACAGTGGAGAGAACTGACTTCCATACCTCCCAAATGAGTTGTTTTAAAACATTTTGTAGACTATTGCAATCGTGAATAGCTGCCATGTTGTTCTTAGAGGCTGCAGTTAGTGGATTTGAACAGAGGAAAGCTTCCCTTTCATGCAGTAGGCAGCATTTGTGTGTAAGTATAAAACATGCGTCCTGTTTTCTCAGACCGTCACTGTTCATATTGATGTTGAATACGTTGAATTTAAGGAAATGACATCAATGCATTTAAAGGGGGTCTTTCACCGTTAATTAAACAGCATGCTTCTCATCTTAAATTCAATGCTGCAGCAGGAATAACTGTGCTGTTTTATTTCCCTCTTTGTCCTCACGAGAGAATCTGAAATTAGACTTTGTTCCAGAATAAAAAAAAAAAGTCCGAATATTTCTTTCTCTCAGAAATTTGACTTTTTTTCTCAGGATTCTGAAACAAAATGTAAAAAATGTTTAAATTGTTTTTTTCTCAGGATTTTGGCTATTTTTTTCAGAATTCTGTGTTTTTAAAAATATTTTTTGAATAAAAAAGAACAATAGTTTTCTCAGATTTCTGCCTTTTTTTTTTAAAGAATTCTGAGAAAAAGTCAGAATGATTTCTCAGTATTTTGGCATTTTTGAAGAATTAAGATTTTCTTTTCTTAAAAAATCTGAGAAAAAGTCAGAATAATTTTTTCTCCCAGAAATCAGAATTTGTTTCAGATTTTTCCGAAACTCTTAACTATTTATTTTTTCAGATTTTTCCGTAAGTCTTAACTATTTATTTTTTCAGATTTTTCCGAAAGTCTTAACTATTTATTTTTTCAGATTTCTGCCTTTTTTTTAAGAATTCTGACTTTTTATCATAATTCAGAGAAAAAAGTCCGATTTGATTTCATCTTCCTTAAATTGAATACTTACTGCAGCGTTAATACCTGTGCTCTTTTGTTTCCTCTTTGTCCTCAGGTTAAAATGTGTTTCAGCTCCCTGTAAAGGTCGATCAGGTTCACGACCTTGTGCAACTTCTGCTTTCCCAATTTTGAATCTCTTTTTTGTGCAAACGAACATGAAGCTGAGTGAGTTTTGGGTTCATTCGGAGTGAAGGGACAGAGCCAGTTTGAGGCAGCCCAGCTCCTTGCCTTCTGCTCCCAGAACCCCCTGCACCCGGTAGTTTCCGTTGCTCAGCCAATAAGGGAGTTCCACGGTGGGGAGGGTGAAGTCCGACTGAGGGAGAGAGTACGAGCCCTGAGGAGAGACAGAAAGGGAGTATCAGAGCAGAGGATCAGAGGATGTCTGCAAATACTGTATGCAGCCTGAGACAGACATGTCACTCCCTCAAGTGTCACGATTCAAGGCTTTTATTCTCCTCTATAGCTACAGTGTAGATATATCAATACACATCTGAGGTCACAGGCTCCTCCAACAGTGCAACACAATAACACAGATAAAATAATTAAAATAGAAATAGTGCAGGGAGAGTCTTTATACAAGTAATTGGAATATGATATATCAGATGCATCATTTTTGTCTTCAAAACAGCCCGATTAAAAGTACAAAAAAAGTTTTAAACACAAATATTATCAGCGAATGATAAATGAAGGCACTTTGAAGGAAACTAAACAAAGAATAAAAGACCAAGCTAGTAGGCCCACCTTTAAACGTTCCTTTCCTTTTCATCACAACCACACCTATTTAAAGTTGTGTGACTCCATCTTGCATAGTTTGAAGCTATCGCAGTGACAACATCTGTCTGCAGGATTATAACTGGCTCAAAGTACTCAAAATCTCCTACGTGGAAGTTCTGATTATTTCTGACACAGTATGAAACAGTAAGACTTTAGCTTAGCGGTGGTGACTTGAAGTCATGTGACCGTGCTGTAGTTCCTTTATAGCCCAACATTAGCCACCTTTAGCTTAGCGGTGGTGACGTGAAGTCATGTGACCGTGCTGTAGTTCCTTTATAGCCCAACATTAGCCACCTTTAGCTTAGCGGTGGTGACGTGAAGTCATGTGACCGTGCTGTAGTTCCTTTATAGCCCAACATTAGCCTCCTTTAGCTTAGCGGTGGTGACGTGAAGTCATGTGACCGTGCTGTAGTTCCTTTATAGCCCAACATTAGCCTCCTTTAGCTTAGCGGTGGTGACGTGAAGTCATGTGACCGTGCTGTAGTTCCTTTATAGCCCAACATTAGCATTTTGCTTCAGAAATCATAAAGTGGTGTTAATATGTGGAGATTATCCTGCTGAACTAAATTTGTGACTATCATAAACGTTTGTTTGACGCAGAGATTATTTTCTGTTGTAATCCAAAATCTATATTACATCCACTCAGATTTAGTTTTCTTTGTTCCTGCTGCAGAGCGGGGAAGAACGAGCCCGAGCCGGAGCAGCCCGTCCCGAGGAAGGTGGCCATACGGTCGCTGGCCGCGGCCGAGGAGATCGACCCGGACGTCTTGGAGAGCATGCACTCGCTCGGCTGCTTCAGAGACAAGGAGAAGCTCCTCAAAGACATGCTGTCGGAGGAGTGAGTGAAGAGCACAGATTTCATTTGTATTTGCACATTCTTTACATTTTTGTTTCGTGAAATTTTTCACATATTTTATTTCTTTGTAGATTTTGAACCTATTTTTTGAAACATTTCAGACTTTTTGTTTTTTAGCATTTGAGGTTCTATTTTGCTGCAGTTACGTTTATTTTATTATTTATTTATTGACTTTTTTTAACTTTTCCATCAATACTTTAAACATATCACATCCAAGCGTCCTCCACTTATTGTTGTGGACATTTTGCGACTTTTCTGCGAAACTATCGAAATATTTACAAATATCTTTAACATATTTTTTGGGGAAAAAATTGTTGTTAGTCTGATTAAAAGTTTCTTTATTTACTTGCATTTTCATATATTATTCTAAAATTGAAATATTTGTTGTATATTATTAGGACATTGTTCTCATAGGGAGAGGAGCAGACAAATGAATGAATCTCCAGAGTTATTCTCAGTTTGATGACAGTTTGTCTCCCTGTCCCGTTCTTAACTAACGGACCCTCACTCTCCTCTCTGCAGAGAAAACCAGGAGAAGATGATCTACTTCCTGCTGCTGGACCGAAAGGAGAGGTATCCCAGTCAGGAGGACCAGAACCTGCCGGCACGCACCGAGATCGGTAGGTTTATCTGGAGGAAATCCACAACATAACATTTATCTGCTGACATTCAGAAGTTTGTAGCTGTCACTTTTCTTCAATGTTTCACTTAATTCTTTGGAAAGTCTACATTTTCAACAAAGGTTTTTGAATCTGTTCCAAACTTTTTTTGGACAATTTTCACTAACATTTGGACACTTTAAAACAAAGAATAATCTGAATACTTTTGCGGGAAAAAGCTTTCAAAACCTTTCATTTGAAACATTTTGAAATGTTTTTTTTTGTACTTGCTAGAAGTAATTTTTTTTCATATTTTCCAAACTTTAATTCACATATTTTATTTCAATGTATTTAACACAATTTTAGTAAATTTTCTGACATTTTTCCACCTTCTTTGGACATTTTCTACATATTCTCTGAGTGTTTGTCAGACATTATTTTCACATATTTAGTTCCAACATTTCAAAAAGAAATTCCAAAATACTTCAACATTTCTCACATACTTTTTAGAAATGTTTTACATAATTCTGAAGACACGTTGACATACTTTTATGGGCATTTTTCCAATATTTTCAGAAAATGTTTCCTATATAATGAGATGCTACAGTTTTCTGACTACTCTCTCTCCTATTTGTCTTCCCTCTGTTGACCTTCGACCTGCCGTTGCTCAGCAGACCCTCCGAGGAAGCGCGTGGATTCCCCGATGCTGAGCCGGCACGGTAAACGGAGGCCGGAGAGGAAGTCCATGGAGGTGCTGTGCGTCATGGAGGGGGGGTCCCCGGTCCCCGTACGAAGAGCCATCGACATGGCAACCCACGGCCAGAGGTGAGACATGCACACATTAAAGATGGCTGTCGGGTTAAATAATGTATTTAACCTCAGTTCGGAGAAATTAAGGGAGGAAATAACCCGTTGTTTTTTAAATTAAAAGTCCACTTCCCCGACTGTTAAATCCTTCCCTCCTTCACCGAACTGCAGTTAAAACATGACGCATCGTTCTGGCTCTGTCGCTGCTGATGTAAAGTTTGAGACCTGACATTAACTCCTGTTCAGAGGGCGGTTAGATCTGCAAACATCCTTAAAAAAGGGTTAAAATGCATGAACAGGACTCAGGTTTGTGCGTGGTGTATGTATAAGTGTGCATGGAGCATGCAGTCAAAGAGGGGAAGAAGCATCCCTGTTTAATAATAATAATAATCAAGAGATATTTTCATACACAGGATGCAGCTCAAAGTGCTTTGATAGTTTGATATTTAGGCCTGAAGCGCCTCCTTTGGACTCCTTTGTTTACTTCTGGAACATCGTGACATCACTAACACTCATGCTTCTATTGGCTAGCGCTCCTAGCTGTTAACCAATCACAACAGGCAGTATGAGAAAGCTTTTTGAACATTAAAGCATGGAGACATGTCCCAGGAGAGTCTACTAAAATGAATCTGAAAATTATTTTAAATAGGGACTTTTTAAAAGATACAGGGCAATGCACTGAAGCTAAAACCGCTAAAGTGCTCGGTTTTTCTTGTTCAAATCCTGGCAGCGTAGTCCTAAAGAACCCGTGGTTTCTCAATTTACTTTCTGTAAGACGACTTACAATAAGTGCATTCAACCATGAAGAAACAAACTCAAAAGCAAGAATCCTGCAGGTACATTTCCTGTCTATCACCCAACCAGATTAAGTGCTACTGCATTAGCTCCATTTAAAGCCAAATCCTTTGTAAATGCTACGTACAGAAGAGAGTTCTTTATTTGTGTTAGGAAAAGATGCCGTCAAAACAGGTGAGTTTTCGGTCTACAAGGGAAGACCTTTATAAAGACTCCAACGCATAAACAAGCTTTTCAGCATCTTGTTCATTCACGTGAAAAAAGTCTTTCAAATGTATAGCGTACGATAAGGCATGTGTCTTTTGTTTATACTGCCTATCAGGACATAGGTTTTGCATTTTGAGCATGAATGGACATTATAAACCAGCACACTTTGGCATCAGCAGGTGGGAGGAAGCTGTTTGTGTTACCTTTCTAATATGAGAGGAGGTTCACTCTTTTAGCTGCTGCTCGACAATAGTTAAATAAATGAAAGGGCTCATGCATGACCCATGAACGTGTTCCACCTCCTGGTTTCTGGACCTGTGCATGAGTTCTTGTGTTTCCTTTTATTTTTTTGTGTTTTTATTTTTATTTTCTAGTGTTTGTTTTTGATGCATGATCAACATTAGCCTCCCCTTATGTGACAACCTTTCTGTTTGTCTCTCGGTTTTTTCTGTCTGCCCCCTTTTTAGCAAATCTGTGTTCAGTAAAAGCTTGGATATCACAAACGCTAACTGCAGCAAGGAGGAAAGGTATTGGTCGGCTCCGCTCCGTTTCTGTTTGTCCCGTCAGATCCATTTTTCTTCTATTCCTTTTTTACCATCCACTAGTTTTGTCTTGTTAATATTCAGTGGTTTAATTCCTCTCCATTTCTTTGTCTTCCACTTTTAAATGTCGCATGCTAAAACCGTTTATTTATGTGACAGATAACCTGTTTGTGTCGTTTATTGTAGAAGTCTTTTGAATGTTTGACTTTCTGACACAGAAGAAAATGTGTGCATTTAGTCTTTACTCTGCAAAAATCTCCATAAAAAACATGCTGGTTATTTCAAAACGTCTCCAACACAGTCCGAAGACAAATTATTCAAGAGTAAGTATCAGTGTCTTGAAATCACACAAAGCACATTGAACAAGTTACTAGAAAATACCTTTAGTGGAAAATGAATGCACCGGTTTTCACTTCTTTGTAAAGAATCTGATTATTTTAGCTTTTTCACATTTAGCTTGGATACTCCAGTGCTGATTTTTGACTCATGCTGCACATTTAAGTCTGCAAAGTGGCCTGAAACACGACCCCCCTTTTCATTAACAGCGTAAACACTGACACCCAAACCCTTATGTACTGCATTGGGTCACATTCTGATTAGGAGCACGATATTGTCCTCGGATAAATCAGAAACTCTAGCCCACTCTTTCCTCTTCAACGTTCCTCCCTAAGCCCTCGGGGGAAAAGAGAATTTTTAGGTCAACTTTTCAGTTTCCTTCCCCCCATCTTCACTCCTCTCAGTGTGTGTGTGTGTCTGTCTGTGGGGGGGGGTGTTTGTTTGTTTGTGTGTGTGTGGGTTTATATTTGTTTGTTTTTACCGTGAAGCTCAGGGAAGCCTCCCTGTGTGTCTGACCTTGTGTCGGGGAATCTCAGTTTGCCGATGGATTTTCTGAGATTAGCATAAATTAATTGGCAGGAATGCAGATGGAGTAAACACACCAGATGAAAAATACATGATGCTTTTAGCTCACACTCAATATTCCTTTATGTAATTGAGAAGACCCTTAAGATGAAGCACACTGGTTATGATTAATATTCATATTTCAGAGACTAACTCAAGCTTCACATTATTAAGCTGCTTGTTAATAGATGCTCCTTTCTGAAGGGACTCCTCTTCTTCATTAATGCAGCGTCGTTATGTGCTTCCTCAATCATACTTCACATAAAATCTGTGACTCTGATCGCAGATAGAGAATCACTGAAGAAGCTCTGATTAACACGCTTCTTATTTATTTATATAACTAGGCACACACATCCTTTACATGCCGATATTCATAACTTCTGAAAACAGATGGGAAAAATCTCAAATTATATATATATTCTTAACGTAAAAAGAAAATATGATTTGAAAAACACGATACAGAAATATATAAAATATTCATAATAATAATATCATAATTATTTAAAAATGAAATCCGAATTATTATAAATAATAATACTGTTAAAATATATTAAATATATGTTGAGTTATAATACAATTAATAATATTATTTATTATAATAAATAGTGAATAATAATAATAATAATGAAATTAAATGTAATAACATTGAAATAATAATTAATAATAATATACAAATACATTTTGTTGAAATTAGAAAATAAATAGGGTTTTATTATATCGGACATATAAAATTGGCATACATGTTTCTGTCTAACAAATGTTGTGTCAGGCCAATAAAGCAAGTGTGGAGGAAACACCAAAGCTTCATGATCGGGAAAAATCTACTCTAAAGACCTTGATGCAATGATTCCTTGCTGGACATGGAAAAATGCAGTTTTGCTTTAATTTAGTTATGTTATGCCATTTGTATATTTTACTTGTATTGAATGTGCGATGGACAATTAACACACATTGCAATCAATTAATTAAAAATGTAAAAATGCATCAGAACAGCAAAACACTACATGATACAAGGATTAATAAAACACAAGGAATATATGCATCTGGTATTTTTAAAAGGATATGTTTTAAACTCAAAGAATTTAACATTTGAGTCGTGAGTAAGTGGCATTTTGAACATATATCACTTTAAAATCAGAAAATAACTGGAGGAAGAATGAACATCAAAAAACAAACAACGCTTAAGGATACATTATGTCGACAGGGACAGTATTTACTTGGGTTGTTAACCACAGACATGATCGTTTACTTTCTTCTTAGAGTAAAAACAATTACACTTTTACCACATAACGAGTATTTTTATTAACAAGAGAAACAAAGCAATAACAAGAATTATACTAGAAGGAAAAACATGACCGCCATTACCACTGAGCACTTTTATGTGATGAATTAAAAATGTCTTGTATGTTAACGTCGTCGTGAGAAAGCGAATTTAACGCCAGTGATGTTGTGTGTGTGTGTGTGTGTGTGTGTGTGTGTGTGTGTGTGTGTGTGTGTGTGTGTGTGTGTGTGTGTGTGTGTGTGTGTGTGTGTGTCTTCAAGCATATTTAATTATGATTTACTGATTTTCATTTTTCTCTTCCAACAAAGCCAAATTGTCTATGGGCAATTAAATCCCAACGTCTTCAAAGACATTGGCATGGTTTTTGGTTAAGATTGCGTGTGTGTGTGTGTAGGAGCAGATATGAAAAGTTAATGATACGTAAATGGAAAACCTCATGAAGAGAAAAAAGCAGAAATGGTGCTATAGAACGTTGCGGTGTGTGTGTGTGTGTGTGTGTGTGTGTGTGTGTGTGTGTGTGTGTGTGTGTGTGTGTGTGTGTG
>NW_011369945.1:20933486-20933790 GCF_000735185.1 Notothenia coriiceps
GGCAATTAAATCCCAACGTCTTCAAAGACATTGGCATGGTTTTTGGTTAAGATTGCGTGTGTGTGTGCGTGTATGTGTGTGTAGGAGCAGATATGAAAAGTTAATGATACGTAAATGGAAAACCTCATGGAGAGAAGAAAGCAGAAATGGTGCTATAGAATGTTGGTGTGTGTGTGTGTGTGTGTGTGTGTGTGTGTGTGTGTGTGTGTGTGTGTGTGTGTGTGTGTGTGTGTGTGTGTGTCGGAGCTCAGATGAGAGGGCTCTGATTACAGTTTTAATCCTCTGTCAAACTGCAGTATCATCA
>NW_011369945.1:20933835-20937815 GCF_000735185.1 Notothenia coriiceps
TGGAATAACCGGGTAACAGTCCATGACAAGTCCCTGGTGGTGAAACATCGGTTGTGACAGAGAAGGGTTTTCCTTTATGGGCCGCTGGTTGGGGCGTCAGGGGGGGTGAGCAGGATGGGGTGGTGTATGTTTGGCAGTGGAAGAAGAAGTTACCATCAGTGACCAGTGTTGTGTCCAGGTTTGCTGCAGCAGATTTTCATGTGCGTTTGGCAGAGGAGACAGCGTGAAAAATATTTAAATGAAAGAAAATATTTATAATGAAAATGTTTCCACACAAATCATAATGTTTTGTGAATTATTTGGCGGCCCACTTGCAATGCCTTCGTGGCCCACTAGGGGTCCGCGGCCCACAGGTTGGGAACCGCTGTGCTAGACGAAGAGGAGACATACAGGGTTAGTGTCTGGGAGGTCTTAATCTCAAACTGTCAACTCTTACGAGATGAAACAGAGCTGAGGGGCAAAGTCTGATTAAATTATATGATATGCCCTTTCTCTCATTTTATAAGTACTGATTAACCAGATGCTCACAATACTGAACTATTCCAACTGCACATTTTCATGAACAAAAATTCCCCTTATTTAATACCTAATGTGACAAGAGCATCCTATTTCAATCATTTTAGTTTTTTGGCTTGCTATATCATTTATATACTGTGATACATCAGTTAAACATTTGTTCACCTCACGCATTTTGTGTTGGGAAATACATCTTATAGGCTTGGGAAATGTCTTATATGTTCATACTGTTCTGTCAACGAAGTCTTTGATCCTCCTTGAATAACAAGACAGCAGAAAGGGGATCACCTGTGGTCTCACCACACTGCTACCTCTCAGCGGGTTACAAAGACATGAATGAACTAGACACAGAAGTAGCAATAGAGGCTCATCACAACAACATGATAATCAATCATCTCCTGTACTTATGTTCTGGCGACGCTAAGCATAGTGTTGTTACATCTTTAAACTCTCTTCTTCAATAGTAATTTCAAATAGTTTTGAGAGGCACATGATGTTGTCCTGCTGATAGGAGCATCACAAAATAATAATTTTGGTTGATTTTGGCTGTGGAGGACTTGTCTAAATGTAGTTGTTTTATCAATTTTCAATTCTATTCAATGTTGCGATTTGTTACCATTGGGCTTTTGTCTTAATCTCCGTCTACAAGCCAGATTTCCCAAATGATCACCTAAGAATGTACTGACCTGAGAAATCAATGAGACAATCTGTAATAGACAAGTACTCTACATTTAAAGGGGACATATCATGCTATATTTGAACAATATATGGCCCATACCTATACAGGACTGTCTCAGAAAATTAGAATATTGTGATAAAGTTCTTTATTTTCTGTAATGCAATTAAAAAAACAAAAATGTCATACATTCTGGATTCATTACAAATCAACTGAAATATTGCAAGCCTTTTATTATTTTAATATTGCTGATTATGGCATACAGCTTAAGAAAACTCAAAAATCCTATCTCAAAAAATTAGAATAGTTCCTCAGACCAAGTAAAAAAAAAAGATTTATAACAGCAAAACACAATCAAACATTTGAAAATGTCCATTAATGCACTCAGTAAGTACTGAGTGCATTAATGGACATTTTCAAATGTTTGATTGTGTTTTGCTGTTATAAATCTTTTTTTTTTACTTGGTCTGAGGAACTATTCTAATTTTTTGAGNCCTCTCTGTTCTACTACCATGTGTTAATGATCATGTAAAGCACTTTGAATTGCCTCTGCGTCTGAAATGTGCTATATAAATAAACGTACCTTAGCTTATACCTTACCTAAAGGAAATCCATCATGTTATAAATAGCATTAAAACAAAGTTTCGGATTATTGGCACATTTCTTACTTCTTAGTTTAAACTTCATCATGATCATTAATCATCATTCAACAGCAGGGAGTTGCTAATCAGAAGTGTGTTCTCCATTTGCATCAGCTGGTTTTTTTCCAGGTGTAGCTGGCGGAATTCATCTGAAAGAAAAAAACTGTAGGAAGAGTGTGTAATCGTAATGAAGTGTTTGGTTTAATCTGAAATCCACAAAGAGAGAGAGAGAGAGAGAGAGAGAGAGAGAGAGAGAGAGAGAGTCACTGTCATAAAGCCAAAAGTGTATCTCCATGTCTAAAACTGTGCGTTAGTGTGTGCCTGTGTTGGTGTGGATGACCTACTTGTGTTTGTGTTTTGTTTCATGTATTGTTCTAGATCCACAGCTCCAAACGGCTGCCATGCATGGTGCCAAACACGACTAAGCACTGAGTGGCAGAGAGATGCTTACACTGCTGGCGGCTGCACTGTACATGCCTCTGTGTGTGTCTGTGTGGACTGATGGATTGTTGATATACGATCCTTGAGGGAATTAGCACTTGCATTAATGTAGTCATCGATGTGAGTAAGCAAAAAACAACATGCCCTTTCCATCTTTGATTCTTCTGAAATGTATAACTGTAAGTTATCTGACGCCTGGCACTTCCTGTTGCTGAAAATACCAGACCAATGATTTCTTGCAAACACAATCTGTTCTTATTCCTGCCCCCAGTACGCCCCCACACCCTCGCCTGTTCCCATTCACATTTAATGGACCCCTTTGATCCCTTCATCTTGTCACATTTAACTTAATCTATTCCTAGCTAGCTTTCTTCCAATCTTTGTGCCCTGCAGATGAATACATCCTCTCTTTCATCCGGCAACTTTTCTTCTCTGTAACGTAATGTTCCTCCTTTCCTCATTCCCTTCAACTGCCCCTCAATGCAACACTATATTCACCCAGTTATCATCCTCACCAGCTGAATGACCCTTTCTGCTTTTTTTTCAATCCCCATCTCTTTCTATCCCTGTCTCTCTTTTTTCAATCCTCATCTCTCTCTCATGTCTATTTTTCTTCTGTTTATTGTAAACCTTCACTCTGCCACATGCTCTACTTGTTTTTCTCCCCTCCCTTTTTCATAAATAGCCCGTTTATTTGCTCAGCTTAATTATCTCCCTCATCCATATTTGGTCTTCTTCCTCTCCACCACTACCTTCCTGTATTCAATGTGAATGGAGTAGTTACAGAGTGTTTGTAACACTAGTGTTTTCACCAATGCTGGCACGCGTGCCATGGGTTGCCGACCCCTGAGCTACGGTATATAGCGTACACACACCTCGGCTTTTAGGGTTGACACGTAGACCCAAACGTCACCCGGAGGTCCCCCGATGTTGTTGCAGGAGCTGGGTTATGGCTAGAAAGGATCCGTCTAGTGTAAAACTCTCGCGAGAGTTTGCAAGTCACGTGGCTTAATGTTTACGTTTGGCAGGCAGCCTTTCAGTTACGATCGTTAACATCAGTGGGCCACAGCAAATGATCGTGAGAAGCTAAACTATCTATTAATTATGTCAATGACAGGGAGTGTGATTGTTGAAATAGGGTGTTAGCGGTCTTGTTGGTGTTCAAAGAAGAATGACAACACTGTAGATCACCAACACTATGGTTTATTTTTTATTCACAGGCAAGTCAATGTTGTCGCAGTAAAAGTCCCAAGATAGCTCCTGGTGCGATAAAATGTTCCCTTTCAGTGTTTTACTATTATCCTGCTGCATTAATGTGTATGTTGCATCATGTTACTGCTGTAAATGTGTTTCCGAGCCGCTCCAACGAGAGTTACAACGAGAACGTGACGTCACATTTACACAAGACGGATCCTTTCTAGCCATAACCCTGGTGGTGGGCGTTGCCGTGTATGTGTGTGTGTTAGCCTTAGCAAGTGTTTGTGTGTCTGTGTATTTTCCCCATAAGGCAAGACCCGCCCAACTCTGTCTCTGATTGGCTTCCCTGAAATGTTACCCCGCGTTACCGATCATCACTCCTCTCTGGTCACTTTCACTTTTCCATGGTACTGTGAGGACACAAATTACCCACGCATATGAACGCCAATGTAATACACTAAGGTGACTTGGCTTAGAGGCGCCTACATTAAATGTCCTTAATGCGCTAC
>NW_011369945.1:20937855-20975628 GCF_000735185.1 Notothenia coriiceps
CGATTTAAAATAAAAGCAATAATTGTGGTTTGATATTGAGTAAGAACATTTTTTTATGAACCACACAGCCTCCGGTCTTCCACGACCCGACCGGAGGAAAAGACGTGTTGCAGGCACGAAACACATTACCAGTAGAAATACACTGCTTTTAAAATCGTTCTGTGCAACACGAAAAAAAGGGGAAAATCTTGTTAGTGAACACGAATCAATGGATTAAAAATCGTGTTGGTGAACACGAAATGCCATGAGACTGGGTTGGCAAAAGGCTAACATGCTTGATTTGATTGGTCCCCAGCTCACCATAACATGTATCATGGCAGCTGGAGCAATGTATCTCCACTGACTGTAATATGAAGCAAACTCCTTTGTCAGGATTTCTGAGTAGGATGCAAATATTTGAAGAGGATGCACCAAGCTGGTAGCTTTTTCTTCTGCTCTAAGACTCAGTCTAGTAAACAAATACCAAAAATGCTAAACACACACATTCAGAATGAGGGTTTAACAAATGTTCACAGAGTGGCCAAGGAATTATGAAAAACGAATTATTAGAAACTTTATTTCCATGTCTTAGATAAGGGTTTTCCTACTGACACACTCTTATACATACAGTTATATCTGATATGGATGTTATATAAACAACAAACAAGTGTGTTTATGACAACAGGCAGCTGTACTAATCTACCCGTTTACTTGAAGGCAAAAATACCCTGTGTGTTTTCATCTGAAAAATTCAAAGCCCCACCACTGATGTAATAAATAAAAAATACATAGTATAAAAATAAATGAATAGACTTTGATATTTCTGCATGCTGCAATGTTTTTAATATTTTCAACTATTATAATTTGTTATTATGATTTTTAGTTCTATTTATTGTCCATCTTACATTATGCTATTAATGTGTCATTCCATCCCTATTTTTATTGACATTTTATGCTTATTTTTCACTTATTTTAAGCCCTTTGTGTGGCATTTCTACAGTATAATATGTATTCAAAATTGAGATGCAAATAGCGTTTTGCATTATTTCTGTTTATATAAGACATGAATTTGATCGACTACATAATGCATCCGCGCTCATTACTGTTTCCAGAATCTTTGTTTGTTGAATGTGACAGAAATGACTCTGGCAGTGCTACACACATTTCTCAACAGAGGAACCTGTTCTTCTGCCTTTTCCCATGCCTCCAGTGTCAGATTTCAGCTCTGCTAGGATACTGCTGTGAGTAAATGACAATGTGGAAACAACTCTCTGTGACTGTGCGTGAGACATATTAAATGAGTTCTCAGTTTTTATGCCCTCGTTAAAAGCTGGTGAAAAGCTTTAAACCAATCGACCTTGAACCCTAGACAGGCCGCTGCAGGATGACGGCTGTGAGGGTCATCACCTGACCTTGACTGAAGAAGGAACTGATCTCTAATTTCCCTTTACTTTGTGCACGTTGAGTAACACAATGAATCACAAGATTAATAATTTATTTCGGGCAAGAAGTTAAGAATCAAAAATCAAAAATAAAGACTGTAAAGAATATGTTGTTTATTGTACAAAGTACAAACCTCACCCTTCTTTATAATTTACTGTGAAAAGAGATGACAACAAGGTTAATTGGTAACCTGCATTATACACTTGAATATCCCAGGGTAAAAGAAAGAAAGTAAAAATAGTAATTCTTTCAAAGTGATGTGACGTAAGAGGGTAGGGGGTGTATTCATTCAAGTGTGATTGATTTGATTGTCAAAACTGTTATGTGACTCCTGAGTACCTTTATGGTTTACATGTCAGAGCCATGACAGCAACAGAAAGGATTTCTCATAAACATTCAAAGAGAAATTGGAGATAAATGTTTCGCAACAAACAACTATTTTCATTCTCAATACAAATATGTATCAAACTTTTAGCCAATGAAATGTGAGGAAAAAGGGACAAATGCCCATTATAACTCTGCAGCGTTTAAGATGCAAAACCCAATCTTATTTGGTTGACCTAAACACAACAGAGCAAAAGCACGTTTGCGAAGCTGGAAACAGCAAGAGTATGTTGCTTTTGCGTGTGAAATGACACTTCATTGTTAAAGAATCAAAAATGTAGGTCCTGGTTTCAAAATGAGATGTCCACCTTTCAAAATGTTTTAAATAAACTCTACATCACACAGCTGAAATACAGAAGTTTCTTTAATCCTCACTCATAACACTTTCTATATAAGAAATGTTTTGATTCCGTGTGACGAACATTATACCATCTTTTCAAAATTAATCAGAAATATTCACTAGTGTCAACAACAGTCTTGTTCCTTGTTGCCTTGAGCAAAATACTTTTTGGTCAATGATTTGCAGCAACAAACCCCCTGCAACTGCCAAAAGTCACCTATTTCCTTAAAACTGAGTGTGTTCACACTTAGCAGACACACTGGTTGCATTTAACCCACAACACAGACATATTGTACAACATTCAGCCTAACATGGTATGTCCAACATTTTAACTTCCTCATGAAGGCCAGCACAACAATAGGGAATTAGCAGGGAGCAGATTACAAATGGTGATGAGTTTAGGAAGAAGGATCATTTACACATAAAGTCTATTGTATGTTAAGAGAGGTTCACTTGTCACCCTGATAAGGAAACTGTCGGCTATGACACATCTTCTGTCCTCATCTTATTCTGGTGTTTTCTCTGAGGAGTCATGAGATACGGATGGATATTTACCTCCTGGGAGGGTTTGTTTACTCGAGCATTGAAAACCTCCCAGACTGTCAATAGACTTCGACTTGATCAATACTCCAAATACAAGCGCAAACAAGGATATGGAGAAACGGAGAGTTGATACAACATTATATTCTGTTTCTTTTTTGATAGTGTAGTTCTCCTTCATCCTGTCTTTATCACAACATCTGTCATTCAAAGACTCTGCTATGACTGCATGATCAATATTGAGGTAAAAAGATTGAATCAACAGAAAATCTATCTGCAACTATTGTGATATAAAAAGCACTAAAGTAATTGTGGAAAGGAGTGAGGACCCCCCTACTTGTTTCATTTGATTGTAGGATAGATATCTTTGGCTTTTGGTCTGTTGGTTATTTATTATTTTTTATAATAACACCGTGTCATGGGCATTTTCATCTTTGTTTTTATATTTTATAGACCAATCAATAATAGAGAAAGTAATGGGAGGATAAATCCATTAATGCTGAAATATTAAACTGATTAGCTGATGACAGAAAATGTATCAGAAACTTCTCTTATAATCAATTATTAAAATAAGTCATTATTTAAAGCTAAATCAACAACAATTCTCACGTTAAAGCTTCACCATACCCTTTGTTTTTGAAGAAGTTCAAGTATAAAATATGAAGTATTTTAAATGTAAAAAAGAAGAATGAAAATCTAATTATTATTATTATTTTTTGAAAATACATGTTTATGAAATTCATTTATAGCCAATTCGGAGCATCTTGAGTATTTTAAGCATTGCTTTATATTATGTTTTGCTCAGCTGTAAATATATTGTGACATAATGTAAAACGTTTTTTGTAAAAGATTAAACCATTTTAATAAGGATCCTAAAGTGTGCAATCTGACTCACAAACATCAGCAAACAAGCCGATTTATGGCCTTAAGGAGAGTATTTAGCAATACCTTTCTTACTTACTGAAACTACAAGAAACACTTCAGATTTAAATGTAATAAAACAGCTATCCATGTAAAAAATAACAACTTAATCTAGAAAATAATTTGGTAAATCCAATTATTACATCTTTTAAACAAAAGAAAAATATAGGCAGAAATCATTATGAAAAGTAATAGCCAAAAGTATTTGGTTAAGTACTAGGTAAATAAGATGTTAAGGTTATGGTTCAATTTGAGGTAACGGGCGATTTCAACTCACCATACTCCGAGTCCGGATTTGTCTCCTGTTTTTTACCCATTCTCCACCTTAACCTCCACCTCTTTCTTCGTTAACTTTTAAAACACAACTTCCTTTGCTTAAAGTTATTGTAAAACCTTCTTAGAAAACAGCTAAAATCACTTTTGAAAGGAGCTGCACCGAGTCTGAGCCGACTGAGTTACTACGTGAGGAAATCTTTTTCTTCCTAGTAACCAGGCAGTGACGGCGCGAGCGCACCTGCAGAGGGATGCACACCTGAGCGTGCCACCACAGATCGTTTATAGAAATAAGGGCTCACTCTGCTCCTGTTATATAAACCTAAACGTTTACTGCATTAAGATTAAGTGAATTTAATCAAAACCTATTTCGCCCCCCTGGCCTTTACCTACAAAATGGCACCAACTAGGAACATACTCAAAAGGACCACAAAGAAACATGAATGACTGGAAAGACACCAATACAACTTCGAAAAACAGCAGCAAGGACCACAGAGATGTGTTACACCTGAAAAGAGACACAAAAAGAATACAACGGTACCTGTTTGTCATGTTTCAATGTAGATGTGGCGAGGCACATGGCATATATGTTTCCAGGGGCCTATTGTCTCATAATCGTTATACCATAGTCTAAGATTTAAATATCTAACAGTACAACTTTGAATTAAATAAAAAAACAGTTTTTAAAATGCACAATATATTATTATGGGTGAATCTACCCAACAGCAGTGGTTGGAGAAATACTGAGCTCTTTCACTTACAAGTATTATTTTAGTACATTTGTATGCACCTTGTCTTGTATTCTTGTTCTGCATCCTTCTTTTTTGCCTTACAACCGAATAATCATTATTCCGTATCTCTTTGTTCTGTACTGCACTGTATATGGATGGATGACAACAGAGCATTTCTTATCCGTTAGCAGTCTCCAATTCAAAGAGACTCGTAGAACTGCCAGCAGAGTGAGACATCTTCTTTTTCATTTCTCTGACTGGGCCCTGCGGAGCTTCGCATAGTGGCTTGTAGCTAGCTGCCCCCTGCTGATAACACAATAACACCAACAGGAAATACTTTTTTTGGGCCACATCTCCCTATAAACTCTATAATATCCTAATATTGCATATGCACACATAATGACATAGGATAAAAGGTATAGAAATTACAGGATACTATAGGATTACATGGAATATTGTAAACCAGTGAGAAACATATTTAAAAAGAAAATGACACATTCAATACAAGAGCCCAAAGATCAACTAATGAGCTAATTTATTAAACTAAACGTGATAAAGAAAACAATGCGTATAAAAATAAAGAAAATAAAGCTACGACAATCATCCAAAGTCAACATCCCTCAGGTCCTTGAGTCCAGTATGGGCTAAAGGGTTGGCCCATGACTGAACTGTGTTGAAAATGCAAAGTGATAAGAATTGTTTTGTTGGCACAACAGAAGATGCATGACAGTTTGGGACTCGTAATGCACAAATTGTCATGAGCTAATGAAATAGACATTAATATACAGTAGATATACTGTATGTAGAGAATCACAAATTGATGTTTTATACCCACACAGTTTAAACATATATAAAATGGCCCATGTTCTCTACCATATACATGATCAACTCTAAGATGGCAAGTTTGGGAGGAAAATAAGGACATTTCAAGTAGAAAAACAGCACCATGCATCAAAAAAATGATATAACCCACTAGGTGTATTTACATTGCAAATATTCACATGTGAAGTGGGTGAGGTTAATCCAAAGGCCCCATGGGTAAGTGTTTTAAGAGTTTCCCAGCATGCTCATCCCACAGTCAGCTCCTGAATCTGGGCAAGCATCCAGTCGAGCCAGTCTGTTCTGCTCGATGGCGATGGCCTCGGCCGAGTGCTTGCATTTCTCTGATCCACACTGACAGGTGAAGTACTTGCTCTTAATGTCCCAAAATCGGTCTCCATAGTCGAATCTGATGAAACAGGGAAGAAAATATATATTTGTAAAGATGTTCATCGAGGTTACAGCCAGATGGAGTTTCAGACAGATGAGTTGTTAACAAATAAGGGTCCTTCATTTGTATACAATAGATAATGTAAGGGAGAGGATAAACAGGAGAGGGTAGAGAAGGTAACTAAGGAGGAAGATTAACAAATAAATAATTGTTCCCCGACTGCTCTACTGAGTTATTGTCACATTCTTAGATTTGTATAGTGTACATGCATTTAATTTATCCGTGTCTGCTTTTATTTTTTTAAGTTAATGATTTTGAATAATAATTGACATTAAAATGATTTCAGAAATGATTTTCATAATCAATTAATGTGCAGATTTAAAAATGTCAGATGTAAGATTTCCAGTTAACTATTTCATAAAACAAAGAAAAGCACAACATTTACATAATTTAGAGGCGGAAACAAAACATTAATAAAATATAAAAACAAGGAGGGAAATAAAGAAATAAGCTCTGAGCAGGTGATCATAAACGTCTCAGCTTCTCACCCCAGCTCCTGTCCGCTGAGGATGTCTCTGGAGCTGAAGAAGGCGATGCGGGGAAACCTCAGGTCCTGGTGCAGCATGAACACACGCACCGGGATAAGGTTCGGGTCACACAGGTGGTTGATGAAGCGGCTGATGTTGCCATAGTACCGGGCATCAATGCAATACACCTCACCATCCTTTAGCAAAAACAAAGAAAACATGCATCGTGTTAGAATTCAATCCCTATTCAGTGCTCCAGTTTAATAAATGAAAATGTTACGCGATTTAAATATGCTTTTGTATAAGATGAAATCCATCTAAATACGGAGACAGGCCACCAATGAATACAGCTGATGTTTTTTGCAGTATTTTACAAATAAATAGTGTCCGAAACAGAATTTTAATAAAATTTGACTCCACATGCAAACATCTTTTGCCAATTTTAGATAAACTAATTTGATTGATTCTCTACATTAAGGAGGTGATTTATTAAAAAAAGTTGAAGTTATAAGTTCATCTAGTAGAAATATAAGGCTGAAACTATTTTTCCCATAAATGTTTTTAGCTGACAGACTGCAGTAAGCTAAAACCTAGGAGGTTTTTACCCAGCTCAGCAGCGGATGTACTGTTTTTTTCTCCATGAGTTAAGTTCTGGCTAATTATTCACTTTAATAGTTATGTATTATTGGTTATACAGAAAATTAAGAAAATGTTCCTTGTCATGTTTTCCCCTCCTGTCATCTCTGTTTTGATGAAAAACAAAAGCATTTTCTCTTGAAAGGTTCACCTTGTTGTCCAGGTCAAACAGGTAGGAGTCGTCTTCTCTAACATCGGCCTCTGCGTCGGAGATGAGCTCCCCTACATATCTGAGTGGAGGGAGGTAGAAAAGCTTATTTTCCAACCTGTAGCTTTTCACATACTGTAAAGCAACCTGTTGTGTGTAAAACAATCCTCTCTTACTCGCAGATGAAGCTTCCCTGGGGAATATCCTGCAGAGCTCGAACTCCCCAGCCCATTTTCTCAGTCCTGTAGAGCTGAAGACGAACTCTGTGGGGAAACAGGAGGGGGGGTTCAGACTCAGAGTGAGCACTGCGGTTATTTGTCATGCAGGGGCCAATGAATACATGTTTTGCAACAATTTGGTGCAGCCATATCCAGCTCTTTCCTTCCAGACAGTCACTTCACAATGTCATTTTTTTGTTGGAAGGTCGTCAGTGACATTTGTTGCTGTTAATACTAGTTAAAAAACCTGAGTGGTTGATAAACATTACGTTGGACGAGTTTAATTCTTACTTGATGCCTGCCTGTACCACTCTGTTCTTGCATGTTCGGTAACAGGAACACGCCATGTTGCATTCAAATATTAGTGGAGGCTCAATTTTGTTGAATTCCTGGAGTAGTCGCTGGTCCTAAAAAAAAACAAATAATGCAATAAATTGAGATTAGTATCACTCCTTTAGTTTCCTCTGTAAATAATGAATCCTTTTCATTGATGCATGGATCTCACTGACTGAATGAAAGCTAATTTCTTCTCATAATTGCAGAATGTGCCACATTATCAGGTCAAGGCTTTAAAAAAAAATATGTAAAGTTTTTTTTTACCATAATACATAATTAATTTGGCCTTAAAACAAAATGTATTTTTACCTTGTCATACCAGCAGCGGATACTCAGTTGTCCACAGAGGCAGTTACTAGACGAGCAGTCATCAGTGCAGCTACAGTGCTAAAGACAAGACCATTAACATGTATGAGATGCATTTTTCATTGCAAATCGCAATATTATTTGTTAGTTAAAGAAAGAAAATTATGAATTTTAATGAGAGCGTGATATAATATTTCACCTGCAGGTGTGTAATATTGCGGTCTATGTTCATTGCCGAAGTTTCACAGTTTTCTGAAACATATTTGTAGTCTGACGGACAGCCCTCGTCGTCAACTGCATTCACACAGGGAATCGGGACGTTCTCATAGCCCTGTGCAACGTCACTGAAAAATAAACATGGAGTCAAATCATAAAGAATAACAGGAAACAATCTTGTAATAAAGAAACAGTTTCTTTTTTTAAAGACATGGGTCAACAAAATAACACCAACCTGCAGATGATTTTCTCAGTCCGAAGCATACGATTGGTTATTCCCCTTCTTAGCTTCCTGTTGATCTGGAGGGCGACCCACACCGGCGTGTCGGGCCGAGCGAGGCTGAGAGGCGTGTCTCCTTCCCTATTCACGACGTCAATGTCTGCACCTCTGGACAGGAACAACCTGCAGAAGAAACAGTTGGAAAATGGAATGGGTGCTTTTGGCTCCAGAAAAAGCAGAGAATTCATATGACTTCAATAAATAGGCTTAAGTTTATGATGACATCGACTCACGTAACACATTCCAGGAAGCCCTCTCTGGCGGCGATGTGAAGCGGCGTATCTCCGTGCAAGTTAACTGAGGCGAGGGAGCAGCCAGAGTTCATGACCAACTCTGCTATATCCACATTCCCTGCATACGCTGCCCAGTGGAGGCACACGTTCAGCTCCTGTTGGGAGGGAAGAGACAGATTAAAGAAGTAACCTTTAACATTTTCATGCAACTTACATATAAAAGAAAACATAACATATCGGGTATGTCATTCGTCTGCAGATGCTCCTGTTCAGAGCCCAGGGAGATTCCTACTAAGGCTTGTCTTTAATCAAAGCCAATTTCCACAAATGCCTTTTGCTACTGAAGCAGTTGTACCCCCTCCTGGTCAGTGAAGAGGAGTCAGCAGGCAGAACAATCATTACATTGTCATTACAAAGTCAATTACATTGTTATTTTTATAAAAAAATTAATAGTAGTAAGCCGCAACGGCGACAGGTTCTTGAGCATAAAGACATAGAAGATATCAGACAGATAGACAAATACACGACATGCACAAATGTGATCTATCCCGCCCCACAAAAAAAACCACACTTGCTGATTTGCAAATATAAAAACAGGCATACTCAAAGGAGCAGCTACAAATTAAGCAAAAAGGCATTTTAAATGCAACACCATCTCCAAACCTCAATGAACTTGAAGGAACTTACTTTATCACTAATGGTGACATCAGCGCCTCTGTTCAGCAGCACTTTAATCACATCTACGTGTTTGTGCTCTGCAGACCAGATGATGGGCGTCCAGCCCCCGGTGTCCTGAGATCAAAACACCAGGAAGAATCAGAATCAACCGAACCAGTAAAACAGACATGATGGTCAAACTGACATTAGTTATAGACAAGAAGTGATGTGTTGGGCCTTTCATACATGTGGGTGCTTCCTTTACCTGTGCGTTAACATCAGCCTGCCCTGTTTCCAGCAGCATGCTGACAATCTCCAGGTTTCCCAGTTTGGCTGCGTGGTGGAGGCCAGTGTATCCATCCTCCTCCTGAAGACATCCACAAACACTGAACTCCATATCAACCAAACCCCTGAAACTTCACATTTATCTTTTCCATTGTAGGCACTAAACAGACACTCACAACATGATAGACGCAGGCTCCGTTCTGGACCAGATAGTGAGCCACCTCAATGTGGTTGTTGATGACCGCCTCAAGCAGAGGGGTCCTACGGTCCTTGTCCTGGGCATCCACTTGAGCTCCGGCCTGTTAGTACACATTCAAATATAACTATTCATCTTTGGTAAAGGACCAGGAAGGATTCGTTAAATACACAGAATAATGAGCTCTGTGTTTTGAGATATGCTTTCAATAATATAAACAGTATACACGCCCGAGCAATAGAGCAAGCATAGCCAAACATTCCTGTAATACAATGTGTATCTAAAGTAATAATATCTGACTGTTTCATCTGTTATATATGAATAGACATTTTTATTTTTCTCACCGATGCAGGTTTTCTCATATTAACTCTGGACATCAGTTGCAGTTGTAATTAGCCATTTTTACACACTTTCTCAAAATAGAAACGTTTCCTTTACAACAGATTACAGGAATGTATCTTCATGTGTAAAGCATCACCAAAAAAAAAACAACGACAGATGCAAACAAAGTGTTCACCTGTAGGAGAATGTAGCAGACTTCCAGCAGGCCTCTCTGAGCTGCAGCATGGAGAGCAGAGCGCCTGTTCTGGGATTCAGGCTGGTATGTTGGATCTATGCCCTCCACTGTGAAACACACACAATGCACAGTTTTAATACACAAATATTGTACAAATATATCATAATTTCAACATTTTCAAGCCCACTCACTCAGCATGAGCAGGACTCTCTGCACTTCCCCCTGCTTGGCAGCCGGGTAGAGCTGGCGGGGGTGGAATCTCAGTTTCTTCCTCCTGGCAGATCATAAAAACAACAACCACCAACTTAATGTCAACTGGTCTGATGTGCAGTTGTCCACAGAACGCTCCTTTGAAAGAGTCAAAGCAAAACTAAACATGATTAAGAAAATACAGTCAAATCTAAACTCCAACCTCTCAGTGTCCTGTGTGAGGATGGCCTTCTGCAGCGCCGCCCTGCTGGGCCCAGGTGGAAGTGCACTGGGGCTGATGGGTTTCCCATTTGGCATACAGAGGGAGGGTCCCACGCTGTCCACCCCCTCCTCTGCCGGGGGGAGGGTGGCCTCAGTGGCTGCAGAGGCTACAGGCTGCGGAGGCTGCTGCTCTACTGCGAGTGTGACCAAACCATGGCTATGTATGCGTGCACTGAAAGAGGCGAATAAGGAGCGCAAAGGAAAGAACATTTAACTTTTACAGTTTAATGGAACCAATCGATTTCTCCCAGGTCATCCAAATTTACCTGACAGGTCTCTCTGGCATCTTCCCATCCTTCATCCCTCCTGTTGAGGCTGTGAGTGAGGGTGCGGTGGGGGCGGAGGGCGGCAGTGACGGGGTGGTGGTGGAGGAAGCAGACATGGTGACGACGGTGGTTGCCGAGGATGTGGCCGAGCTGAAGGATGGGATGGTGACCTCCTGGGCCTCAGAGGCATCTTCCCCGCAGTGAGGACAGAAAAGCATGCCGCCGCCACCGCCGCCGTTTGATCTGCTGCGCCCACCGCCCAGCACCGTCACACAACCACGGTGGAAACGGTGAGCGATGCGCTGGTCTGGGCAGCACTCTAGAAACGTGCCCTGAAAGAGAAAAAAGGTAGGAATCAAGAAGGAGAAAACCTTCATTTAAGCCATAAGTTATTGCTTGTAAATCCCTACAGTAGATGGGTTGAACTCTGTTGTGGATATTTTAAACTCGTCAATACTGTAAAGATGTACAATGAGAGTAATCAATAATAAACTGGTGAAAGCAAGCAGCGTTGTCTTGTTGGTTATTTATTTGAAGCTTCAAATGGTACAGGTCTCACAGAGTATAGGATAGTCTGCAAGAGTGTGCGCAATAGTCACAGAATAGCAAAGCTTATATACAAGATAGGGCGGGCAGACAGTTTTATGTGTAGCTGTCGAAAGTATAACGGTTATCAGCATATGGAAGTTCAAACTTAGTGTGAAGAGGAGTATCAGCATAGTCTGCCAAATCAGCCCCGTGGCCTTGAAGCGCTTGAGATGAATGACCCTCTTTAGAGTATGCAGAGAAAACAGCACATATGAAGAAATGGTACAGTAGTGTTAGACAATGCTTTTATAAGCATTTGGTTTTATCATATAAGGTAACATAAGAAATCTCCACTACAACTCTTTACCGCGAGGCAGAAGTATCCACACCCAGGGCAGCAGTGGTGTTTGACCATGTGTGATCGGTGGATCTCACAAAGCATCATGAGGGGCACCCGACTGGACGGACGCATGGTCTCCCCTTTCATAGTCCGACTGGTACAAGCCCTCAGCTGAAAGACAAGATACAGTTTGAGATGTGAGCTTTGTAAACTACAACAGACCAGCAGAGATGTCATGCTGCTCTCGAAATCTAAAAAACACAAACCTCTCCATTGATGCTCTCAGTAGCCATACACTGTCTGCTGATGCGGTGGCTGCTGCTGTCCGCCCGGGGAGCCTCCATCCTGCAGCTGCAGAGAGGAAGCTCCTCCAGCCGCTCCGTGTCTCCTGCATCACTTCCTTCTGCAAAGGGAACAGAAAGATTGAAACGTTTATGATGTTTGTCACCAAGAGAGAATGGGCACCAAAGGGTGGGGAGATTGTTTGTTTTTGACTTTTTTCAGATTTACAAAAGGGGCATGTATGTATCATTAATTCACCGTGATGAGGAGAAAGAGTCAGACTGTCGGCAGCGGAGATGTCCAGAGCGCCCAGAGGAACCTCCGTGTACTCAGTGGCCCTTCCTGCTGTAAACCGGATAACAAAGTATAAACATTGGTCATGAGAGAGACATGTGCAGAACTTTTGAACTGCACTCCGAGACATATTCAGCGCATTGGAGATCTTTCTGTATCCTTCCCCTGACTGGTACATTGGCAAAGCAATGGCTATAGTTTCCAGACAGAGGAGGAATCAAAGCTTAAAATCACTTCTTTCTCTTTGATCATACACATGTGATCCTCATTCAGCTTATGATCTCACCTTAACTGACTGCACCAGTGAGGATGTAGTTGGATCAGAGTAAAGGGGGCTGAAAGCTTGCTTTATAAATGATATGTATATTTAACCCACTGAGTAAAGTCACTCACCTCCCACTGTCTCAACCACGTCAGCCGAGATTCTCTCTTTTTCCTGGTCTGATTGCTGCCACGAAGACTCCTCGCTCTCATTTCTACTCTTGACAGTTCTCTTTGTTTCAGACTCTGAACCCTGCAAGGGGAGATACATTGTCTGAATGTGAAAATGTGACATCTGTGAAGGGTGGAGAGACATAAACTGGTGATTTTAAAACACCAAACAGAAGGGGGCATGGAGATGCAGGATTGAGGGGTCCTTTTTTAACACAAGCAACACGACAGCGCACATTTTGATGATCATGTTTGCATCTCTACGGTTTGCATAGATGCACACACATATTTCTGCCACTGTTTTCCCACCTTTTGATATAGTTAAATTAAAACTTTTTTATAATTATATATTTATAAATATTCATGTTATAATTTATATAATATCTATTAGTAGAAAAGAATGTAATTATCAAGCTAGTGAAACAAGTAAAAGCACTCACATGATCTGACATGTTTACAGACCCCTCTATGTCTTTACTTTGTCTTGCTTCGGCCCCACCATCTTCAAACTATTGATGACATTTGACAATAGTAAAATAAACAATTATTCCTTCAGTTGGTTAAAAAAAAAAAAACATCCATCACATACTAATGCTAATATTTGCATCACTGTAAGAGAACCATATGTAGATCTAAGCGTCAAACCTTTTCTGAATCTTGCATGGACGGACTGGAAATAGGAATTTTCTCGGCAACTTCCTGCTTTAATTTCCCAACACTGCTGTTGCTCTTCTCTGGTGCAGTTTTGGTAAGAGTCTCCACTTTTTTATGATATAACGTTTCTTCCTGAGTTTTGAAAGAGAAAAAAACATTACATTCAATCAAATTGCATGTAATCTGATGAATAAAGGTGAGTTATGTGCGGGCAAAGACATGATTTTACCACAGCATTTTCTGGAATGTTTTCTGAGTTCTCCGGCATGTCTTCAGATAAATGACCAAGTTTTCTCCTTTTTGCAACTATTGAAAAATTAAAACCACAACAGAGTGAGTGTTCACTTATACAAGGGACTCATAGAAACGTTATTATTTTCCAGAAGAAAACATTAGTGAGCGTGAGTATGCGAAAGCCACTAACCCTGTTCAATTTCAAAGGATCCTGAAGGCATCACAGGCGCTTCAGTGTGGCTCATCTGTGAAATAAAAACCGTCAGTACCGTCAATTGAGCAAATAATAGACAATGTGTGTTTTGTTGGAGGCTGAATTATAATCACATTTTACATTTTTAAATGTTTACTCAGGTCAAGGAAAAGGGGGCCAAATCAATATTCAAGACAGAGGTACACATTCTCGTTTACATTTGAATAGAAAAGCCCTGCTTTGTAGACTCACCTGCCCGGTTGCAGGCCTGTTCATGGTCTTTCGAGCCCGATGAATCTTGGTTGGGGGAGGGGAGACAGAAGGAGATGAGGAAGCTGTGGCAAAAGAGGAAGAAGAGGAAGAAGAGGAGGACGGGGAAGGAGAAGGCGCCAGGACGAATTTACTACTGCCGGGTCCAGAGACACTCATCTTAGCTCGGCCAGGGGACACCGCTGAAGACGTCGAAGGAGAGGGGGACAACGATGAAATTGACTTTGCTGCGTGTCCTTGAAGAGAGAGGTAAAGACATTACTGTGAATTTATTGGTATCTTTTTGAAGCCCTTCAATAATTTGTAACACATTCAATCTGACTCAAGCAAATGTATTATTCTAAAAGGGTTCAAGAAACTTAAAAAACAAATCGCAAACTGCTGTATTTATGCTTCATGTCAAATTAGGTCATTGCTTCTACTGATTGCAAAGCCTAACCTGCTGCTGCTTTGCTAGGGGAGGACACAGGTGACCACTTCTCTCCCTCCTCTCCAGCTTTGGAAGAGTCCTTTCCAGGTTGCAGAGATGACAACATTGATGCAATACCACCCATGGGCTCTGTCTTCTTGGGGACAGCAGCTGTGGTGGATGCTGCATTATCTGGAAAAGTAGTAAAAATACAGAAATCAGACAATAATTCAGCCTATTTGAGTACCTCAAAAGCACAGATTAAACTATTAAATTATATCTCCCTCTATACATACCTTCCTTTACTTGACTTGGACCAGGTAAGGACTCTTCTGGTGTTTCTGAGTCATTTCCTTCAGGAGGCTCCTGGCAAAGAACCAAGAAAAAAAGAATGTAAGAAAACATCAATCTGTTATTTAGAAAATATCCATTTATTCACTGCAATAGACTGTAGCAGAGACACACATGAGGAGCAATTTTGATGCAAATTAGCTTTGGAGTAATGTAACGATGTACACAACTGGACCCTTTCATACACTGTATATCTAAAGTACTAGGCAGTTCTTTGTAGTTTTACCAGGTAAAAAACAAATCTTTCAACTGTTGGATGCCTTGGCTTGTAAGTAATGCAATATTTTATCAAATGGAGAATGGATAACTTGTGTGTAATAAGGAGGATAAGTGTTGTTTGTGATCGTTATTGTGGTCATTATAATGTAAATAATTAGTCAATCTTTTCTACACCTATATTCACATAATTATATATACAATAGTCCTGTCTGTTCTTTACCTTTATTTGTCTGTCTTTGTTGTCCTTGTTCCTAGCTGTCCTTGTATGATTAAAAATACTGTTACTTGACCTAAAGTGTGATTCTGATTTTCCTGCTTGCTTTATAAATCTGTCAACCAATGACTGATGGTGTCTGTTGTTACGTCAAATGCCGCCATCAGTCAATCAACCCATTCATGCATTTCTACACATTTCAAAGCATCAGTAGTCCGTCAAATAAAACGGAAAGCAGTGAGATTCTGCACACTTACTTTATAAAATCCTCCCTCGAAATCCAAATATGTAAACATGACAATGTGTCTTGTGCGTAGACTGTGGGTCTTAACATTAGCTTTGAAAACTGAACATACATCATACAAGAAGCAAGATACTATACAGAAACCGCAAAACATAACAAGACTAACGCAAAATTATGAAAATGCAAGGAATAGAGACAGAGGAACCGACGAGATAACCAAAACATTAACAACATAAGAGCAATTTAACACAAAACATGTTACAGGCTAACGAAGCTAGCACTGTAGCACAGCTTTCAACAAAGAGCTCCTATACATCGACAAGGAAAGACATTTTGCATCATGACAGATTGCTACTCTGGTGGCGTGCTTTTGCTATGTATGCTAATGTGTTTACAAGTTGTGAAACAAATGTTAGTGTCGTTAGCATGCAGTTTTGAGTTGCAGAAAGGCTTCGCTACCTTCGTTGTTGTCTCAGATGCCGACATGTTTCGCGATGCAACGCATACACGTAAAAGGACGTACCGCGTCACCGCCCAGAGCCACGCCCCTTGGTCGCTGATTTTTCAAACAACTGATCTAAAGTCAGTGAGCGTTCTCTGATGAAGCCTACTGCAAGGAGAAGGCGTTCCACTGAATCCGATTCCAGGTCAGTTTACTAACCAGAGATCAGCGGTTTCAAGAGGCGCTTCCTCCAAAAAAAAAAAAAAGGCCAAAAAGTAAACAGAAATCGAGGTAGTACTGTTAGCTAGTGGCAACAGGGATGAGGAAAAACAGCGTAACAACATCTGAATCAACTGTGTCCCTATTTATACAAATGCAGATTTGTTTTTAAGAAAGCCCAGGAGACATTTAACAAAAGAAAAAGGCGAGGTGAGTAAGGACAACGTTTATAGATAACTGTGGAGCGTCTGTTTGTTCCTGGGTTTAGTTATTACCAGATGCAAGCAAGCTAGCTTAATGCTAACGCTAGCTAACGTTGAGGCCAGCAGAAAAGGATGAGAACAATCATGTGGTGATGGATTTCAGCCTCTAACGGAGGGCAGCCTCATTGTATCATACTCCCCAGTATTCCTCTAACACATGCAATGCTGATCTTTGTCTCAAGCCCACTTCTCTTAGCTTTATCACGTTAAAGCTGTCGATTTACCATTAACATGAGGATGAGGTGACGTGAGAGTAGATGCCATACTACAATTTAGGCTACCAAATTGAAACTTTACTTGGTATTACAGCATTACAAGCGACACAATCATCCCTATTGTTACTTTGGTTAATGTTTAACCTGAGGTAAATGACCAATAACTATTAGATACTATGTTGATTATATTTCATACAGGTCATGTGATGTCATTCACAAATAGCAGTACGTTAACACTTGAAAGACCATTTAAAGTGGTAATAAAAAAAACGGTATATATTTGTCTATGTTTGTTGTTGAGTAATTACTTAGTTTAGTTTGACTTTTGTCAAATATAATCAACAAGTTGAGTTATCTTTGTAAACCAACAATCATTTCGTACTTCATAATTTAGATGACCAAATATGTATATATGCTGACAGTTATTTTACTCTGTGTGAATCTGTGCTGTCCTGTTTTTCACGCTTACCCTGTTGCTGCTTGTACAACTGAATTTCCCCACGGGATTAATAAAGGTCCTTCTTATCTTATCTTATCTGATGTATCAGTTTACTTACATGAATGCTTCCCCAATTCTCGCCAGACAAGATGGAGATGCTGTGTTTCCGGTTACCTGGCCACGGGGACACGACCCTAAAGCACCTGAACACACTGAGGGGCCGCCAGCAATTCTGTGACATCACTATTGTGGCCAGCGACAACCAGACCTTCAGGGGCCATAAAGTTGTCCTGGCTGCCTGCTCGCCTTTCCTGAGGGACCAGTTCCTCCTCAACCCGTCCCCAAAGCTCCAGGTAGGCAAACGTCAACACTCACAATGTCCTACTGACAAACTCTGTCGTTGTGTCTCTCCTCAACGCGATTATTTACGTTATTTGTTTCAAATGTTTACCCAGGTGTCGATGCTGTACAGCTCCACAGTGGTGTGTGGTCTGCTTCAGTCTTGTTACACTGGCCTCCTGCAGTTTAACCCAGAAGAGATTGTCAACTACCTGACTGCTGCCAGTTACCTACAGATGGAGCATATTGTGGAGCGCTGCCGTGGAGCCCTGAAGAAGTATGTGCAGCTAAAAAACCCCGGTCTAGCAAAGGTCAGTTATCCAGAATAAGTTGATACACAAGTAGATACATGTCATACAGTTGTGGAAAAGGCTTTCTGTGTCTTTTACTTTTCCTGTTGTTCATTGTAAAAATTGTGAGAAACTTAACTGTTTTTCCCACCAATTTTATCCTAATCATATGTTATGTCTGAGTTCTTGTGTGTTGCAATGATTTTCAGTTCTACACATTATAGGCATTTTCATAGCTAATTCAGTTTTGTTAGTTTTTAGCAATGGCATAATCTGTGTTTTTCTGTTCCTCTAGATGACTTCAGAGAAGAGCCAGGCTCAACCTTTAATTCTCAGCGGAAGCGTTCATTCTGTTGCATCCCCTCCCACCAGCCAACCCTCCCCTTTGCATCTACACAGTCCTGTAGTGCACTCAGTGGAGGAGAACAGCAGTCAACACTACCATGGCAGTCCCACTTTGGACGAGCCATGCATTAAGGTTTGTGTGTGAAAGAAAACCTAATTGCGATTGTGTTGAGTGTTAATGAATATATCTGAATTTTGGACTGTAGGTTAGACAGAGCAAGCAATTTTAAACATGTCTGGGGAATTTTGAGTGGTGCATTTCACTTTTTTTTTTTACAACGCTACCTTTCCTTATTCCGTCTTAATTTGTTGTTACAGGTTGGCGCATCAGATGAGGAGGAAAAGGTTCGACAGGAGGACTATGATGTGTTCAGAGTGTACATCTCAGAAGAAGATCAGATGATCAGAGACCGGGAGGAGGAGAGAGGAGTTCCCTCTGAAGGAACACAGGATGCTTATTACCCAGAGACTGACGGTGTGGTGATTGGAGAAAGCGGTGAATATGAGCTAAATCCAACAGAAGATAATCTCTGTACTGAGGGACTTTCAGCTGAGGGGCTCCGCGCTTTCAGACGCAGGCTTTCTGACCCTAAAACTGGGCGGGGCAGAGGGAGAGGCAGGGGTTTTAGGAAAAGAAGGTGGGTGTCAACACAGGAGAAAAGACTTCCAAACAACCAGGATTTGTGGTACTTAGCAACTGCAGGAATGGGAGGTATTATGAACATGGACTACAACCAAGAAGGGCCAAAGACAGGAAACCTCCTCTCCGTTGAACTCCCACAGTTAGACTACAGTATGGGTGACGCTAAGGGGGAAAGGGTCTCACCAATGGGAGGCAGCAGTTTGACCCAGTGCGCCCTGGAGGAGTCTAGTTGTGGTGCTGGTGAGGGAAGTTCAGGGCTGACGACTGTCGGGACAAACGAGGGAGGGGATGAGTCTGTCGCGGTGGTGGGATCCACCTCCAGCGTGTCTGGGCCTGTGATCTGTGAGCACTGTGGCATCACATTCCCCTCCGCCCAATCGCTAGCCTTCCATTCCCGCTCCACCCACCTGCTTTACACCTGCCCCTGCTGCGGCAAACACTTCCACCACTCTGCCAACCTTACCCGGCACATGGCTGTGCATCGAGGCGGCGGCAAAACTCACCAGTGCCCCCTGTGCTATAAGACTTTCACCCAAAAATCCACACTGATAGACCACATGAACCTCCACAGCGGCGAGCGGCCACACCGCTGTGCGTACTGCCACGCCCGCTTTGCTCACAAGCCTGCCTTAAGACGCCACCTGAAGGAACAACACGGAAAAACCACAGGGCAGAACTCTCTACATGAGCAAGAGGAGAGGGAGAGAGCTGCGACAATACGAGAGGAAGAGCAAGAGTGCCTGGTTACTGAACAAATGTCATTAAAGATGTAAAATAAGTTTCTAGACATCTAAAGCTACTCTGTTGCCTACTGCAGTTACATTTTGCAGAGCAACAAGTCCAGTCGGGAGGTCAGTCTGTTGGGGCATGGCGCCATGCAGATATTAAAATAATGGTACTTGTGGGTTACCTGTCGCCACTTTTTTTTCTTTTTTTTACTCTCTAAATCAGTGGTTCTCCAATGGGGGTACGCGGACCCCTAAGGGTACGTTGGAGTACTGCAGGGGGTACGTGAGATTTATTTTATGTTAATGAAAAAATTAAATAGATAAATATACCAATTTTAGGAAAAGTAACGAAGTTTGAGCAGTGTGAGTTTTATATTAACAGTTACACATATTTCAAAACACAAAGTGTAATAACTGCAGTGGCCTCCCTGTCAGAATGGCAAAGGTCCTTAGTGAAGCTCAAGCCCATTTTTCTCACTAAATTGTAAGTACAACTTATTAAAAAGATCAGTTCAATGCAACTAATGTCATCTTAGTGTTATTGCATGATGTTGAAATTGGTTGGCCATACATTTATTGATGGATTGTAAACATTTGAAATGTAGCATTTTAGTGTTTCTCAGTTACAATGTTGTTCTAATAAATCAGACACTGATGGTGCAAGGCTGTACTGTACCTCTTTAAATAGGCTTTTTTTCCCCTAACAAATTGTTTTTGCGCTGATCAGGGGGTACTTGGCTGACGTTTTTTTTCAAATTGGGTACATTATTGAAAGAAGTTTGAGAATCACTGCTCTAAATAACCCTAACCCCTAGGATTAATGTTTGTTATTTTGAGAATTGAAAAAGTGAATGTGGAGGAGCCAGTTACCCGTTATTAAAAAGTGGCAACATTTAACCCACAAGTACCAAAAGAACAGTTAACCCCAAAATAAAACAAATCGAATTTTTCCTTTCACCTGCAGTGCCATTTATCAATTTACAATATTTTGCCATAGAGATGTCTTCTTTCTCTCATAAATGATGGACCAGGACGGCTGTCATGTTCCAGTATCCTCCTGTTTGTGGTGCTCCAAGCCAAAAAAATTAGTTTGTCTCAACAGCAACTTCTCATCTCAGAAATCTTGACTCCAGATCATTTACAGACATTGTTGTGAGCAGTTTTATGAAAGCACTGTCTTCTTTTACCAAACAAATTAGGGGTGAACTGCCCCTTCTTAAGCAAGAGCTGGAAACTGACTGTGATGCCCTTATGAAATGGCACTGTGAAAATTAAAACAAACATGTTTAAATATTTTCTACCACAGTTCAAAGGTATGATGTAAACCAGTGTGAATAAAAATGTTGGAAAGATTCCTCCTAATTACATCTAAAAATCATTCAATTGCACCACATTAGTCCATCAACCCAGATATGATGCTGGCAGAGGGACACCTGCCTTGTTCTTCTGTACATTTTTATATACCTGTTGGGGTGTTGTGTAAAAACATTCAGAATATACCTTTTTAAAATTGGGATTTTTAAATAAACAGTTGCTCATGCATTTCCCTAACTCCCTGCCCTTTCCGATGTTGAAAAGTTGGTCTCAGATTTTCAATACTTCCGTTATTACGCATACACATCTCACATTTGGTCTTTGTTGCCCACTGACAGAGTTTTGTTGATACAAGGCTCATTGAAATCTTTTTATTGAGATCCAAACAGAGTTTGGTTTTTAGTTTCATGAACCACAAAGCATTACATACCAACCATGAAAAATGCTCCAATCAAAGAGACAACAGATTATTTTGTATTTATGCTGCAACACAGAAACTAGCGGTTGTCATTAAAATAACATCAAAAGTAAAAATAAAAAAAATTCATCACAGGAAATCTTCACTGTACACGACTTGATTCCTCTTGTCCCTGTAGGAGCCTTTAGTGCTGTTCTGCACAGCTGTAAAAGAAAAAAAGACATTGTTGAAGGTTAACCCAAGGCTGTGCAGAACAAATAAATAAACTATAAGAGTGCTGTGTTTACCCAGTGAAGCCCAGACAGATTTGCCTGTGGCAGCGTCCAGCATAGGCTGCTTCCTGGCGATGCTCACTTTGACGTGAACATCTCCCACTGTGGCTCCATTCAACTGTGAGATAAATACAGCGAGGTGAGTTTAGAGTGGCCGCCTGCTTTGTATACAGTCTACATGAGCAGGGCATCCCTACAACTAGGGATGACGTCATCACACTTTCTCAAGCCTGGTTTTGCAACCTTCAGTATCCGCCGTCTTCAACAGTATACTACATTTGCATGGATGCTCTTTGCTTAACTTAGCCATTTCAAAAATATCATGCTTAAACTGCAAAAAACGTACTCTTCTGCCCTTATACAAGACACACATGGCCCACAACATTGTTATAGAAAACTGCTGCTTCATTTTATTAAAACGTTTTTAAAGATAGAACACCAACCTCAGCTACGGCCTGGTCTGCAGACTCCATTTTCTCAAAAGTGATAAATGCACAACTGGAAAGAGGAAGAGAAGAAAAAAAATCACTACTGGTTGTTGAAAAAAACTTTTACAAGATAAGTTATACAGTATAGTGCATTATGGTTGTGCAGGTTCAATTCAAAATGTGTTCTTAATTCAGTACATACGTATTTTTTATTTCATGATCTACTCAATGTATAATATTATGGCATGAAAGCAGAATAAAGGGTGTAAGATAATGGAGTTTTTATACTTAAAAGATAAATAAATATCAACTGATGAAATTATGTAAACACATGTCAAACATAGGATGAAAGATAACATGTATTCATGCATAACTTGCACGAATAAACTTTTCATTGAAAGTTTTTGTTCTTTTCAATTCTCAAAGACAATTCTAGAAAACAATAAGTTATGCAAAAAATGTAAATGTATTAAATCCATGGTATTTTGTGTATTTTTAACACAACCTCACAATAATGCTTAACACAACTTCGCCTTGATTGTGTAGGGTAACTCCATCATAAGTAAAAAATCTAAGTCCATTAGTAGAAAAAAACATTTAAAGAAATCTAATTTTCGATACAGAATCTTAGAGATAAGAACCTACCTCTTACCACTACATTATGTGAAAAGGGACAGCAACACATCCATGACATTAGGTAGGGATGAAACCACTGTGCACACAGAGTTCTTTAATGGTTACATACTTGCGTGGGTTGTCCATGGAGAGGTCAATGATGGTTCCATGTGGAGAGAAGGAAGAGCGCAGGCTGTCCTCTCCGAGCCCAGAGCCATAAACATACACCGTGTTCCCCTTTCTTACCCCTCTCCGCTCTGGGTATGAATCTGAACCTGAGAGTTAAAATTTGGGAGAGGAGTTACCACTAGAGTTGGATAGTAATAATTGAAGAGATATCTGCGCTCTCTGTGGATGGTTTATTTTTGGCTTGGTTACTCACGTCTGAACGGTGCATCTCTTTCTCTGTCACGTTCCCTGTCATTGTCTCGATCCCTTTCTCTGCTTCTGTCCCTTTCTCTTTCTCTGTCCCGCTCCCTTTCCCTGTCCCGGCCTCTGTCCCTCTCCCTCTCCCGGTCTTTGTCCCTCTCTCTTTCTCTGTCCCGCTCTCTATCCAGCTCTCGTTCCCGGTCCCGCTCTCGCTCTCGGTCTACGTCCCTTTCCATTTCACGGCTGGGCGGCACGCTGCCTCCTTCCTCCTCCTCCCGGAATCTGTCTCTTGAGCTGACAAAGCTGCAAGGGGCACACAGGGAAATGATGTTACACCCATAGATGTTCACTTTCAGTGTATTAAACAGGTTGTTTTGCTTTTTCATTGTTCTTTTTGAGACATTACCTCTCATACAGTGGCCTCCTGGATCTTTTCCCCGCCTATGAGAAGAACAAATATGATAACATCAGAATAAGCTGTATTTATTTCCCCCAAAACGCTTTATTCCTTTTTAGACCTTGCAAATGTGTAAAGGTATGTTCATTATATGGCATATGGGTTTCTTTTAACTCTACTACAAGAGTCACCTATGTTTGAAATTGTACATAAGGTATTTCACTTTGAGGAGAAAAAAATAACTTGAATAGTATTCTAAATTTCAGGTTGTGATGCTACTTGAGAAAGAAACCTACAAACATAAAATACAAGACCCCTTTTGCGACAGAATCGTCACATTTGTATGTTTTAAATAAACAATACCTCAAGTGGTTCCTCATCTGTAGAGACACTCCTTTGGAAAGGTAAGAAAGCCGGATTTTGGCCTTTCTCGGGGTCCTGTGGCAGATAGAGAGGAACAATTAAACAACATAACAAACAAATCAAAGCAAGAAAACAGGTGACCATCAGCCAAAACAACCACACCAGCTTACCTTTTTTTCCAGCATTCGAGAGCGTTTAAACCCAGAGTTCTTGTTCTCTGACTTGATGGCACTGATGGCACCCGTCTTGATGAGCATCTTTGCTTGTTCTGTGGCCGTTGCCGTGTCAACAACAGGTTGGTCTGACAAAGCTGTTATGAAGTGTAAAGTTAGAAGCCTGAATATCGCAAAAAAGGTTGATTGAGTGGGTATTAGTATACAAATGGGCCTGCAGGTATTTATAGTTTGTCTGTTCAACCAGTTACTTGTTAGTATTTATAGTCAGAGCATTTATCATTTACATTTCTTGTTAGGTGTACTTACTGTGTTTTAATTGTATTATAAAATGATTGTGAACAGAACACATTTGCACATAAGAACAGAAAGTGACATTGTATAAATTGAAGTGATTGGTAGATAAACAAATTGGTTGCGAGTAAACATAATGTGTAGTTTAGTTAGCTGCGAAAAAAAAATGCGGAAGTACTTTAAATGGAGTCTAATGCACTTACTCCGTTTTAAGCCACTTTGGTTTGTCTGGTTGGTTGAATTCTGCTTCTTCAAGGCAAGCAGGGCCTTTTTCTAAAAAGAAAGGGAAACAAGTTAATGTTAAAAAATATAAAAAAGTGTTCTAAAAGAGGATTATTGCAATAGGGTTAATTAATTGGCTTATAGGGATCCTTTGATAATAAAGTCCTAAATGTAACAGCAAGCATCTATTTATTTACCTTTTTCTTGAGTTTAGCATATTTCTTTTGCAGAGCCTCTTCTTCCTCCGTCAGTGAACTTGGAAACACCACCATGACGACAACAGCTACAACACAGACGAATACATTAACAGGCGAACACACATCATTGTTGTTAAACAAAAGAGGCTTCAACAAATTTACTTATGACCCGTTCACAGCTGCTAGCCTAGCTAAGCTAATAACCCTGATAAAAAACACGACTGGCGTCAGAAAATATACAGGTAGTTAGCGAGTTCAGACCACATACAAAGTAAAAGTCAACATTTAGAATAATAAATGCATGTGTGGTCTCTTAAAACTATTTTATATACGTAGTAAGAAGCTCTATTTAATTCATTCACTCACCAACTTCAAACGGTGGCTCCTCAATAATAACACGGACGCGTAAATATGACGTAGCATATCCAGGTTGCGTTTATCTTTTTTAATTTTTGCAACAACAATAAGCAAAAACATGTATCGACAAACACAAAATGTACACCCATTTGGAATATATGAATTGATTATATATTATAGACAGCTTTATGAATACGTTTAAAGTTTATTTTTTATTTTAGCTATCGTTTAGCTAGCTTAGTAGCAACTTCCGCTTGTCAATTTCAGCAACTTCCGAAGCGACAGCAACTGTTGGTGGCAACTTTTAGCTTTCACTTGAGAGTGGGACTGGGAACATGGACAGAATAAGTAAGTCTAGCTTTTTCAATGTAATGCTAGCCTGTATATTATTGTTCATATTGAAACGCGTTTAAACTTACTAATAACGCTCACTGTGTAGCTTGTGCGATGGTGTGGCTAACAGGGTAGCTGTCAAAACGATATCCATTCAGAATAAATACAATTAATATTTAGATAATAACCAAGGCTGTAACGATGCTAAAGTTAGCTTTCGATTATCCAGTTAAAAGGGAAGTTAAGTTGGATTTCGTCGCGACCATGGTTCCATTTTTTGCATCTCTTTCTGTTGTGAAATATTGTTAGACAAGAATTGAAATCTGCCTTTATTGCATTTCCACAAGCAAAAAATACGCATTCAAAACACAGTAAGGAGTGCAAAAACAGCGGCTCTGTAGCTTTGCATTATAAGTACAATTGCCTTAAAGAGTTAAGTTAGCATTCGCTTGCACAGGGTGCATCTTCCTGGCCTCATTGTGTTTGTTCAGTCCATCCATCCTCTTTGTGTTGTTTCTCTGCAGATGTGCCCCCCGCGGGCCCCATGGACCTGCCGCTGTCCCTGCTGGAGATGGGATGCTCCGGCCGGTTTGAGCTCATCACACACCCTGTACCTGACCAGCCTTTAGCTCCACAGAGCACGGTGAGTGCAGCAGGATTACTGTACATTAAACCACAGTGACGTTTTGATTGTATTAGATATTAGAAAGACATTAACTACGAATAGCTTCCATTCATGTGACCCTGGTGGTCCCAGCCCATACCATATAGACACTGGACAAATGAGACACATCTGTTTCTTTAATTTTTTTAGGGCTTGTTCAGTTTTATACAAATATTTTTATGAAAAATCAGCAGTTTTTTAATTAACAAGTCTCAGACAAATCAATGCAGCGTTGTTTTATTATTGTAATATTACAATACCTCCTATGTAATCCGACCCTAAATCCACACATATTATTTCTACACTGGACAACAGAACAGACCTCTTTTTTATTGGATTTTAGTCCACCTTCTTTTGTTAATAGATATTTTAATTAAAAGACATATTTTCATACAGATAGAAGGTGGACTATATCTGATAAAACAAAACGTGTTTTATCTGGGATGTAATGATTACATGCTGGGTCACTAAGTCACTGAATATCTGATCTTATCTCCCCCCCCACAGCTCCCTCACGGGCTTCCTCCCACCAGCCTGAGCCTGGAGACAGAAGTAGAGAAACAGTTTTTACGGGACGCTGCCTGGCTTCCTATTCATGACACTGACTTTGCCTTCCAGAAGTTTCTCAAGTAAGTTTTCCTGTAAAAATGTTAGTTATTATTGCTATGTAAGCTTTGACATTGTAAATAATCAATGGCGGTTTGACAATAAACCCCAATATGTTCTTTAGAGTATGTGCAAGTTGCAGTACTTTGATGTTGTAGAGTAGACAATGTAATACTCATACCAATTTAAAAAAACTATATATTATTGTAACGTATGCCACATCTGGCCCAGAATCAACCTTAGAGTAACCTATCATGAATCTTTAACCTTAAATATTTTAAGTTGCCTTATAGTATCAACTTGATTATGAAAGGAGTGGAATACTTTGAAAGTGTTTAGTTGCAATACTTATAAAAGATATTTTTTAAATGTATTGGTATCAGACATTACATCTAAAAAGTTGCTAATAAGTATTACCAATACTGACGAGATAACGATACCGAGGGTTCATTCGATTGGTTTTGATAGGATTTTTCTTTAAATAATCATATGTATCTGAATAAGATGTTGTATTGTTTTCTTCACCAGGGTGACCCAGAGAGAAGTGAATGTCAACTCTCTGATCCACTGCTCTCCGTCTGCTCTTCACTCGGGTGTCTCTGTCGTCAGAGATCCAACCACAGGGATGCTGCTGGACTTCACAGAGGTAGATCACATTATTGACGAATCGATTCATGTTTGTTGTATGAAGCAGCCTTTGTGTTACTTTGAACAAAGTCAAAGTTAATTCAGTTACTTTTTGGCTCTGTTCTGTCTTCAACTCTTCTGTAGGTCTTACTGGAGAACACTAGCCTGTCAGCAAAGAACTCACTTTCATTCCAACGCCAACCTGGTCCTCCTGCAGAGAGCCTGCGAGGAAGCAACACTAATTACCCCTTCCTCCCCGGTGAGATTGATTGATTCAAATCCTTTTCTCTTAATGACTTCCTTTAGATGTGACTGAGGTGTTTTCACTTCGCATTTATTATCTAAGAATATTGTTGTTGCTATGGTGATCTTCATAGGAGGAATGGACGAGCTTACTCTGGAGCAAATCAAGAAGACATCTGAACTGGAGGAGGAAATAGATTTTGAGAATGGTAATTTTTAAATGATTAGTTACAGTGTTGTTAGGTAATGCTAACACTTTTTTCAGCTCCTAATGGTTACATTTGTCATTTGATTTTTCCGTGTAGATTTACTCAAAGTTCCACCTGGACTTAAAGCAGGGATGGATTTCACTGACAAAGGTATCATATTATACTTTCCTAAAAATAAATCCTACGAAGGTTAAAAGATCATTGTTTAATATTTTTTTCTTTGTTTCTTTGTATCCTGAAGAAGCCAAGATTGCAAAGGCAGAGGTCAACCTCATGTCCCTGCTGTCCACATTGGATATAACTGACCTGCAGCCTGAGGCAGAGGAGAAAGAGGAAAGCAAAGGAAGTGAGGAAGCTCCAAAACTTCCCAGAACAAACAGCCTGGAAGACCTGGGAGTCAAGGTGCTGCAGTTTGCTAAGTGGATGATTACTGGTGGTTGACTTATGACTTATCTGTACAGGGGTCATTAAATGCATGTTGTCTCCAACTCACTGTCTTATTAGATCGCAAACATGACATGATGTCATCAATAAAAAGAAAATAGCAGTCCAAAAAAACATTGTAGATAAACCACCGTATCATGCTAACAGAGTAATATCCGGCAAGCCTGTGTGCATTCATCAATGTGAACACTTTTTTTTTTTTTTACTTACATTTATTTAATTTATCAGAATATCTAGGCTTAACATTTATTGTGCCTGTTGTCATGGTGAACAGACAGGAAAATATAAGTGAATGGGAAGGAAAATGTTAATTTCGCGCATGTGTGATCGTGACCCTATGTAGAAATATGTGTGATTTGATTTATGGTAGTGTCTCTACATGTAGGAAAATGATTCAGTATTGCTAATTTTGCAAACTAAAAATCAATAACAATGTAATGCACTCCTACAGTAAAACGGTCCTAACTATGTCTCCCCTCCTCTGTCTTCAGGATGTTGTGTCATCCTCGGCTCCCTCAGAGAAAGGGAACGATGACAAATCAAAGCCAAAAGAGAACCCAGAGGAAAATAAGAAATGGGCCATCCCTGTCAACATAAGTGCACCCTGCGATGATTTCTATAAACGCATCCCCAACCCAGCTTTCAAGGTTGGTGTTGTTTCGTCTAATCCAAAAATCGATCCACAGGTAGCAATAAGCTTGACTCGGACAAAATACGTCTCAGGAAAGTTTGTTTGACTCTTTACTTAAAACAAAAGGTATCAAAATACAAACACATATTTTCACAGGTCAAAAAACGATATTGCTCTGTGCTTCTTTCTCCTTCTCACTTCAATCACCAGCAGCTGCCGTCGGCTATAACGTCTCCTAATTAGAAAACAGCTGCGGTCAATTTGGCTGGTTTAAATAAATGATATAATAATGCAAATAACAAAGGATTATAATATTCAAATATATCAAACTATACATTTTAACATATACAGTTGGTATCCTAGAAATATTTCACTTAAGCGTCTGTTTCCTGAATGCATTCTTCACACAGTTCCCTGCCTTTTTTTGTCCTGTTTCTCTGTTGCTGTGATGAATGATCCCATGAAACCCCCCTGAGCTTCCTCCTGTGATAACTGATCTGTTTCTCTGCTCCAGTGGCCGTTTGAGCTGGACGTCTTCCAGAAACAAGCTGTTCTGCTGCTGGAGGCTCACGACTCCGTGTTTGTAGCTGCACACACGTCAGCTGGCAAAACAGTGGTGGCCGAATACGCCATCGCTCTCTCACAGAAACACATGACAAGGTGTGTATCTGTTGGCACAAATCAATTTGGTCTGCCCTCACAGAGTGTGCAAAGCTAAATGCGGATCCTCAAACGTTTTTATTGGAGGTTTTTAAAGAGACTTATGAAACTCAAAGTTTTTCTGAACTCAGAGGAATAGGGAATTATTCAGCCTTTCCAAAACGCGGACGTTTATTAAATATTGTTACAAATCATTAGTTACGCTGGTAAAATGCAATTATTAATTAACTGTTTTAATTACTTCATCAAGAAATGTTTCTTATAACACTTGATTAGTTTTGATAACTTGTGTTTTGAATTTGGCAATACATTTACATGTTACCTCAGGATTATACATTGACATGTAATTGTAAGATAACCAACCCTTGACGGTGTTGCCCTTAAGGTTGTCTACATATAAGCTTTTTACGTTCTTGTCTGGTGTTTTCATAGGACCATCTACACCTCTCCAATCAAAGCCTTGTCCAATCAGAAGTTCAGAGACTTTAAGCAAACGTTCGGAGATGTTGGACTGCTGACGGGCGACGTCCAGATCAGTCCTGAATCTTCATGTCTCATCATGACTACTGAGATCCTCCGGTACTCAAGCTGTTTGGAATAGACATCAAATTCAAGTTTCACATAAAATGGACAAAGCTTGTAATCGTCTTGCTCTGGCTCTCTTTCAGGTCCATGCTTTACAACGGCTCAGAGGTCATCAGAGACTTGGAGTGGGTGATCTTTGACGAGGTTCACTACATCAACGATGCCGAGGTCAGCAACAACCCCAACTGCATTCTGTATTCTTTCACTGTTGAAGTCAAGAGTAACATTTTTCTTCTCTTCTTTGCACTTCCTTTTGTTGTTCCTCAGAGAGGGGTTGTGTGGGAGGAGGTTTTGATTATGCTTCCTGATCACGTCAGCATCATCCTCCTCAGCGCCACAGTGCCCAACGCTCTGGAGTTTAGCGAGTGGATCGGGTAGGTGCACTCAATATTAGAGAGCATTTGTCACAATAAGAGCTAAGCTGCTAATATTAATTGCACTTTAAACATTTTCCTCACAGACGTATAAAAAAGAAGCATATTTATGTGATCAGCACAATGAAGAGACCTGTGCCTTTGGAGCATTATCTGTACACTGGAAACAGCACCAAGACTCAGAAAGAGATGTTCCTGCTGGTGGATCCTACCGGAAACTTCCTCACTAAAGGGTACCACTTCTATCATCTTCAGATCTGTGGTTATCCTGTATATATTCTTTTATTCTAGTAGTAAGGGTCTGGGGGGGATTGTTTAATGTAACTATCAAGATTCTTATCCTTTAAGATTCTGAATCAATTCACATTTCCAAAAATAGCAGAAAACATTTGCATTTTTTTCCCCTTAAAGGTCCCATGTCATGCTTTTCCAGTTATTACCCATCCCCTTGTGTGTTATGTAGCTTTTTCTGCATGTAAACGGTCTGCAGAGTCACAAACCCTCAAAGTACACCCTGTTTTTCCATTGTTTACTTCTTGGGTATAGTGACGTAATGTAATCAGCGGACTTCCTCACACACACACACACACATACGCACGCACGCACGCACGCACACGCACGCACGCACCCACGCACGCACGCACGCACGCACGCACACACACACACACACACACGGCGGGACGTTGCAAGGCTCACTGCTGCGAGGAGCGGGACACTTTGAGCTGGCTCACTGGTGTGGTGGCGGCGAGACAGCGAAACACGCGGAACTCAGCCTGGACACACACACAAACTCCCAGCCAGGCTGCGGGTGTGTGTGTGTGTGTTTCGGGCTGGGTTTCGCTGTGTCTCGCTGTCTCGCAGACGGCCACTGGGCTCACATGGGAGGGGGGGGGGGGGGGGAAAAAACGAAAAGCTTTAAGTAAAAGGTGCTTGATCGTGCCAGTTTAGCATTCGTTAATCCAACCCATTGTCTTAGGTTTTCCCTTGACTTTATGTTCAGTTCATAAAATGTTTTTCTAAATTATAAAAACTCTATTTTGCCATAATTTGCCACACCAGCTTCATTAGCAAACAGCAAACTGAATCCAAAATCAAATGTTCTAATGGGATCATGAGATACTGAATGGTTCACACCTGTACATGTAAGCTATTTCTCATACACGAAGTTGTGTTTGTTGTTCAGGTATTACGCAGCTATCGATGCCAAGAAGGAGCGCACCAGCAAACATGCCCAATCTTTTGGTGCAAAAGGTACTTCCCACAACACTTCGGCTAGTCAGGTAATTCCCATCCTTTCTCCTCCTTGATTTTCTGATCCAACAATCCTCTTGCTTCATGTTGTCATCCCTCATTGTGTTTTTTCCCTGCAGGACCGCTCGGTGTGGCTCACTCTCCTGCACTTCCTGTCCCAGCGGCAGCAGACGCCGGTGGTTGCGTTCACCTTCTCTCGTACAAGGTGTGATGACAACGCCCGCTCGCTGGACTCCATGGACATGACCACCTCCATAGAGAAGGCCGAGATCCACTCCTTCTTCCAGAAGAGTGTGAGTCGCCTGCGAGGAGCAGACCGGCAGCTGCCTCAGGTAAATAACGGTTGACTTAACCCTCTCTGTTCAAAATGTTATGATACCTTAAGCCTGTGTTTGTGTCAACCCAATATGATAACATTGATGTTTTCCTCTGCTGAGCTGTTATATTATCTCTCTAAGCTGGAGTGCCCCTCATACATTAGTAGACTCATGCTTTCTTCTTGGCGGTAATACAGTTTGTGGTTGTACTTGGGTCGTAGAGACATAGCTGTTGGGTGTTTACGAATGCTCTTTGGCGCTTCAAGCCCCACCAACCAAGTGCAGCCTAGGTCCAATATATTGGAGAGAAGCCAGAAATGTCTACGGTAGATATCTCAAACACTCGACAACTTGGCAAGATTGATAAATAGCAATACAGGATAAAGTGAAATCTGTCGTTTGTGATTTTGGGGTGAACTGTCCTTTTAAGTAAATAAAAAAGAAAAGAAAACATCCTTAATGCTGTATTAACACTTAACACAAATGTCATGTTTAGATCTTGCTCATGAGAGATCTGTTGAAGAGAGGAGTAGCAGTCCATCACAGCGGGATCCTGCCGATACTGAAGGAGGTCATTGAGATGCTCTTCTCACGAGGTCTTGTAAAGGTGAGTCAGAGTAATTAGTACAGAAAAGAAGGTATCAGAATCAGAATCCCTTTATTAGTCCCACAGAGGGGAAATGTGCAGCGTTACAGCAAGAAAGAGCCACAGACAGCTTAGTGTTGCATATCTTAAATGCGTTAAGAAAAGTACTAAGTTATAATAAAATAAACAAACAACACAACAATATGCTAAAAAAGTACTAAGTTATAGTATAATAAACAATAAACAATATGCAAAAAAAAAAAAAAGTTACATAATTTTCAAAAATACAGATCAAAAACAAATCAAATCTACAAATCAAATCCTATCATATCATCGTATCATATACCAGCACCTTTTATTTATTAATGTGAAGTATCAGGTAGTGATCTAGTGGCAAACCAATGTATCTGTTCCTCCAAGGATCATCTGCAAGTAAAGGTTGGCACTCATAAGGTTTAAAATAATAATCCTTAATCTTCCCTTCCTCTCCTAGGTGCTGTTTGCCACCGAGACGTTTGCCATGGGAGTGAACATGCCTGCCAGGACTGTGGTGTTCGACAGCATCAGGAAACACGATGGGACCGGCTTCAGAAATCTGCTCCCAGGTTTGAGTTCCCGCTCTTTCATCTGAGCCAACATTTGTTATGCTCTTTGATCTCTGGGGATGAATCGGAGTTGAGGGAAAACGGCAGTATTTTTTGATGTTTTCAACTTGTCATTTCAGGCGAGTATATCCAGATGGCGGGCAGAGCAGGACGGAGAGGTCTGGACGCCACGGGCACCGTCATCATCCTGTGCAAAGCTGGGGTTCATGAGATGGGAGACCTGCATGTCATGATGCTGGTGAGGCCCTGTGTGTTTCATCCATCCTGTCACATGGGTTTATCGTTATGGTTTTAATCTCCTTTTGCAGGTTAATATTGAAAATAACTATAATATCAGAGTCTCCTGTTTCTTTGGCTGTCTTTAAAAGATAATGTTAAAGTTCTCGTGAAACCAAAGTACATATGAAAGTTGTGTTACTTATCACATACATTGCACATTAAGAGCTATCGGCTACAACGGCAACAATATTCACAACATGACCCTCAAAGCTTACGGTTTTTACAGGAAACTTTAAATATGTGGAATCAAAGAACAGCCCTCTGCTAGCTGTTAATGGGAACTTCAACAACACAGTTGAGACTACTTTTTCACACTTTCTCTCGGAGAGGAATGTTTTAAGTGCTGCATCTCTTAAAGGAGCTATTATCTTCTTGCCAAAAATACAGATAGTGCTCCATCTTTCCAAATCATTTCAAAGCATGTTAACATTGGCAAACGTGTGGACTTAATTAGTAATGGGATTAGGTAGCTTTAAATTATACCTACAATTGCAAACCAGCAGGAGAAAAGTTAGAATTTCTTTTTTAACTAAAAGCAGATTCCGGGTAACATTCAGTATTTTTCTTTGTCAAAAAATCCCATGAAAATGCCCAAAAAGACCATTCATTTGTCCTGGGACTGGAAACAGATCCAAGTTTAGTGTCCTGACCTTTATTGTATTAACGCCATCCTCTTTGTCTGGCTCAGGGTAAACCCACCACCCTCCAGTCCCAGTTCAGACTGACCTACACGATGATCCTCAACCTGCTGCGAGTCGAAGCCCTCCGTGTGACCGACATGATGAGGAGGAGCTTTTCTGAAAACCACAGGGACACTCAGGTAACATGCGCCTGACGTACACAACACGTTTATTAAATTACAAACTGTATCGGAGTGTGTGTGCGCTTGTCAAGACAAATAAGGCTGTGGATTGGAATAAAATAAGTATCCCATTGTGGAGCAATCATTTATCAACTCAATTATATATTGTGCATTGCTAACACATGTTAAATACTAAATGCTTTCTTCCTCTGTTTCCTCTGCTGTAGACCAGTGAGATTAGGATAAGCCAGCTGAAGAAGACGCTGTCCTCTCTGCCTCCTCTGGACAATGAAGGCCAGCTGTCCGACATGTTGCCTTACTACCACACCGTTACAGAGCTACGAACCACCAATGAGGCCTTGCAGGTAAACACATTTACCGTACACACAACAGATTTCATATCCTAACAGCTTTAATATGCAGTTGTAACAGTTCCTTGCTGCTGTCTCTGGTTTCAGCGCGCTATTCTGGAGTCTGTCAACGGGCTGAAAGCTCTGTCTGTGGGTCGAGTTGTGGTGGTGAACAACAAGCAGCACCTCAACGCTCTGGGAGTTATCCTACAGGTGTGTGTGTGTGTGTGTGTGTGTGTGTGTGTGTGTGTGTGTGTGTGTGTGTGTGTGTGTGTGTGTGTGTGTGTGTGTGTGTGTGTGATTTTGTTTGGTAGGGACATTTAAAATATGTAATTGTTATACTGTCTTCAGATGCTCCAAATTACGATTTTCCAGCATTTATTAATACAAATGTAATCTTTGTTCAGTCAGCTATATCCCAGTGAGGATAACAATCTCCTTTGAAAGGGAAACCATGCTAAGATATCTGCATAAAATATTGATGTGTCGAGTCTCAAATATTTAAGAAATGTAATCAGACTGTTTATTGCTGATAGGTTTTCTCTAAAATCTTTGATTTTTTATTTGTGTGGTAATCTATCCTTTTTTATGTTGTCATTGCTGTAGTTTGTTTTGAAAGAACAATAAAGTGTCTCTTTATTGATCATAGGTATTATGTAACACTTATTTACTTAGTAAGCCAAGGGGTTAAAAACATTTTAACAAAGTCTCCAACACAAAAAACTAAAATATAATAAATGACCTAGTAAACACCCAGTATGCCCAGGGCTCAGGTATGTGACGTTGGTAAGGGCTGAGACACAAGAAAAGACTTTAACATCTGCAGGAAGTTTTCAATGTTTACCTAGCCTGCATGTCTTCAGGCAGTGTGAGGTTATCAGAGCCCAGAGTGGAAACCCAAACATGGAAAAAAAAACATGTTCCTAGTGTTTCCTCCATCCGTCTCCTGACATCTCCTCCTGTCTTCTCTCCATGCCAGGTGTCGAATGACTCTGTGAATCGCACATTCACAGCTCTTGTCATCTGTGAGAAGGGCGAAGAGGAAGGAAAAGGAAACAACAACTCTTTCCCTCACCTCTACAACACAGCTCTCTTCATACCTGAAGGTCGGTTGACAGGCAGATTGACACTGGTTTCTCTCATTACTTCTACCCATATGCCTTCTATACATTCATTCAAACCTACCAGTGAGTGTAACAGACGTTTAAGCATGTGTGATGGTCCCTTACCCCTTTTGTTATTGTCAGGCCCTTGCAGTCACACAGTGCAGAAGTTAAAGCTTCAGGACATCTCAGCCATCACAGTGAAAACCCTCAAAGTGATTCCTGACCGGATTATCGACAACTACAGCAAGAGGCAACAGCCACGATTCAGGTGCATGGCTTGACTGATTTCCTTTTTACCTTGTAATATGTATATCTGTATTTGTTGTCTCAGTCATGTTTTATTGTTCATTATATATATGACAAAACCTATGTCTTTCCTTTTACCTGTTGTCATTAGGCTGGATCCTCCTGGCCAAGCCATCTCCACGACTACCCAGGAGCTCCTGCGATTGGCCGAAGCCAATCCTAGCGGCATGGCGGCCCTCGACCCTGTGAACGACCTCCAGTTGAAGAGCATGGATGTGGTGGAGGACACCATGAGGCTCCGTGTGCTGCGAGATAGCCTCAAAGAGTTCAACTGCATCCATTCGCCAACGTTTGCAGAGCAGGTGTGTGTGTGTGTGTGTGTGTGTGTGTGTGTGTGTGTGTGTGTGTGTGTGTGTGTGTGTGTGTGTGTGTGTGTGTGTCCACTGATGGAGCACTTTTTTTTCTTTATGGGCCTTATTTATATATTTTTGTATTCCCTTTTGAGATAAAAAATGATGAAAGGGTTTCATTTCACTGTTTGTTAATTAAGACCACAAATTATTTTGTTCAGCAGTTGAATATTTATGAAGCTCATTAACATCATACCCTTACATAAGACACCCAACAATAAGCTCCCATTGTGAAGCCTCCTCTCATTTCTGCATCAGTTTCCTTTTATCCTCCCATTAGTATTCCAACAATGATAATATCAAACCGCCATAACATTCCTGCTTTCGTTATTAGGTGTCCTATCTTCGATGGCAGCCTCGCCTCGTCGAGATAAGATTTGAGAATTGGAGCCAGTTGTTTCTATAATTACACACATAGACTCATAGCTGCAGCTCATCGCTGTCTCACAGATACAGCGTGTCATTTGAGCCTACACACACACACACACACACACACACACACACACACACACACACACACACACACACACGCACATCACAAAAGCTCTCTCATTACTTAGCAAGATAAGGAGCTCTTACTTGCAGTATCGCAGTCTCCTCTCATCACTTTGGATTCACACTTTTAATGTGTCTTTGTGGGTATTATTGAACGCTGGTTAATGCAGTATTCTCCCATAATGCAAGTGTTAATATATACAGTAATTGGCTTTATTACATAAATTGGTTTATGTAATATATTCACAGAGAGAATCCTCTGTGCACTGAAGTCGGGTCAAGTGCTGCAGTACTGCTGTTGTATTCTCAAGTTAAAGGTGACCAATCATGCAAATGCACTTTTGTACGTCTTTTCTACATGAATATGTGTCCACGGTGTTCCAGGGAACTCACCAAGTGTCAGAAAACACAACCCTCTCTATTTTCCTCCATACCCAAATCTCTTAAAAAGGGGCTGCAACGGATCTGATACAGACTGATCCAGATTTGAACACTTCTATGACGTCACAGAAGTGGCGCTACGGCTATTGGGCCAACTCCACCAATCAGGAGGAGACAGCCACGGACATTGCCGTTGGAAAGCGCTGGAGACACTGTAGTACATATGCCAGGCCTGTAGATGGTGCTGTTCTCACAGAATCAGCCCATGCAAAGACAGTGTTAAATTGAGCGAAATGAGGAATGGCTAAAATGCATGATCTGTTTGGTATTTTGAAAAATAAAAAGTATAATTATGCCTTATATAGGTATGGTCCTACACTATATTATTCAAATATAGCATGATAGGTCCACTTTAAATAATTGATCTAAAGTACTTTCCATTATTAGAGT
>NW_011369945.1:20975673-20999406 GCF_000735185.1 Notothenia coriiceps
CGGCTTGCTGCGCCTCTGGTGGCAGCCGGTGGGAGGGGATCCGTAGGCCCACACGCTCCGGGCCTCAGGGTCATCAGCGCTGGAAGTCCAGACGCGCAGACCTGTGTGCTGGACCTCTCCTGTCCGCCCGGACGCGCGAGGAGGAGGTACCAGACAACGAGGCGTCCTCGTCGTCTTCCCTCCTCCGATTTGGCCGAACTGTCACTCGGAAATTATCCCCACTCGATGTCGGTGCTTAGCCGAGGAGGGATAATCGGCCAGGCGTTTGCGTCGCGAGCCGACTGCTGTAGTGGGCCGAGTCCTCGGCTTGGTCCGGTCCCAGTCACTGGAAGCCACAAGGCGGTGCCGGATCAGCCCCCGCGATGTAGACAAGGGCCATGTGACAGGTCCGGTGTCGAGGAGTAGTGCATTCCATGCTTCTCTTCTTTTCTTACTTTTCTGCGTGGCTTACTGCTCAGGTTGGCTCAATCCTGCCTCGCCTGAAGAAAAAAGGATGACAGTCAGGAGGCCGAAGGACTCCTTTATACGTGAGAGGCGCGCGCATTCTCAGTAGGCCCGCCCTTGGCGGGCCGGCTAGCAGAGAGTCTCAGTGGGGATGAAATGCTTGCATGATATCGATCAAAGGGGTAGTTATCCATAGAGTCCGTAGTAGAGGGCGGAGCCTGTGAGAGATATAACTCAGCCTCGAGTCTATGTTTGGTCTATTCCGCCAGTCTCCTCTGCTGAACCAGAAGCAACTGCAGCATCTTATTATCCTAAACCGCCACAGTAACGGAAGCGAGGCCAGAACCAAGCCGCCCAGAGGCAGCTTTAGAGCGAATAAAGGTGGACGTTTTTAGAGAGAAAGAGGAGCAGGCAAGACAGCTGATGTAGTTAGAAAGTAAGGTACGTGTTATTTATATACGCAGAGGCGACAATTCAAGAGTGCTTTGTACATGATTATTACACATTGATATTAGAACAGAAGAGAACACAATAAATAAACATAATGCGAAATAGAGCAGCAGTTCAGTAAGAAAACAATGCATTAGATGAGATGATAAGAATAGTTTTAAAAACGACCATTGCTAAATACGACGTCTAAGTGCGCTAAAACAAGGTTAAAAGAGCTTCTGTGTTAAGCCTGCTGGTAAAAGTAAATGTTTTTAGCCTCGACTTAGGAGAAAGAACTCAGCGGTTGGGTGAAGAACCTCAGGTTTTCTGAAAGTTTATTCCATTCGGTGGGTAGCCCATAAAAACTAAAAGCAGGCTCTTGGCGTGTTTGGTTCCTGAGCCGGGGAGCAATGGATGAGACCGCCCCCCCGGATGAGTCTCAGAGCTCTGGGGGTGCTCTTAACAGCGAGCGAAAGCACATGTCAGACATATATATATTGGTGCGCCCAAACCATTGTAATGCCTTTATAAGTTAAACGAATAGATAATTTATTAAAAATCGATTCTGGTAAGCTACTGGTAGCCAGTGCAGAGACCTGAGTGAACTGGGGTGGATGCGTGTGTCTTCTACTCTTTTTGTTTTGGTCAGGACTCTGGCGAAGCGGCGCGTTCTGGATTAGTGTGTAGTTTTTCTAACAGATTTTGTTACAGAGACCTGTAAATACACTATACAGTAATCAAGCCTGCTAAAAACAAAGGCGTGAATTAGTTTTTCAAGGTCTTGTTGGAGACATTAATGTTCTAAGTCTGGCTATGTTTTTCAGGTGATAGTAATGCCGATTTAGTAATTGTGTTGATGTGGGATTTTAAATGAGGTCGGGGTCCAGAGCTACGCCTAGATTGCAGATTTCCTCACCTTTTCCCGATGTATTTAGCAGTAGGGCTTCGAGTTTAGCGCTTACTTCAACCCGTTCCTCCCTTTTGGCACCAAAGATAATTGTCTCTGTTTTGGTTTTTGTTTAATTGTAGGAAATTGTTGCTCATCCAGCTAACTGAATTGTGTTCCATGCAGTTGTGATGAGGGATTGTAATGGTCCGTAGTCGCCAGGCTTTATTGTAATGTATAACTGAGTGTCATCTGCCATAATTGTGGTATGGACATCTTGTAAACTTTTAGTGATCTGGGCTAGTGGAAGCATGTATATGTTAAATAGAATTGGACCAAGAATCGACCCTTGGGGAACTCCACAAGTCATTGCAGTTTGTTTGCGATTTAAAAGAACCAACAGACACAAAGAAGTCCCTGACCTGCAGATACAATTTGAAGCCAATTAAGTGCTTTGCCAGATAAACCAAACCACAGTTTTCTAGTTCTGTCCAGTTAATGTATTTTGTGGTCTGTGGTCCACTGTATCAAAAGCGGCACTGAGGTCCAGCAGTACCAAAATAGTGATTTGTCCCTTGTCTGTGTTTAAATATATATCGTTTAAGACCCTCATAAGTGTGGTCTCAGTGCTGTGATGGTCTCTGAATCCAGACTGGAGAGCATCAAAGCAGTTATTTTGTGCCAAAAAAAAGTTGAGTTGATGGAAAACAGCTTTTCTATAATTTTACCCAAAAGGGTAGGTTTGAAATTGGCCTATAATTCTGCATGATTGAGCTGTCTAGGTGTTTTTTTTTTTAAAGAGGCTTGATTACTGCTGTTTTTAGTGCTTTTGGGAACTGTCCCGAGCTGAGGGAGGTGTTGACTATCTCTAGTAGCTCTGATGCCATGCAGTTAAAAACATTTTTCAGGAAGCTTGTGGGAATACTATCTAAGCTGCAGGAGGAAGAACTTAAATGCAACACTATGTCTTCAAGGGCATTATGGCTGATGGGATCAAACTGTGTCTTGCGGGTTAAGTGTATTTTAAGAGGATGAATGGTTGCCATAGACCCCTTTCCCAAAATGGAGGCACTCACCATTAATCTTATATTTTCAATTTTGGTTGTAAAAAATGATGCAAATTTGTTGCATGACTCAGTAGAGAGGAGTTCAGGGGCAATTGGTATGCCAGGATTTGATAGCCGGTCAACAGTTGAAAACAACGCACGGGTGTTATTGCTGTTTTTGCTGATTATATCAGAGAAAAAGGAGCGTCTTGCGTTCCGTAGTTCGTGATTCTAACTATGAAGACTATCCTTAAATATCTCAAAATGAATGAGAAGATGTGACTTGCGCCACCTGCGTTCCACTTTTCTACAATGTTGTTTGTGCAGCCTCACTAGCGTGGCATTTCTCCATGGTGCTTTATTACCAGAGGTTGGTTTTGCTTTAGCAGGGGCAAGAGCATCAATCAGACATGTAGTTTTTGGCCTGAAATTATCCACCATATCATCAACACTGTTGGATGGAAGTCTGATAGTGGAGGAGAAAGCCTCAACAACTTGTTTGTGTCTTCAGTTATGTGTCGTTTTGTGAGAATCTGTGTAGTCCCTTTATCAGAAATGCTGATATTCATTTTGAAATAATGCAGGAGTGATCCGAGAGGCCAACATCAGTGACCATGAGGTTAGAAATATTGAGACCTTTGGTTATAACTAGGTCAAGAGTGTGGCCCAATTTGTGAGTGGGCCCTGTCACATGTTGGGTTAGTCATTAGCTGTCCAGAATATTATTACATTTGATAGCTCTACTGTCCTTTGGGTTGTCAACATGAATGTTGAAGTCACCAACCATGAGTATGAGAATACAGTCAAAATAATGCAAATAATCGACAATAGTTCAGACAAATCATCACAAAATTGTACAGAATATTTTGGTGGTCTGTAGATAGTTATAAACAGTGCTCGACAGAAGGAATTACATTGAACGGCTAGGTATTCAAAAGAGGGAAATGATTGAATTGCTATTTTCTTGCATTGAAAAGCATTATTAAATATAGTAGCAACACCTCCTCCTTTTCTGTGTGCTCTGTTTTCACCCAAAAAATAAAAATTTGGCGGGGCTGTTTCAATGAGAACAGCTCCACTGTTGTTCTCGTCTAGCCAGGTTTCTGTTAAAAACATGAAGTTAAGGCTATAATTGTTAATACAATCATTAATTAAAAGTGACTTTCCTGAAAAGGACCTGACGTTTAAAACAGCCAAGTGCACTACGTTCTCTTGAACTGAGTGGGGTGTTATGGGGACAGTTATCAGGGGTGCACTGTTTCTTGTACGTAGAGGGCAGGGTGGGTACCTTTTGTTGATGCTTCTGAGCACAGGGATAGGGAGTTGTATAGGCTTTGAGTTCCCTGGCTCCTCATCATGTCCATCAGAGAAGACACATGGATAACAGGGTAAACAGTCTGACAGTCTGTGTGAAACATCATTGTGAAGAGAAGGTTTCCTTATGGGCATTTCCTTATGTCGTCAGTGAGCAGGATGGGGTGTGTATGTTGCAGTGAAGAAGAGTTACCATCAGTGACCGGTGTTGTGTCCAGGTATGCTGCAGCAGATTGTCATGTGCGTTTGGCAGAGGAGACAGCGTGAAAAATATTTTCAGCTATGGCACGTGTGCCCCGTGGAGTGGGGTGAATGCCATCTCTAATGAGAAAGGAATCACGCTGCCAAAACAGATTGAAATTGTCAATGAATCCCAAGTTGCGTGAAGAGCATACTGACAATCCAGTGACGGTACGTCCACACAGCAGCGTTAAACAAATCTTCCAACGCTTCTGCCCATTCACTTTGAATGGGGTGACGTCACTTTTCCTCACTTTTCGCCGAACTGCATTGTGGGAAGCAAAGCAGAGATTTCCAGGCATCTCACGATTCAAAAGTTGAGCAATGTTCAACTTTTGAATCTTCTGAAGCTTTCGGTGGAAGCGTCAGCCAATCAAATCATATGCCAGTACAAGCTCTAGCCCAGGGGTGTAGTGCCAATTACGTCCGAGAGTAGTGTGGGTAGATCGCATGGCCTTGAAAAAAAACTAAGAAAAAAAAAACCTTTTTCTTTTTTTAAAGTTAGCCTATCATCCATTCTTATGGCATTTGCCACTTGATTGACGTACAGGTAAGCCGGTCTGAGTTGTATTGTACCATACGGGTTCATGCAGTTATGAGGGGGCCTCACCTCCTCATCTGAAGCGCAAATGCGGCGCACTATTATACGCTTATGCGGGCCAATTAGTGTAAGCGCGCCGTGTAGTCCACCCCCCCCCCCCCCCACACACACAGATTGGGCAGGGGTGGTCCTGTAGTAGTAGCTCCCAAGCTGAAAAAGTGTGGGCACCCCTGCTCTAGCCAATCAAACCGCTGCTTGTGTGTCAGGGGAGGGAGATTCATGTGATTGGTTGTTGGTCGAGCTTCAGACACGCCCGCCGGCAAGCTTTTTCCAAAGCCGCTGTGTGGACGTGCCATGATAGTCAGAGGGATATTAAATTATAGTTGTGTATAATTGTGTTCAACTCTGTTTAAAACAGGCACTATGTCCCTGGTCTCTTCTATTGTCTAACTCACTGAAGAAATGCCCTACAGCTTCAGGCTTGCGGAAACTCTTTTATTGGTTTTCTTCAGATATTGATTTCCTTGCTTCCTACCCCTCTCTCTTTCCTCTCCTTTCCGTCCTCAGTCACTGGGCCACAGAAACTAGAGGACCGGGTATCAATGTGATGAAGTGTGTGTGTGTGAGTGCGTGGTGGGAGGAGATCTGCTTGGAGAAACTCAGATAGAAAGAATAATCTGTCACACCTGGGTGCAGGTGAAGTGCTTGCAGTCCATTTCTTCTGGCAGACCGACAAGCAGGAGAGGGAGCTCAATAAAATGCTCTGTTGCAGAAAACACATGGACAACACACACTGACATTAATAACATGCATACCAAATGTCAGGACAAGACCAGGACAAGACAGCAGTTTAATAAACTTTGAAAATAGGAACAATGTAAAGAAGATGTATTGTATTTTACAAGTTGTGTTCCCGGCAGAGCTATGTGATGACGAGATGAGATTCCATTCAGGCATGATGACCTCCCAGCAAAATGAATAAATAAATAAATGCACAAGGCGAGTCCCACAGATCCCTGTGGCTGACTTTTGGTGCGCACATGTGTGTTTGTCTGACATGTATATCCCTCAAATAAACAACTCTAAATGACTGCTTGACATCTCTTAGCTGCTTTAGGGAGATTTATCCCGGAATGTATGCTGCTCATCTACTGTGAGGATTTTTGAATGTGTGAGTGTGTGGGCTTGTGATAGTTTGGGAGTGTTGTAGGCGGTTATGGTTCAGGATGATAGGAGAAAAACTCAAAATAGCGCCACACTTTGTATTTGTTTGCACACCTCCTACACACCTCTGTATGTAGCCCAAATCTGTTTTTGCTCCAACTTTCGTCATTATACACAGTGGTTGTTTTTAAACGTGTTGGCAAGGTAAAAGGAAACGATATCCACCTGTACAGCTTATCACTAAACTCATCCTTACTCGGGCCGGACTTAAAAGTTGTTTATATACTTCTAAACCTTTCAAAAAGTAAGCAAAGTGTTCCTCTTAGGTCCTGTCAAACTCTTCAAAGTGACATATTTTGCTGCACAGGCACCTCTCACTCTTCTTTTACTGTTGCCTACCTCAGAGTGATTGGGCTGAGTCGCAACGGGCCCTTTAAGTCATTAGCAAAGAGCAATAATGAGCCTAGTGCTTAGAAGCCCCCTGCAGACTTAAGAGTGTGTGATGTAAAGGGGATGAGGGCACTAATTCTCCAAAGCACCCTAATAAGTAGAGGATTAGCCAAGCCTTCTATTAGCTGAAGCCTTGATGATGCTAAGCTAATGTGCTATAGCTAGACTCCAGCAAGGGCGGCTAAAGCATTAGTTAGCATGACTGCTATAGAGAAGTGGAATCCGGATAAAGAAGCTTATGAAACACGACTGGTTTTAAGCTCAAATATTCAGAGAAATGCGGACTCACATACTCAGGCACGCAAAGCACACACATTTAGTGAGTGCATTAATAAATCCACAGGTGGACATTCCCACACCCACAAACAGGCATACAGTATGTTAAAAAATTAAGGAGATTGTCGATAGAAGTTGAATCATGGGCTCATTGGTTTGAAGAATAATGGACATGACTAAGCAGTATGCAGAGACTTAGTGAAGTTTAATCATATATTGTTCCACTTTAATTCCTCAAAATGTAGACTTGCACAATAAGCAGTGAGATTGAAACAGCTTTAGCTTCGACTCATTAATCATCTACATCAATGCATGAGGAAATGGTTGCCTGAAATAACCCTTCAGCTTTTGCTACAGAGGAAAATCATTTCTAACAATGTATTGCCAATGAATTACAGAATGGGTTTCATGTTTAAATATTTATAGCTATTGACTCCAAATTTGAAATATATCACCAAACTGCTTAAGACTTAAACTTTACTGTTTACAAATTCAGAATGTTCAAGACAATCAGAGTTAACTGAACAGGTGAATACATTTGTTCGAAGAGTGACTTGTACATCTTAAACGTGATATATCAAAATCAGTAATGTTTAAATGATGTGAATAAATGACAAATGCAATTAAATAGACACCATGTAGCGCATCACTAATATGCAGACAAGCGCAAATACCTGGACTTGTCGCGATTTTAGAATTAATCCTCAAAAACACTTTGAATTTCCAGTTGACTCTTGGGAAAGTGTTGTATAACTCTTATGTTCTCTTTGTCGCACACATGCACAGCTACCATGTTCTATTCTGCTTTTGTCAGCACTATGAATCTGTCTCCTCAAGCTTTTCTTTCTTTGAAACTTTCTTTCCTTTTTTTTCTCTCTTTATTTTTGCAGTGACGACAGATTAGTACATGTGGCATTATACAGGCTGACTGTGTGCTTTAGATTGCGCTATTCGCCACTGCACATAGCCAAAGCACCATCTGTCTGTGTGTGTCTGAGTAGTTTTGTGCAATGTGATATCTTTAAACTCTTTTTTTTTAACCAAGTGTTTCTGTGACAGGGTTTTAGCCAACTGGAAGTGAAATACCCAACAAAGTGTGGTGTTTAGCACAAAGTGAAGGACATAGTGTTGAGCAGAATGCGAGGCAAAAGATGGGGATGAATGAGATGGATGAGGGATGAAGAAATGGGGCAAGAGTGCAAAGTGTAAGTGACTTTGTTGGTATAAGTAATGGAAGAACAGATTGAAGAATGCAAAGAAGTATGGATAAAAGATTAAAAAAGCACTTAAGAGATGATTAATCAAAGGATGGTTGGATTAAGGGAAGGTAGGAGGAAAGATATACTGTTTGTGTTGCCATGAAGTATTACAAGAGTTGAGGGAAATACGGCCACTGAGATGAAAAAGATTTGTGGGTGGAATAGAAAAAGGTGCTGTAGAAAGGTGTTAGAAAATAGGTGGAAGAAGAAGGCAAATGACTGCGCATTGAGCACAGTGTACAACATTCAGTGGAGCTCTAAGGCAACTCAAATCAAAATCACTGCAAGACGGCAGCTTTGAAATGATTGGGGCTGAAAGGTAAGCACTCTAGAGGGGCTGTTTTGGACAAGAGGGGAGATAACAGGGGAGTGGCTTGAGAGGGTAGACGTTAAAGGTTTTTGACAGCACTAAAGGTCTAGGAAGGATGCAAGTGGAAGGGAGATAAAATAAAGCACAGATAGTGTTTGAGAGATGATGAGCACTGAGAAAGTAACACCTTTAATCCTCATAACTTTGCACTATATATATGTGTATTGCCTCTTGTCTTTGGTTGTCACAGCAGTTTCATGACCTGAAGAACGAAAATTATTTGCCTTGGTGCACTCTCACCACGAATAATAACTTGTATTGACATTTTGCCTTGGTATCGCTCAGTGTCAACACATTCCCTTTTTACCACTGCTTATTCTCCACCGAAACATAGTTCTCTTTGTATGCTTTGAAAAATAACAAGTTATCTTCCTTTGTTTCTCTCCCTCTTCCCCTCCATCCAGCCTGTGAGCTGATGAACCGTGGGATCCTGGCTCTGGTCACTTCAATCGGCTGCATGTCTGCGGGCAGCATTCAGACTCTGGCCAATGCCATGCACATCCCCCACCTCTTTATCCAGCGCTCCCCTGCGGGATCCCCTCGCTCCGACTGCCCACCAACCAGCCGCGTCCCTGGAACAGATGACTACACCCTCATGGTCCGCCCTCCCATCTATCTCAATGACGTCATCATGCAAGTGGTGTCTGAGTATAGCTGGCAGAAGTTCATCATCTTCTATGATTCTGATTTCGGTAAGGAAATAACCATCTAAGCAATCACTAATACTGGTATTTAATATAATACCCTTCCTTCTTCCGTGCCTGCCTGTATGTCTATACGTCTACATTGTAGCCTTTATTTAACCAGGTGAAAGCCCCTTGAGATCAAAAGATCTGTTTTTCAAGGGTGACATGCAGGACATTAGTTACACATGTAACATAAAAACAAATGAAATGAATATCAATGAAATGTATAATTTAAGTGGAAATAATATTGCTATTCGAAAATTGGAAACCACATTATACATAATTTAGATATTTATACATTTGTAAATCAATGGTAGCACCGATTGACATGAATAAAAGAAGAGATGCCACTTGCCGATCTATTTCCTAACTAGCTGTTTTGTCTTGTATCATGAATATATTTGGAAACAACCCTATCTATTTACAATGAACAACTAGAGACAACTAGGTCTGTCGTCCTACAGCACACACCAAGATGCTGATACCAATCTTTGGGTTTTTAAGGAAGTTTTTCTGATATTGCAAATTTAAAAAGCTGAAAATGAGCAGAAACTACGTATGGCTCATATCCATCATATTTAGAATAAAGCAGAACGTTATGATTTAATTTGGACCAAATATGAAATAAAAGTATTTTGCCTTTGAAGGGCATTACTAGCTCTATTAAACTGTTGTTTTTTGCATTTGACATGTACAGTATATAAAGTAACAATAGGAGTGGTTTCTCAACATGGATAATGAATATAGGTTTGAATCAGAAACAGGTCGCTCTCTGTCTCTCTTTCTCTCTCTCAGTCTCTTTGTATATGTATATTATGCATTAGTAACACATCAGTCCGCCTGCGCGCATGCTGTCTCATTTTACCATGCTTCTCTTTCTCTATATCTGTTCGCCATCTCTCTTTCCGGTCCATTACCTCTAACATTAAACCAAAAACATCCGTGTCACTTTTTTAAAAGTGCCACTCTGTTTCTGCACTGTCTAGACTTCCTTCTCCAGGAATATTGCTTTGATTTTTTTCTGAGCGTGTATTCAAATGTGTTTTTGTATTTAGTCTTTGTAATGTAGTGTCCTTTGTGATGCCAACCTTTAATGATGCTTGGCTTATCAAGTTAACATCATCATGCCTTGTTACAGAGCTGTGCCTCTCTGGAAGTAAGGTACCAAACCTAATCAAACTTACATAAAGCACGTACTCCTGCAGCATATGGCCCTGCTCCACCTACGTTGTACTGGCACCTTTATGTGTTAAGATAATTTTAACTCTGAGTCATACAGGGTATATGCTGCTGTAGCACTGCTCCTAATGGGCTGAGATTTAGAGTGATGATGGAGCAGGTATTTTGCTAGCTATTGGAAAACACCAGCTGTGATATCACTCATCAGCGGTTGGACAAAAGTCGAACTCACCTAAAAGTTTCAGCACACATAGAGCAGTGAATTAGTGTTCTGCCTTAGGCAATTCAGTGTTGATTTAATCCATATAGCCATAACGGGCCTCCATCTCATTCATTGTAGTCAATTAACACAATTAATGCGTTGTGTGCATTGATTTCCAATGGAATCTCTGCAGTGGAATTGTTTAGCAATGCGCTCTGCAGGCTCAAACTAGATCATCTAAAACGTTAAAGCATTTTATGAATGGATTGCATGTGTGCTGTAAAATGAATATATTTGTGTTAACACTTTATATGATGGCTAGGTCTATAATGCATTATAAGGGTATTCATCATATAATATAATGCATTTATACAAGTTTATTAAACTCTTTATGAATGTTCATAAACATGCAGAGCCACTTGAGTTCCATCATAAGGAATTATATGTTAAGCCTTCATTATGCTTAATACTTCCATACCAGTGTTTTATTTTTTTTAGAACTTTATTTTTTCGTTTCAAACAATAATACAATACAATATATTTTACAGTAAAATTCACATTTTCCGTTATGATAATACAGTGCCACTCCAGGGCTAAAAAAAATAAAATGTAATAAAGATGGCCTACCTTGGAAAATAAGACAAATAATTGTAAATAAACAAAAATAATAATGATGGAAAGAGAATACAAGTGACAAAGGTGTTAACAATTCTTATTGTATTAGTAGATGCATGACAGGGGCCCCATACCAGTGTTTTAAAGAAGAACCTGAGTCCTGGGTTACAGAGCATAACACTACCTGGTTTTTAAAGACCCATAGCTCTTTTCTTCTGCTTGACTGTGAAATGAAATGATGACTTAAAAATGTTGGGCTATAGCATTGTTTTGTGAGCTTTATTAAGTAAGTGGCAGCACATTATTAGGACATTCAGGACATTACGTATACGTATATAAATATGTGCTAAAGGACCTATCAAACACAGTAAGTGCTTAGCTTTGGTGCTCTTACTCCTTCTACTTCTTTAACTATTACATATAAAGTACCCAAGCCCTGCAGGGGCAACAGTGGATTGTGAATATGTTACAAATGTAATGAGAAAATCATAGACAGAGAGTTCAAAAAGATACAAGTTCTGCTAGTTTGACTGTAAGTCTGCAGGATTGTGATTGTTGATGCCTTTTTTACGGCACTGAAATCTGAATCAATTGATGTTACTTTCCTTTGCACCCTAAATTACACAAAAATAAATTCAAAGTTGCATGCAAATTGACTAAAATTAATGTCAGGCCTGTTGGGAAAAAGATTAGACTCTGACCTCAACCGAACACTAATCAGGACTGAAAATAGGAACAACATTTTTTTTTTTCTCTTGCTAGACAAACTTCAATCAACTGGTTATAATCCAAAAAGTGTCCCTATATATAATTCACACAACATATACACTACACACCCTATACAGAGGGCACATATACACATGCAAGCAAACACTGACACACATGTCTGTACCCCCCTTTAATCCCTCTATCCCCTCTGTGCTGTGTGACCACTGATTCAGCACATGGATCCTCTGGGTTTTAGCAGGGCTGTTTTGTCAGCCACAGAAGGCCCTTTAAAGATATCACCATTGTTCCCTCATGGCCTCAACCCCTGTTAAAGGAGAGAAGGGAGAAAGAAAGGAGCGAGAGGGAGAAAGCAATGTAGAGAGAGAGAAGGGAGAGAGAGAGAGAGAGGCAGAGATGGTCTTTTAAGATGATAGCATAGTTCCCTAAAGACCTCGCCTCTGTACAAGGAGACTTCTTTAGAGAACAGACAGTCGAGTGTGTCCTCTCAAATGAAGCAACTCAACTCAACCAATCCCTATTTTCAGCTCTACTGGTGCATTCCGGACACTGAGAACACATGTTTTCTCTCTATCATCGCTCTCCTTCTTCTCTCATCGTTTATTTCTTTCCCTCGCTTATATTATTTTCTTCTTTCATCCCTGTTGTTACTCCTACTCTGTTTTCTCTTTAACTTATTTTCAATCTGTCCCAAGATGTCTTGAATTCACATTGATACACATGATATTATAGTAAACATCTGTGACTTAAAGTACTGTTAACTTTGAGTGACTTTGACCAGTGTTAACGGTCACAGCAACACGTGGGAAGTATCACTTAGTGGTAATCACATTGTTGACATTAAGATGGTCTGCTTCACTTTGCTTTGAATGACAAGATGGGTCAGAGGTACAATAGTAAAAGGTTATAGCAGAACAAAAGTGCTGTTGTGTGCATGCAATGTCCATCAACATATTTACATGGAGGATTGTTTGCACCTTAACTTAAGCAACAAGTTACCATATTTAAACCCCACCTAAATGGCATAAGACAAAATTGAGTATGGCAAAAACAGAAGAGAGGAGCGCAAGAAAAAAGTAACAACACAAAGAAATTGACAGTGACAGGTGAATGAGGACTTTTGAGTGAAGATTTATATCATAGATGGATTGTTTTCCATAATATTGTGAAGCCCAGAGATGCTGCAGGGGTGAACGAGGGGGTGGAAAATGCATAAAAGCTGTGCAAAGGGAGACATGGGAATGTTGATGATAAAGGCAGAGTCAGAAAAATGGAGGCAAACTGGTACACTGTGAGGCAAACACCAAAGGTATACAAGCTTTATACAGGGAGGTCATGTCTTTCTTTGTCTCCTCGAGAGTAAAAAAGTTCAGAGAGTAAAAGAGAAACAGAGATAAAAGAGATTGTGAATATATAGGGAAAACAGAAAGAGCAAAGCAGAGGAGATAGGGACAGAGATCGTAAGGCATAGAAGATTTGGCATGGCAAAGTCAGGAAAGTACATAAACAGAAAAAACTACTGAAAATAGTGTAAAACTATTTCCAAACGTCACTCCATGGTCATAGTTTAGATCCTTGGGGCACATAGGAGTTGAAATGTATTTTTAACAGAGACAAACTATTATTATAATATTGAGTTTTGGTAGACTTCTTCAAAGGAATGTTGAGTGCAAAACCCAAGATGCTTAACCTTTTACTCGATAGGAGTAAAATGATGTTGTTTGGGTTTTTGAATAGCTTAAGAATATGTAGTAAAAGCAGAGTAAGAGGCCAGTCACTGTTAAATTAAATGAATGAAGAAAATAAGTTTTACCGAATGTTTTAAATATCATGCTCAGGTCATGCTTTAACTCAGAGGGTCCTTTCACATCCCTTTCGTTCTGTTGGTCACTCTCACCATACTATCAAGTTAAGTATTGTGTGAAAAACAGTGTAGCATCTTTCCCTGGGTATCCATTGGATGTTGGTATTTTGTGTTCCAGTTGCTGCAGCACAGTTTAGGCCGCTTTGTAGTTGTGTCATTGGTCTTTTGTCCACTGGAAGCAATGCAGAATTACAATGCCTGATGTTCCTCCTGTGTGTCTGTTTAAAAATAAGTAGTTAGCATTGATCGCACTCTAGAGTAAAACATGTGTGTCAGGTCACAATTTACAAACTGTTAAAGGAGTTAAAGCATTAAACCCCAATAAGGCAAACTATATAAAACAATGCAATATAAATACAACAAATGACATCATTTCCTTTAGTTCAATTGAGTTACAGTATAGCCATCAAGTAGTATGCATGTTAGAGTCCCAATCAAAGCCGCTCTAGATTAAGGACACTCAAGATCAAAATTGATCATAAAAATAGGAAAAAGGGAGGAAAGTAGGTAGCAGGAGAAGTGAAGAGAAGTTAAAGCACTTAGGGGAAGATTTAGGGATATAGGGAAGGTGATGCACACCTAAAAGGTGCAGACCCTTTTATAGAGTGTGTTTTTTTTTACAAGTGTTAGATAAGTTATCTGTTGGGACTCATGGAATGCGAGGCCTGGGGCTTTGAGAGAAAAAGGTGTTAAAGATGAAGAAAATAAAGCAAAAGAGTAGTAGACGAAGATATAGCACTTAGATAGGAATAGGACTATTACAAGCAGTTGTGAATCGCTTCAGGGCCTAAAGCATTTTATTTCCTATGTGGAGGTCACTTCCCAAGTTTTTGTTCAGATACCTTGAGCTATGTGAACATTTTCAACCACAACTTCAGCTGACGATTTAATTCTCCAGGTTTAAGCTTATGAGGTACAAGACTGCATTTCTTATTAGGTTCAATCCACATTTTAAGAGCAATTGCCTTTGAGCCATACAACAGTAAAATGCCTGGGGCAGGGATAAGGATAGCCAGAGGTAAAGGCTGAAGGGAAAGACAAAGCGAAGAGATAAGGATGTTAGTCTAACAGCAGAACAGGGCGGAGATAGCAAGAAACGCAGTTGCACAAAAATACATCTCAAATTATTAATATTCTTTCCTCCTTTACATAATGCTTCAGCTTAAGTTGTGAATATGATGCTTTTAATACATATATAAAACATAATGTTTTTATTGATCAGGGTGTTATAAAATATTCAAATTTAATATTTTTTACAACATGCTATGAGCACTATGTAAAACCTACCGGCGACCAAGAATTAAGAAAGTTATTAAGACTGCCACTACCAATGGAAAAAAAGTATTGTAATTGCATTCCTGAGCTGAAGTGTATTGCTTCAACCCAATGTTTTCAACAATACTGCGTTCATAGTTGTGTACAACATACTGTTTTCAAACCCTTTAATGTAGCCTACTACCATATTGAAATGACATAATTATGTACTTTGCCGTAATGGCTTTGACCCAAGTTGACATGTACAGCATCATCCTGGCATTAAATGGATGAAAAAGTCAAGCAAGGTCACACTTACCTTTCCCTTCAGGCCGCCTTGCCACTTGAGTGGAACTAATTTACGTCTGCATGGATTTCATGGCAGCAAGAAACTGACATTACGATAGGGACAATGGGGTATCAAGCTTCACTCCCTGCTTGAGAGCTAGCAGCTCAAAGCTGTTACAGTGGATGGATGGATAGACGGTGCCCCTTTCTAAAGTCACTTCCAGTTATGCTTGGCTGTTCCCCAATAGCTTTCTAACAAAAGTTACAGGGCCAGGCGTAAAATGCCTCAGGCAGTTAGACGAAGGTTGAAACAGGAAAGAGCCTGTAACTGTAAAGTCAGATGTGGCATAAAAGTTAAAAAAGTTTATTATTTTTCTTTTTATTATTTGAAGGTTGGGATGATTTGCAAGTTAAGCAGCGGGAGTGAGATAGGGTGAACGGGGGAGCTGGGATCATCTGACAGACAACCAGGGAGTAAGAGGCTGCATCTCATTTGCAGATGTTTGATGTGTTCCTCTTACTTCATACTCAGGGGATCTACCATAATAGTTGATGTGTTAACACCTCTTTTTGGACTGTTGGTCCATTTCCTACATGCAGAGTGCAAAGTGCTTATCAATGTTTTCTCCTCCCTTGCCATCCTCCCTCTAAGTGGTGCAGATTCAAACTACTGATTTATTCAGATTATTCCATTAAAAGTTAGCTAGTTGCCTACAATCTTGTGAATTGTCTTGACGTTCTCTGATTATATCAACATAATTGGCTGATTCTAACATGTTGGTGATATGTTTATTTAGTGCATACAGAAATCATGTACTGTATCTGGATTTACAATTGTTAACAACTAAAATGTAAAACTCTTGGAAATTACTTAAAGTGATGTGTTATAAAATCACTCCAAGTTAAATGAAGCCACTGTTGGTGAAATGTGAACACAGGTCTCTAGTGTGGAATTGACGGGCATTACACATGAAAGAGAGCCCACCATCTGGAGTGGAAAAACTGCTTGGACATTACACCCTTTCAAAATGAGATTCAACCCTTGAGAACACAAAGCAAACAGGGAAAATGGAGGGAGGTTTCAGATGAAAAGCCAAGGGAAGAGAGAAGGATGAGGAGAAAAAAAGCAGGGTAAAAGGAGTGGGGGTTTGTGAACATAGACAGAGTGCCACTGAGCTGGTCGGTACATGCAGGTGAAATCCCTGCGTGCTGTTGGCTGCTACACCACATTAACTCTAGCTTTCACTTTGAGCCAGGGACTTGCAGGATAGACTGAGAAGAAGGGAAGCCTGACAAATGGTTGAAAGGGACACACAGAAGACCATACCATACACACCTAAATCTGTTTTATATACTATTATGGAAACCCTTCCACTTGACAGTTTTCTTTGCAAAATGCCCTTTCAGTTCTACTTCCATACTATGACAATGAAAAGTAATAATCCACGGTGATAAATAGAGAATACGGGGAATTTGCTTTCGGAAGGCGATCAGACTAGGCTGGATCTCTGTTTTACGTATTTTCTTATAAAAAGGTAGCAGAAAAAATATATAATATTGCTTGCAAAAATGATCATCAATAAACCTGGTGGCACACAGTATGGGTGCATTTAAAGGGAATAAAAGAACGAAGTATGTGAAGTGGCAGGGAACAAAACCTGTGACTCAGGGTTACATAGCCATTTATAGATTTTAAAAGGTTGTTAAACAAAAAATGTTGAGTCTGCATTCACTACTCTCGAATAGCATGGCAGTTGTAATACAGTCAACCCTATCAGATGAGGATGAAGAGGCGTGGGACTGTGTGGATGCACAGTATGTGAATATGGTGACAGCACTTTGGGTTGACAGGTGATCATGGTGTTAATGGACCGGTACTGTCTCACAGAGGAATGTTTCTCAAACAAGTTGCCTGGATGGGCATGGTTGGTGGCAATTGTGCTCGACTTTTTATCCGCTACTGTGTCCTGAAGCTCCTTGATGGAAAGCATTTGTTGGCCAATGAGCCGCTCAGCTGTGGGGAGTACATGTTCGAGCCCATCATTTGAAAACAGTAGGCAGGAACTCAACCGTACTCGGTTGGCGGAAAAAATAGGTTGTTTTGACAATTAATCAGTACAATTGGACCAGAATATGTCCTCATTTAATCTGAAATGAGTCTTTTGTTCTTCCTGATAGTCAAAAAATATTATTTCACTGAATATTTCACACATCGTAGCTGAACTCTTCTTTGTTCTTTGTTGCTATACATTTGACAACTTCCTTATGAACAGATTGTGTGCTTAACTGTCACCTGGAGGTCAGAGTCTGTATGTGTCTTTTGTGTTTTCGTTAAAAAAAGTGGGAAAGACATGACGTTGCGAAATAAACAAGGTACTATTACCTTGCTGTTCTTCCTTGTGTTTTCGTTGAGACAACATTCCTTCTTGTTCTTGTCAGTGTGGGGAATGGTGTGGTTGGTGTGTGACCCAACACGCACAAACTTTTCATACTGTCTCAAGAATGAGCCTTCTTGATATTATGAAAATGGGCTTACATATGTCTCTCCTCTTAATGTATTGTTAAACCTCCAAAATCTGGCATTGATGCAATCAGCCCTCTGGCCTTAACACGTCTAATCAATCCAGTTAATTGCTCAGTCATGACACCGGCAATGACGGCAGTGTCATCCGTTTTCCATATCAAATACATCATTAGGTAGTTGCTTTACATAACCACACTGACTCGCAGAAGCGCACACACACACATCCTCCGACATCATTAGTGGTGTTCTCAACCAAAGTGCCTTAATTAGTTATTACCTTGACCTGCATTGTATCTCATTAACAATAGAGTGTCTAAGAGTAATATTTCTGACACCAGCATCTTGGTTTTGTTATTATACAAACACAGCCATTACTAGAGATAATTAAAGTGATTTTGTACTTTAATCTAAAACTCTTAAATGTCAAGAGTGTCATTGGTTTGTATCAGGGTAGCAAGAAACTTGTATGGTGTTAGAAATGTGTTTTTATGGTTCTAACAGCACAAATAATAATCACAAAAATGACGCCTTATCCCTGTCTGACTGAAGTTTGATTTATATAAGGTTGTTTTGTTGTTTAGTTAGAGCCTATACATGTTCCCAGACACACATACTCCCTCTCATTCGTTCTCTCAATAGACTTTGTTCAAATGTAGTTTCTTCTCTATTTCTACAGGAAGGAACCATATACAGTATCTCACTTTAACTTTAGCGTATCACTAGCTCAAATATATGCACCAATAGATCACACAGGCAAACAACAGGCCTCTCACTTTGGATGAGACACCACCACATGCTTCTGTTTTCATATCTCTGTTGGTGTGTGAGTTACAGAGGGCTGGTCCCCATACTGTTTTAGGTTTCTAGAAATAAAGTATTCAGCACTGGCAGATGCCCAATGCAGACGTATGTCTATCTCTCTATCTGCCCTGTTTTTTATGCATCACATTTTCAGATAAAATAATTGTCCCCGTACACTAGAAAATAGAGGTCAACATTTGTCTTCGTCTCTCTTCCTCCAGATATCCGTGGTATTGAGGATTTCCTTGACCGGAGTTCTCAGCAGGGAATGGACGTGTCCCTACAGAAGGTGGAATCTAATATCAACATGATGATCACTAGTCTGTTCAGAACAATGCGTGTGGAGGAGCTGCATCGCTACAGGGACACGCTGCGCAGAGCGGTGTTGTTCATGAGCCCAGCCACCGCTAAGGCTTTCATCACTGAGGTAAGGACAGTGTTTATTGTTACCAGGTTTTCAATTGAGAGTGAAGTTATAACACCTGTAAGTCAACTTAAAAACACTCTCATATACATATACATTGAGAGGTTAGCATCTCCTAATGATCTTAATGCCTTCATTCCATTTCATACATCTCCACTGCAGCTTATCTGCCAAAACAAGTAAATACTGTATATCCATCAAGGCTTTTCCCTGGGCTTTTGGAAAGCTAACGAGGTGTGATCTGTGGGGTTTAGGAGTTCTCCACTTGCTTAATGGAGATTGCTATAGATAGCCTAATACAAACAGCCACCAAACCCTGGTTTTCCAAATCCAGACCTCCATCCACCCATACTAGCTATGGGCAATGTCTCAAATGGTACTTTTTTTTCAAATGCCACTGTATCAATCTATATGTGGAGTGTTCTATCAGGTTAATGAGCTAACGACAGCTGAACATGACATTTTTCTGACTTTAGTACGCTCTTTGTGTTTCTACCAATTAACCAGACCAGCTAGTCCTGTCAAGTCCCATGACATATGATCCATTTTGCCCCTGAACATGGTGTGCGCTGATAAAAATGTACATTAGAGATCGGAAGATAATTTCTCTCTGCTCCGCTAGTCTCTTTATTTAACATCTCTCTCTGTAGTGAACTCAGTATTAATGATATACAGCATAGCTTGCGAGAAAAAAAAGGCGTAGGTATATATATATATATATATATATACATACACTTCTGCACCCCCTCATGCCATGCTCTGTATCTCTGAAGAAGAAGACAATTAGGGGAGTTCCTTTTGCTCTATACATAAATTATATGGAGGTCATGGTTGAAAGCAAAAGGCTCTAGCATTAGTTATGAATTCATAATTTGTAGTGATAGGATGAGGCTTAATCCCATGTGTCATGTTCTCATCTCAGTTTAATTAAAAGTGACCTCAGAAAGAGCAATCACGATCTAATTTGGTTTGGAGGCGTGACAGGGAGGGGGTAAAAGATGGGTGTTTTTGTGTGTCTGTAAGTGTGTTGGTGTCAGTATTTTCGTATAAGCATGTTACTCTGGCTGCGTGTGGGTTTTGGTGTATTCTTAGCTTTGTAAGTTTAGCATGGAAACAAATTGAAATAAACTCTGGACGACAACGTGTTTCAAGGTTTCAATCCCCTTAGAATCCTTTGAGAAACAGTTAAACCTGCTTTAAGCTATTTCTGATCACTTGAGAAAGACTTAAACCAATCAATAATGTTTTTCTTGTATTCAAGGCTAGGTCAACTGCCTACAGGACGTACACATCCTGCAGTAGCACATCAATATCGATATCCCTTTTTTAGCTCAAGCGAAACTGCAACATAACAGAGTCATAACAAATCAATGAACACAAGCATTTGGATAGGCCTATGAATATGAACATATAAACACAATATCTAGTTCCAACGAGCAAACTGTTAAAATCCCTTAATGCATGCATCACCTGTGCATTTATTTTCAATATTTAATTGTAAATTACAGTTGTTTTGGAAAGTCAAAGTTGAACCATTGTGTCTGGCTGTATAATCTTGACTTTACCAAATTACAGATTCTAAACCTCTTTAATATTTACCTTCCCAGTAGCTGAGTTGGCTAAATTTGATGATACAACAATTACAAATGAAAGCTTAAATGCTTTAAAACGATATTGTACTCTAAGTATGTTATTTTCCTTTTTTGAATAATATCACAACAGCACTTATTACACCTCTTATTTTACTATTTTACAGATATAACATTTTGTCAATTTTGAATGCACCTATGTCAGCATAATTCATGTTTTATTTAACCATATTCACTGCCAGCCTGAACCTAGGTTACAGTATGTCCCATTGTACTGACTCCCCAACAAAACAACAGAGCTGATTTGGCCACTAGTTTTAAATACACTTTCTGAAAACACACTGAAGGGGTCAAAACATGTGGAAATTGGTGATTCAACAAATCCTTATTATCAATCATACATCTTCACAATGAGATCTGATATACAATAGGTGTGGAAAATTGCTTTAGCTATCAAGATATTCAATATGGGAGTGTCTGCCTCCATTTCAGTGTGTGAGTGGAACCCAAATTAGTTTTCCAGAGGTTTTTTGTCCCCTTTCGAAAGGTTGACAAAGCAGTATTTTAATCTAATTTAGTCAGACATCAAGTGGAGTGAGGTTTCTGAGATGAAGTGTCAGGAGACGGTAAAGATTGGTGGATAAGATTAATGATCGCTTCTGTATCTCCATGGCAAGAATGTGGGGAGGGGGGAGGCGGAGAGAGACAGATACAAGGACTGAGAGACATAAACTGGCAGGCAGAGACACACATGCAGACGGAGAGAGATGACTGGGACCTTGTCCTCTCTCTATAAGAGTCATTTGTAAGGTCATTTTTCTCCGAGCCCCTCCCAGCCAGACACATTAGGCCCTGATGTTAGATGTAAACTGGAAGCTGTTCCAAAATATAAAGAGTTGGCAGAGGTATACAAATGGGAGATGAGAGATATGGCATGCCTCTACAATGATTAGAGGATGGAAGACATTTAGGATTGAGCAAGGAAGTGCCTCAGTCTAACCTTCCTTAACCAAGAAGGTCTATTGTCTAAACTGAAGCTGTTTTCTGTCTCTTTAATTATCTTTACCCTCCAAAAGAAGTAATCAGATAAAGAGGACAAATATACATTGGGAGTTGAAGAGGTAACACAGTGCAATCATGGCTTATTTAAAAGTTAATCAGGGGAGCAAGCTAATACTGACCTTTTCTATTCTGTCTTCCTCTTCGGTCATTGTGATCATGTGAAGTGCTGTGTTGTGCACTAAGTAAGGCTTATTAATCATGTGAACAATTATAATTCATGATAACTTTGTTGAACAAATAAGTCATCTTTTTAATTGTCAAATTACATGATGTGCTTTCAAACTTGTATGCCAGCTAAATGTGAAGTTTATATGATATTGGTTTGAAAAATTGAAACAGAGTGTCTTATTTCAGTTGATGGTTTCACCTATAAAAACCACATATGCAAACCCATAAATGTGAGAAAGAATAGTTTTGAGACAAATCGTGCTGAGCGATAAGAGTTATCATGAGCATCTTGGCTCATTTCTTTATGACTGTGACTTTTATTATTAATCTATGTCCTTGCTTTTCTGTGATATATCGGTTTTATGTCCCTGTTGTGATGTGAGCCCAGAAGGAAATATAGTTTAACATCTGCTGGATTCTCAGTGCAATTACTTCCTTCATTCACGTCTATGCATTTCATCTTACAAGCACATTGATATACTCTCACAACCAACATGCTCATTCAATTGTCTGCATTATTTAACATTTTGTTGCTCTGCTGCCTTTGTTTCAGTCGAGTACATGTGGGTGAGAGTGCCAACCACTGCCAAAAAGACTCCTTCCTGGAACATATTGTACATCTCCATATTCCTCCCACTGTGTAGAGTCAGAAGAGCAGAGTGGCTTTCTTGCCTTGAGACCATTGTCTTATTACACATATTGCTTGTCTTATAATTATAGATGGCTCTCCTGGACCTACCTTGCTCATAAAGAACTAATAACTAAATGAGTTTAAAGAAAATGAAACTTGATGGTATGAGGTTTACTCGTTGTTCTTATATTCTTATCATGAATAATGCATGAGGGAATGTTATGCGCAGTGTATTTGACTGCATTGTCCGTGTATATTACAGTGGGATATGAGGAAAGCTTCAAGGTGGGGGAGGTACGTTTGAGAAACCGGCTCGAGGTGAACTTTTTGTTATATTCCATGGAATGCTCCTAACATCCCGATAGGAATGAATATCTTAAGTGCTCTGACAAAAAATCCATAAAAAAATGTCATCTGTGGAAGCCGTAGTATTGTAAAAAGTACGACCAATCATTTTAGCCGGCCCGGCTAAAATAACTGGATGGTCCGCCTGCCTGTCAGCCTTCCATCTGTGCACAAACTTATCTTGTGTGCGTGTTTGTGTGTGTTGGAGGAAGGGCTCTGTAAGGAAGTGGCAGATTTGTTCTGGGTATGGAGGAAAGAGAGGGTTGTGTTTTCTGACACTTGGTGAGTTCCCTGGAACACCGGGGACACATATTCATGTATAAAAGACGTACAAAAGTGCATTTTGCATGATAGGTCACCTTTAAATTAACAAAAGTATTTGGAAACTAGACAATAGTGCCATGAATCAGAATGAGCTACTCTATCTTTCTTTCTTTATATCCCTCTCTCACTCACACACACACACACACACACACACACACACACACACACACACACACACACACACACACACACACACAAATACCATGTATATATCACTTCAGGGGACATTACATTGACTATGCGTTTCCTGGATACTTATCCTAACCTTAACCCTAACCAACACATGCCTAACCAACACATGCCTAACCCTAACCCTTAACCTTACCCTTACCCCAACCCTTAACTTAACAACGTCTTCACCCTCAAATTAATGATTCCCCTCATGGGAACCTCCATTTTGTCCCCATAAAAGCCGCTACACACCAACCTGAGACCAAAGAACGCGTACCAAAGGCGTCCCGACTTTTACGTTCGCTACGTCGCCTGCGTCGGCTACGCCGCCCGCCTACGAACACACCGCAAAGACTTCAGTTGACGAGTGGCAATAACTCTCCTTACCAGCAGGCAGCGGTAGTGTGTATTCGTCATTCAAAAGAGGCAACAACCGGAAGACAGACTATGCCAAGGCACAC
>NW_011369945.1:20999451-21072099 GCF_000735185.1 Notothenia coriiceps
TTATTAAACCCAGGGAATTGGTTTTCCATTAATAACAGTACATAAAGAGATTGTCAGGGGTGATGACTTTAAAATAAAAGGGCTCCTCACTATGTTACAATCATAACAAGTTATGATACTGCAGGTTTTGCCATGTGTGTAATGGTGTGATCAGTGATACAAGCATGTACACAAAAGAATGCTGTTGAAAGTTAACCTATTGTAAGGTTAAACAAAACAATACAAATACCCTTCTGGGGTAATTTTGACCCTGTTTGCAATTTAAGAAAAAAAGGAAACGAAGTGAAAATATATGTTATTTGATAACGCAGAGATTAGCATATACATTATACAAATTACACATGTGTGGTACAAATGAAGCAAAAAGCTTGCCATGGGATTTATTGAAGCTTTCTAAATTTCCAAAGTCAGGGAGCTCAGCAGAACATGATTTTATATCAATGTTTTGTCCTGTTACTAAAGACTAATGTTTTTATAGTAACAACTCTAAAACAGTTAATAGGACAGTTTGATAGACTGCACGCACCAAGATCCCGCTTTTTATTTATGGTATCCAGGAAAAGCAGTAAGTGAAGACACAATCAGGGTTCGGTGAAAAAAACCTTAACACGTACAATTATGTGATTCAATTTTTTATTAAGACATATTGATTATAGGCCTCTTAAGACTTTACAAACAGTCCATTTGACGTTTCAGAGATCCATGCAACAGCTGTCTTTTTCTTAATTGTCCTCTGACATATATTTCCTATGTGGCCCTTTGCTACGGTGGCCCTGAAGTACAACAGCCATTTCCACAGAAACACTACAGCATTTCACATTGGACGGAAGGGTATTCCATTTTAGGGAGAACACTTCTTCGTTTGTGGATTGGACAGATAGCCACCAGAGAAGCACTGCTGTGATTGGTTGTTTTTGCGCCTGCCAGTCAAGAAATGATGCCTCGTGATTGGTCAAGCACCCGACATGCGCAACGATGTCCCAACATATCGAACCGTTAGCTGTTAGCACCACAACTCAGAGCTCAGCTCACAGCTCTCAATATCATATATTCAGAAACTGGACCAAAAGGTAAACATGAACAAAACACAGACTGTCTATGTCATGGTGAATACAGTCGCTGCTTTATTTATGTCTGTATGACGTTGTTGTGAGTTTGGACGGAGCAGCTACAGGTTAGTTTAGCCTGATCGATCCGATCTCCATTCAGAAAACACGCATTTTAAAAGGTTTTTCGCCTGCCGTCTTGTCTGCACACTTGTCAAAGCATTAATTATTATTATAAATATTATCTCCATGTAAATACTATGGTAGACTACCCATTATCCGCAACGCTCTAATCGCTCGAGTTTCACCGCGGCTGTCAGCTGTGTTTACTGCCCGTCCACGCGGCGGCGTGCGAAGCTTCAATGCTTCTGCCCCTTCACTTTGAATGGGGTGACGTCACGCTTTGCCGGACTGCATTGTGGTTCCGTCGCTTCGCTTTGCTCGCGTTGCTCGAGCTTCGACGGAAGCGTCAGCCAATCCAGTCCGGCAGTGGCTCAGTCAGTAGGGGCTTGGTCTGTGAGCTGTAGGGTCGCCGGTTCAAGTCCCCGAACAGACCTAAATATGGAGTGTGGATTGCTACTTGGAGAGGTCCCAGTTCACCTCCTGGGCCCTGCCATGGTGCCCTTGAGCAAGGCACCGGACATCCCCCCCACTCCCATTGCTCCCAGAGCGCTGTACAATAGCTGCCCACTGCTCCTAGTACTAGACTCCTGGTACTAGGATGGGTTAAAAGCAGAGAACACATTTCACTGTGTGTGCTGTGTGCTCTGCATGTGTGAGCATTAAAGAGGGTTTCATCCCTCCGATTCTATATCTATATCTATCAAATCATATGTCAGTACAAGCTCTAGCCAATCAAACTGCGTGCTTGTGTTTCCGGGGCGGGAGATTCATGTGATTGGTTGTTGGTCGAGTTTCCGACACGCCCACCGGCAAGCTTCAACCATGGCTTCAACGCACGCCGCCGTGTGGACGCTACTCCTGTCATTCAAACAAGACGTGCTGGAGAGGGGGCGGGGCGTATCTCCATGTAAATCCTATGGGAGATACCAACTACAAAAAAAGGAACATATTTTACCGTGATTTAATTGTAACACACGTTTCAAAATGATGCTGAAGTAACAAAATACTGATACCGGTTAGTAAAAACCATGAATTAATGCTTTGACAAGTGTGCAGACAAGACGGCAGGCGAAAAACCTTTTAAAATGCGTGTTTTCTGAATGGAGATCGGATCGATCAGGCTAAACTAACCTGTAGCTGCTCCGTCCTCCACACTCACAACAACGTCATACAGACATAAATAAATCAGTGACTGTATTCGCCATGACATAGACAGTCTGTGGTGTTACATGTTTAACTTTTGTCCAGTTTCTGAACTGATATTAGGGGCTGTGAGCTCTGAGTGTGTGCTAACAGCTAACGGCTGATGTATTTGGACATGTTGCGCTGTCGGGTGCTGACCAATCACGAAGCATCATTTCTTGACCGGTAGCAAAAACAACCAAGATAGCAGTGCTTCTCTGGCTGGCTCTGTCCAATCACAAACAAGTGTTCTCCCTAAAGGAATACCCTTTCCGTCCAATGTGAAATGTGGTGGTGTTTTCTGAAATGCTGTGGCATTTTGTGAAACGCTGTGGCGTTTTGTGAAACGCTGTAGTATTACCGTTTTTTAAAATGCTGTAGTGTTTTCTGAAATGCTGTCGTGTTTTCTAAAATGCTGTAGTGTTTTGTGAAATGCTGTATTGTTTTGCACATCAGGGCCACCATACTTGTCAGCTGTTTACAGTGGATACTGAATTTCTGAGGCCAATATTATTTTCAGTATGGCTATAAGAGAGTTGGAAACATTTGATATTCAACACAAATACATGGCATAAGCAAGCAACATTGATATACTGTATCTGTTAAGTTAATATTGCATACATGTGGGCAAACAGTTGCTTATTGATACATCCTGCGTTTAGTAACTCCTGTTGGAAAAATCTGCCTTTTAAGCTCCTAAATTCTACACTATGTTCTCCAGCCAGTCAAACGTTATCCGCTTCCTTTTTTACAAAACATTTTGGTTTTTGATCATTACTCTGACCTATATTCCCCACAGCCTTGTACCAGGTTAATTTCTTTATTTCCCAAGTGTGACCACAATTGCTGCTTATGGGCCCAAGTTTGAAAGAAATGTGCCCTCAGTCACACTGATGGCATGTCTTGCGGACAAAAACGTATTTGGACAACAAAGGGGAGATTAAAACTGGCATTTGACATTGGATACGTGTAAAGTAATATAACAAGCACCTTTTTCAGGCTGTATCGTCATGGTGTATTGTGGTGCTCTTCTTTGGGGACCCGAGTTACTCAGGAGTCTCTTTGGTGTTGTGATGCACAAAAGACTTTGGATTTCTCTCAGATAGGTGTGTCTTTTATTGGCTGACTGTACAAAACAACACTGAAGTTTTCTATATACAGTTTACAGCCTGAGGCCATAACAAAAACTGATCCATTACAAAAAGTATACGGTAGAACAATAATGAGACTAGTATCACATCATAAGATCTCTGAATAGAACACCTTGTTATGATCACTGACCCTGCTCTTTCATAAACCTACGAAAAATAAAACACTGCTGTTATGTACTGTATATGTTATGGTTTCTTAAGGTTTATGCAAAGCTCTCCCTGCCCATACCCAACACAGCAACAAACGGTTTTTCTGTCGTACAGCATCTTTATCTACATCAACCTAGAATTAACGTCAAGTTGCATCTTATGCCAGACCAGATGAGATGATTGCCATTGCAATACTGGGTATATAAAGCTCATTCTGTTAATGTGGCATTAAAGGGGAAACAATTCAAAATCAATCTGGCGCCCTGCTGTTAAACACAAAACACATGATTAAAAGCAAACTATTGATAAAACAATGTTGTCTTGTAACTTATCAGAGAACTCCTTCACCTCTCAAAGAAAAGCACACAATTCTCAAATGTCTCTATTGGTCTATCTGAGCTCTCTGAGGATGGGACAAGCTTAATTGCATTTTCGCTGTGAGATTAATATTGTCACATTAATAATTCCAACCAAACTGCTGATTAATAAATCCTGATAACAAAACAGTATTCTAAAACACCAGTGAACTGTGACAGAGAGCTGGATGTGGGATTAAAAGTGGCTTAAAAGCTGCATGTTACAATCAATAGAAGGTGAATCTTCAACCCTCTTAATTTTAGATGTATTGTTATTCAAATTCAAAATGCATGTAAAATATTCAAAGAAATGAAATTAAAGATGTTAAAAGCTCCACTCATGTTACACTATTGTGTGAGATGTTCCCGCGCACGCCCCTGTGGAGGCGAGAGTATAAATGCAGAGCTCTGGTAGCTGATATCAAGACAGAAAATGAAGACTTACTGGTGAGTCCCTGCGATAACTTTATAACGTGTATTTCTGCTGGTGTCATACTGTAGGTTTTATGGCTTTATAATGCTTTGCATCAAATAGACCTCTTTCATTAATATATTATGTAAAAAAATGTACTATCAACAACACAGAAAAATCTGCAATTATTTTTTCATGCATTCATTTAGGTTGTTAAATCAAACCTGACATATGCAATTTAATCTGAGAGGTCACCATGTGAACAATAATGGAAGTTTATTTCTAATTTGAATAAAATTCAAAATGCATGATAGTATGTTGTGTCGAGATATAGTGGTTTTAAATGTAACCAAATTGAAGGATACTAGTTATTTTATGTCAAGCTACTTTTTTCTAAAACACTACATAAATCATGATAGCGCTGGTTGAATTATTCATTTTTCTTCTTTAGAGTGATTGTATGTTGCCTAATGGCCTGAAGTAATTATATTACCTTTGTAGGGATGTCCCTAATGTACACTAAGGTTGAAAGAAGATGGTGAATGCCTTAGTTCCCATTGTTTTGCTGTTTTCTTACAGGTCCACATTCAGAACAATGAGGCTGGTCATCCTTGTGTGCCAGCTTAGCCTCTTTATGAGGACTGAGGCCCAGCTACCAGAAGTTTGCGCTCTCAGCGATACAAACAGAGCTCCAGGTTTGTGACGTTTATTACACATAGTCTGAAATGACTGATATTCAGATTTCTCCATTGATTTATATCCACCTTCTTTTTTTTTAAATCCCTCAGAAAACTCGGACATCACTGTGAACTGCGGCACACAGTTTATGGACCTGAGCATCTACATTTGTCCAGTGTACCAAGCACTTTACAATGAGTCTCTGATGGTCCTCAATAATCAGATAAACACACCTGAGTGTTATGGGACTGCCGACTGGACCATGACCCCACCAGTCTTAAAATTCAGATTCCCAATGAATGAAAGTTCTGTTTCATCCTGCGACAATGACTTTAAGGTATTCTTTACTATAGCTTTAAAAAAATAATTAGTGCCATATGGTAAAAGTTTTCATTTTGTATATAAAACTCAAGGATTATTTAGTCACTCATACATCAAAGAATGAATCAGACACTGATTTCTGTGAAATAAATGCTGTTTTATTTCAACAGATATCCGATCAGGTTGGAACTGGAGACTTTGCTGACTTCTCCAAAGTCCAGTATGTCAACATCTCCGGCACTGTAAACTCAGTAGACCCCTCTTTAGGTATGATCACTTATCTCCCGCAGATCTTATACAAGTTCTCCTGCTCCTACCCGATGCAGTATCTCGTAAACAACACCCAACTGAGCGTGTGAGTATGTCATGAATAGCACTGAACACGGCATGGGAAATAGGCACTGAGTGAAATTTTTATTAATTTAAGTTTATTTTCATTCGATACAGATCAGGTTCGAGTCTTGCCATAAGAGACAACAATGGTAGTTTCATCAGCACACTGAGTATTCTGCTCTTCAAAGTAAGTTCTACTCTCTCTTTAGGAATTGGACAGAGAACATGTTTCAAAATGTTATGATGTTATGCATTCTGTATTCATTTTTCTGTGGAACAGGATGAACTGTACCAAGAAAGGTTGATTATACCAGAAACAGGACTAAATCTGAAGACCAAGATTTATGTTGCAGTTAAAGCAAACAATCTAACAGACAGGTATTTATGATTTTGAAGTTAACAGCAAACGTCGTGTTACATCAATAAAAGATACTTAAAAAACACCTGTCTGTCCTCACAGGTTCAACGTGATGCTAGACAGATGCTACGTAACAACAAATCCAGATCCCATTCAGTTAACCTATTATGACCTTTTTGTTGGGTGAGTCTCAATACAAGTTTAAAAGTTACCACAGTATGAAACCTCTTCCTTTTACACTCCAATCCAATCCAGCTATAATCCAGTACTTCCCCACTTGCAGTCACATTGCCAGATTTTTTCATTCAAGGTGTAACCGTGACGCACAAACTAAGGTGGATCTTAATGGAGAGAAGCAGGAGGCACACTTCTCCTTTGAGGCCTTCAGATTTGTGCAGCACAAAAACAAGACAGTTTCCACCTTCTTCCTGCACTGTGTCACCAGGCTCTGTGAGCCGTTGGCGTGTAGCAAATTGTTCCCTGTGAGTAGACACCAGATTTCCTTTAAAAGGACCTTCTTTAAAGATATCATAAATAGTTACTTACAATAGTTCATTTATACACCGTAGTTTTGATTATCTTTATTAATGTTGAACAGGACTGTACAACAAGTCGGAGAAAGAGAGCGGTCCAGGATGTGTTGCCCAATGCTACCGTCACCTCGCCTGCCATTCTGGTGGGAAGACAAACCAGTGGTGAGTCCTTTGGGCACAATTGAACTCATATATCCCCTCATCTGATAACAATAACAATTTCCTTTGTGAAAAAAATATATAAATGGTTAGGTATAGTACCATAAAATGTGCAAATTGCACTGGGTACACTTTTTTAAACAAAAAGAGTCCTCTGAATGTATCAATAGAAAAACATAGTTTGTTGGTGCCTAAAACCACACATAGAAGCACTTTCTGAACATCCACTATTAGCAGGTAAACACATTATCTTTATGCTTTCAAATAACGTGACAAAAACAAAAACAGGTTTCACTAATTTCATTATGATCAAGATTTTGTAAAGTTAGGGCACAAAACGAAATATTATGATTTTATTTGCAAATAACTTGTTATGCTAACAGGTAACTGGCACTAGCTTCATATTTAGGATGCTTACATCGTAGTGGTTTCAGTTCCACCAGGTCATAAGAAAACATATAATCACATTTCCATAAAAATTATATTATTAATTTCATCAACTTATTTTTTCAAGTGAACCCTGTCAATTATTAATTGAGTTTGGTTTCATTTTCAGGAGAAGCTCAAACTTTCTCAGCTTCTTACGGTAAGAATCGTGTTTATTGATGTTACTTTCTCAGTCAGTAATTAGCAACATGAACTAATATTACCATGAGGTGTAGTACTGTGTGATGCCATTATGCCTTATTTCTTCCCCGCTCACATAGGTACACCAGTTGAGAGCAACTACAGCAGCCCCGTGGTGGCTGTTATTGTCTGCATTGTCGTCCTGACTATTCTCATCGTTGCCATGGCTGTTTACTTTACATTGTACAGCAGACAGAGAAAACCAATCATCCAGTAACAAACCCTGACTGAGAGCTGAGTCCTTCCCCAATCTGAGTGCCAGTTTAGTACGTCATGATCTACAAAGCAATGATGTTATACACAGATATTAATTGAGAGACGTTAGTCATAAATGTCATATTACCATTCCCCATTTCACACACATAACATTAGTAGTAATCTTGCTTGATAATCATAATTAGTCACATTGTTTATTAATATGGGGATGGACAATCTTTACTATAATTATATGTTAGTTTAATCATGTTGTCACAGTCATATTGAAGTATTTAAAGAATGGTGGTTGATTAAGATTTGTGTTATCATTTAGAAATGTTGTACTTTTGAATTGTTCTCAATGAGATTGATGAAAACAATTCTGCTTAGTCAAACATTAAAATGTTCACTGTCTCTCACTGTATGGCTGAAAAGACTAAATAAAAAAAACGTGAAAAAATTGCAGATACAAGTCTGGTTGCCTATGAACAAATATAAATAATAGTTTTTACTGTTCTCACATGCAGGCTTTGAATAACATTACATAATCACTCTGATATACTGCACTGTATAGACAGCAGTGTATGCCAAAATTAGTCTCAATAGCTCACTTGATTAATAACATATTTGTTTGGTAATATTCAACACTAAAATGCAAATTAAACTAAAATGATAAAAGCACTGGTTTATACATTTTTACCTAGACTGTATATCATCATCATCATCATCTTTATTTAAAGAGACTCTTGGTCCATTATTACAAGACATACTACACTCAAATATAAATTAAAAAGGCAGTTATACCAATGTTTCCACAGAGGTGACTGGTATCGTACAGCACTGAGACACGGATTTGAAAGCAGCATAATGACAGAGTTATGGGAAACATTCAATCGACAGATGAGCTTGTACATCAGATTTCTCAAAAGAGCATGGAGCGTGTTGACTCGTGCATTACAGAACATTTCACTTGCACCACCTTGGTTTTCTAAGCAGTATACGCAAACAGTCATTATATGCAACCTGGAGCTTCTGGAGGCTCGCCTTCTTATATAGAGAGGAGTGCAATACGCTCTAAAGAGGTTCACCTTAACCTTATCTGAACACCAAGAGAATTTTCTAGCCAAAATGTTGGCTTGTATAATATAAGACACGCCGCTGTCTATACATGTCATCATCAGCCATTTAATCTGTGATGATGTGTCCCAGATACTTACGGTACTTCCACACAGCAGCTTTGAAAAAATCTTGAAAATCTTGGAGCTGGGCGTGTCTGAGAGCTTGGGGATTTTTGCGAGCAACGCGACCAACAACCAATCACATGAAGCTCCCACCCCCGACATACAAAGCAATAGCAATGTTAAAACGAAGTAAACTGGATATAAACTCTCCTCCACTCAGAATATGTGCAGAAAGGAGTATGACATTGTGTGCATTAATGTGATGCATAGTCTATGATGTGGCAGAGGTAAAGTGTCAGCGGGAAGGGCTATGATGAATCCTGAAAATCCTGGAAATCTTCGCTTTGCTTCCCCACAATGCAGTTCGGCGAAAAGCGTGGCAAAGTGACGTCATCCCCATTCAAAGTCAATGGGCAGAGAAGCGTTGGAAGCGTTGGAAGATCTTTTTAATCAGCACCTGTCCTGATAGATAGAATGTTGGAAAACCAAGGTTCTTATCTCCTTTTGCTCTGCAGATCATTACAGCGCTCTTCTTAGCATTGTATTTAACGTCAAATTTGACTCCATAATCAGAACAAACATTTAGCAACTGTTGAAAACCAGCACTGCTAGGAGAAACAATAGCCAGATCATCGGCATACATAAGATGGTTTACATTACAATCACATTACCAATCACACACCCTGTTTTACAGACACTTAAATCATCCGATAGATCATTCATATAGATATTAAAAAAGCATGGTGAGAGGAGCCTCCCCTGGCAGACTCCATTACCAATTATATATAACGATTTTAACCAAATCTTACTATTAAAATGTTTAAGCCTTTATTATTTCAGTTACTATTAGTAACTTTACATGGTGTATGTCTTTTAATATGCAATGACTGATCTTTTTTGGAGCAGTGGAAAATAGTTATGAACATTGATATATCACCTTTTGAGTTGATATGGTTGACGCCTTAGCAAACAGTTACTTATTTACACGTACGACAGTGTGGAAGTGACATTATTCATAGCGAGTTGGGTTCCTGGCCAGCATATGTGTTACCTGTGGCATTGAGTATGTGGACCTGAGCATACCTTTGCAGTGTCACAAGTCTAACAATGAGTTTCTGGTTTTGAGATTTGCACTGCCATCCCATTAATACAATGGTCACTTAGATTTAGCTGAAGTGGATGAAAATTAGGCAGTAAGTAGCAGTCATGGTGGCAACCTTTTGCAACAACTTGTGCAACTTTGTGTGTATTTTGGGCTTTTTGTTGTATCAAATTGCCCTTTTATATATGCAACAGTTCATCACATCACAAATGCTGTTACATTAGATTCATAACAATAGTGACAAAATAAAAGTACGTTTGAGAGCAAGGTTTTGATAAGATACAGCGCTTACGATTACAAACATTTAAATGTACATTGTTTATCGTTACCACTGTGCCAGCCTATTTACATTCATATTAGCCTTACAAAACGCCTACTAAATATATGAGATATTAGAGTAAACAGGTGGGTTGCACTTTGGAAGCAACTAACAAAAAAGTGGAGCTTAGAAATACTGTGTTATATTATATAAATCTGGATCTATGGGTAAAAGAAGTCTATCAATCAGTGTTATGCCAGACTTTTTAATTTGTCTGATTTTAAATGTATTTATTTGGGTTTATTATTTTGTCCGGTGACATTCTTGTTAGAACACCCTTTAAAAGGCAAAGCCAACACATTGTCCAGCAGGTGTCTTAAATTTCTCCTTTTGTTCCCAAGCAGAAGCTCACAGTTTTGCCAGTGTCTGTTTTCATACACAACGTACTCTCCTGAGAGTTTGTTACCACCGTTTCGCTTTCTATTATTTCCTAGAGTACCTGTAGAGGTTAAAAAAAAAACACAGTAGACAATTGTACCACACATGGTCTTCACTTTATTTTTTCATCAGCTTTTCTGGGCAGAATATACATCTTTAAAACAGTTAACTTATTGCATTTATACTGCTCAAAAATATAATGTCTTTGAAATATGGCGTTGTATATATTTAGACCTATTTGAAACCAGTTTTTGCAGAGTTCAGTACCCTTAATGGGAGAATGTCCTCCACCCATTCATTTGGGGTGACCATCATGCGCTCCCACAGGGCGGCCTCAAAGGGAGTGGAGTCCATCCAGTCCACCAGGGCTCCATAACTTCTGCCTGCAGGGAGACAGAGACAAATATAGTCTTAAAAAGACAAGCATTACACTTCTCATATAGCTTCATGTAAGTAAGTGTTTGAGGCCCAAAGAGTTAACATTTTCAAATGTTTCACAAATAAAGGCGAGTAAAGAAAAAAATACATATTTCTTTGTATCATCATTTTGTATTTTACTTATTTTCTCCCTCAAAAAATCATCTCAACCCCCTCAGATTTATTTTGTAATGTTATATATAATTCTATTTATTCACTGACAGGGGATATTGTAGTGCCTAATGTTATTTCTACTTTAGATACTTTGACTACATTTTGTTGAGAATAATTCTGATTGCATGACTTGGACTATAACATAATATGTTTACTCTGTTTTATTGATATATGAATTGAGTTTTGAGTATTTCCTGACATTTTTCTGGCCAACCAGTAATTCAAGAATGTAATGGCTGAATAAATCACAATGGAAAATGTGTAGGTTGTAAACTTAAATTCATGTGACTGTGGGATTAATATTGTGCCAAGACATTTAGATTTTCACATCTGCCAGGCAATAGTCCTGTTAGTTGAAATCAGAGTGAATACAAGTATTGATTAATAAATAATTGAACAAATTGGTTGATTGGTGATTACTTTTGATACCTCACAGTGCGACCCCAGTTCTCATTCGTAACACTCAGTTCGATGTCTCACTATGGGATGCGCCTCATCGCGGAGCAAACAGAAGCATCAATCTCATTACGCCAATCCTGATTGGCTGGTGATCTTGACGTCAGCGTCAGGGAATCTACCCCCTATAAGTAGCTTGCGCTGCGCCGCATGCATCATTCAAACCTCTTCTCGCTTCAGAGCACATCTCTATTGGTAGCCGGGCTAGCTCACACAGTCCACAGACGGAATCAAGCTATCCAAGCTAACTTCGGTCGACGGGCGCTCGCCGGCTACTTTTATATATACTTCTGCAAGAAGACTGTCGGTACTAACATACCAGTTAGTACCACATTCGACCTCACCTTTTTTATTTTCTCCGGAAATCGAAAGGTAAGGTTTTGACTTCAAGCTAGCAGCACACCACGTTGCTAGCTTGTCTCCCTTGCTATCGACACCACGATGGCGAGGNNNNGTCACAGAGCAGCACACTGAGTTTACATGGATGTTTCCTTCTTGAGACAACAGGGCATGTTTGGTTTTTCTTTGAGGGGAATAGTTTTTTTGAGCTGTTGTTGGCCTGTGGAAAAATAGTAATCATAAGAAATGACTCTGGAAAAGCTGCAGATAGAGCCATAAGAAATTAATGCAACTGATTATTTAAAGGTGACTTATCATGCAAAATGCATTTGTGTACGTCTTTTATACATGAATATGTGACCCGGTGTTCCAGGGAACTCACCAAGTGTCAGAAAACACAACCCTCTCTATTTTCCTCCATACCCAAATATCTTAAAAAGGGGCTGCAACGGAGCTGATACAGACTGATCCAGATTTGAACACTTCTATGACGTCACAGAAGTGGCGCTACGGCTATTGGGCCAACTCCACCAATCAGGAGGAGACAACCACGGACATTGCCGTTCGAAAGCGCTGGAGACGCTGTAGTACATATGCCAGGCCTGTAGATGGTGCTGTTCTCACAGAATCAGCCCGTGCAAAGAAGGTGTTAAATTGAGCGAAATGAGGAATGGCTAAATTGCATGATCTGTTTGGTATTTTGAAAAATAAAAAGTATAAATATGCCTTATATAGGTATGGTCCTACACTATATTATTCAAATATAGCATGATAGGTCCACTTTAAGGAAATGTCTTAGACTTTTAACCTCTCTATGCTCCAGCTGATGATGAATACCTTAGCATTAGTCAGATTTCTTATCAGTTTGTGTTTTTAAAGAAAACATGACCCTCTCCCTCTGCCAGTACCTGTTCCAGCTCCAATCCTCAGGCCCCCCAGCAGGTTGCTGGCTAGTCTGTCCCTGTCCCACACAGTGAGCTCCACGCAGGCGTCTGATAGGTCAGCCTGTCTGATGCCGTCGTACACCATGGTGTGGTTAAACGCTGGATCTACTGTCCTCCGCAGCACACGCGTCTTCTGGCGACTCTTCCTGCTTGTGTCCGGCAGAACGAAGCTTGAGATGAGGGGAAAAAGGGACATTTGTTGAGTGATTGATTTGAACTGGAATACCACTCATGTTAATCCATTTAATATGAGGCTAAGGTTTTAGCTAGGAAAAGGTTAGTTTAGCTTAGCATGATACTACACACATGGGTCTATGGTTGGTTGAATAAAATCCACTTCCACACACCTTTAATGCGCAGTAATTAACCATAATACGTCACAATATGTATGTGATTACTAAAATTAGCTGTTTCACACAAAGTTAAATCTCCAGGAAATTACTGTGGTTGACAAGAAGTAGGCCAGAAGATTTCCCCCTGTTAAACCATAGTGTTTTTACACTTCTGTTTTTATTATAATCACAATGTTAAATGATGCTGATTGTCTGCTGGCTATACATTTATTTTTTATATAAAAGAAGTTGACAACATTCTCATCTAACTCTCAAAAGAGAGTATTTCCCTAAATGCCGGGGTATTTCTCTAAGATGGAGGTTTAATTCTTACCACTTAACATATGGGTCGATGGTTGCCCTGATTAGAGGCAGGTTTTTGCATTCTTTCACCCAAATGTGAATCTCTCCAGTGCTTGAACCCTCCTTCACTAATCCTTCAAATAAGAAATTCAAATAAATAAACAATATGAACCTTGTCTTTAGAATGGGTGAGATTTTGGATAACAAAAGATAACGACTAATTTAAAAAGCAGATTAAGACTGTTGACCTTCACTGTGGATGATCTCTGGCAGGAAGCGCAGGGCTAGCCTCATTTCTCCTCGACCATGTGATGGCGCTAGAGTGGGTAGAGTCTGAAAAGTTTGAGTATAAATTACAGAAATAATACTTCCTAAATCCATCTTGTAGTGCCACTGCCAACATTCCTTTGTGCACAGGTAACACAATACAATACAGCTGCATATAAAGTAAGCCTGTGGTTTTCCTCTTACCCTTGCTCTCAGTGCTAAGTAGTTCATCTGGGTGTTGTCAAAGTCCCATTTGGAGAGGTCGACGTCTACCTCGCCCAGGAAACTGTTCCTGCCAAACGTGTCGTGATGCCAAATAGAGAGAATGAGCGTCTGGGTTCTCAGGTACTCCATGCGAACACGATACTATGGGGCCAAATAAAAGGGAGATGCTTTTGTTTGTTAATTATCATGCAGGTTTAAGCATTACAGAGTGGAATAGTGTATGTGCTTGCTTAGTACTACTTGAAATATATTTGTGGATTCTTACTCTTAGGATTTCGTTGAAAGTGGGACTCAGTGTTTTCTTTTTAACAGATGTTTTCCTCTTTCCAAGATTAGCTTTGTCAGGGACCAGGTAGCTTTTGACATACCTTAAAAAGAACAAAAAAGATACACCTTCAGTATAATGTTTATTTGCTTTGTCAGTCGAGGTACTTTTCTGTTTTAAAAGTACTGAAAGGACACATTTATAATAATAAAGGAGTATACTTTCTGACTTGCATGCACAAATGAATGACCTTAAATGAATTACACAGTATAGCAATGTGATTTTAGCATTTGTCAGGTACAGTACGCACGGATCTGAGCGGCCCCTCTTTGGGTCGACTGCAGCCAGGTCTTGGCACTGAACCACAAAGATGTGAAACTCTCTGAGCTTCTGGATGTAGTTGATGGAGAACTGGATGTTTCCCTGAACCTCCACAAAGTCCGCGCTGTACATGGTCATCACGCTGCCGCTCAGCTAGGAGCACAGACAAACAAGTAGGCCACATTGTATATCATAAATCATATCGGTTAGGTAATTGTTTTATTGGATAACTTGTTTTGTCTTTTTTTTAAATCAAATCTAGAGGTCTGGACCAAGCTAATTAGTCACATTTAAGGGGAACTCCACCCATCATGCATTTCAAATATGTTTCCAGGCGTTTTCAGGTTTCATAAGGAAAACTACTGCATACAAATGAAAAACATTGTATAAAGCCGGCTTCAAATTGTATATATTGCCTCAAATGATGTCACTTGTTAGTTGGGTCTAAATAATAAATATTTAAAAATTAAAAACAAACTGGGGATGTATAGTTAAAAATGGTATCTTCACAGACCTCTCCAGCCCTCCTTGCTGTTTGAGACTAGCAGCTTTTGGCTACATTAGCAGTTACTACCAGCGTAACGCAACGGAATCTTTGACCAAGCTCCACTTACAAAATAAGTGCATGAATTTGGACATACTACCTCATGATAACAATGTGGCTTTAATATTGACCATATTGCTTTTTTATGATTTAGGAATATCTCTGATTCTGCATTGATTGTTATCCTTTCTTTTCAAACTATCTTCTCATCATTGCGATGCTAAATCGATGGAGTTCTTATTGTTGGTGTATTTGAAGATTTGGTCCCTACCATCAGTCGGATGTTGATAGGTAGCCCATTGTTTAGACTTAAAAACTGGGCCTTCATGTGTCTTGTTGATTGAGACAGTGATCCAACTCCTAGCAAAATAATTGTTTAATGTCTATCACAATTTAAGTGTAAAGGCAAATGAGCCCCGCAGTTTAAGAAAACAGTGTCCGAGAGTTAATTATGCAACAAGTAAGCAATGCATGCTGCTGTGTTTGAACATACAGAGGATAGAGATGCCATGCCAGAGGAGCCAGTGAGGTTATTCAAGGAGCTGCCCTTCATTAGTCTCTCTGGGTGGTCACTGTCCTCACAGGTGGAGTCAGTGTCTCTGCCAGTGTCCTGAAACACAAAGAGCAGGCAAAAAAAGCTCTGTGCACAGGTATGCAGAGCAGGCTTTGACCTACAGGTCTAAAAGATGCAGGGGTCGTTTTACCTCCTTCTGTAGGAACGAAGGAACCGATTTGCTCATGTTCTTCAGGTGCTCCGGATCCGAAAATAAGGATGAGGTGGGCGACGGAATGGATGAAACTAAACAGTGGTGGATTGGGAAGCAGAAGATAAGATCTTGACTAATTTGCTTGCAAACATCCATAATAATGAAAAGCATCATGCCTTTTTACCATAACTAATGCGTCTCATGTCAGCAGTTGGGTCTTGCCTTCTTTCTTGCCCTGTGAAAACAATCAAAAGATAACACGGTCTCTATAAATTATCTGTGCTTATGGACAGCCTGACTCAGGAGTTGAGGTTATGCTCACGTGGGGATAAGGATGCTGTGATGTCCTCCATACTTTTAGCCAGAGTTTTAGGCCGTGCCTCTGCTCGCCTCAACGCTTTTGTTACAAGGTTTTGGGTTTCAAGAACATTCTTACCTATGGAGGAAAAGCAACAGGTTAGAAAACAGGGCGTGTTTTCATGTTCCTATTGGTCTATGCAAATATTTAAGACAGCAGTTACATTGAAATTGGACAGAGAACAAGAGTCCTAATCTTCATTAATCATTTGATTTATAAAACAATGACACAATTGTCAATCACAATATCCCAAGCACAAGGTAGAGCCATTTCATAGCTTATTTTGCAAGGAGCAACTGAAAGTTCATGCAGAGAGTGAGTAATAGTGAATTATTTAATTCCTCTGGTTTTCATTTAGGATTTTGTCACTGACATTTGCTAAGATAAAGTTCTTTGAATAATAACCAACAATTCAGTGACCTTTGTAAATGTTAAGTATTTGTACAGCTCTTGCTTCAAATCTATTAAACCTACTGTTAAAGAAAGCTAACATGAAGCTGCTTTAAAAGGTTTGTATAACTGTGTGGTGTCAGTGAAGTAAGAGCAAAGTATCGCCAAGCCCAAAAACTAAACATAGGCAGCTGAAGGCAGGTACACACAGGGTTTAAAGAGATTTGCTTCTACAAACACAGATAACCCAATGCGGATATGATATCAAGGATACTGCTGGATACCACCCAGAGATAATAATCAACCATGAGTTTGCAAACAGACAGCAGGAGTTGGACTCCTTTAATACAGCTTTATTTATTTGTATTTTATTAAACTGAAAAAATGAAATCCTATTTATTGCAAGGAATTTATGATATATATATATTTTTCTCAATATATTTTTTAAGTGTTTTCTTGAATTCTTATGCATATTTCAAATTCACGACCCCCTCTGTCCTTAGACTCATGCATCGGACAAGAAAAACGTATATAGAAAAAAATATCCAGTTTGATTTGTCAACAATCCTCCAGATGCTGCTAAAAAACAATAAATTGGGCATTGGCAAGGAACACGCAACTTCTGACTGAAAGTTTAGATCATGCATTTGGTGTGAGGGATATAAGTCTGTATGTGTTTCGATCTTTTACTATTTCAATCTATTAACTGAAAAGTTGCATTTCTGCTTTGATTCACATTAAAAAAACAGCTACATATATTCATAATATATATTTTTTTTTTTAAAGAGTGAAGTAAGTGCTCACGGTTTGAACTGTTCCTGGAACTGGACCAGGTTTCTGACGTGCTGCTCACAGACGACTCTGGACCTGCTTCTGAACTGCTGTAGTTCGCCCACAGGGGATGCTGAGTCGTCTTGCTGCCCCTCCTGCTGTAACGCTCCTCTGAGCTCGCTGGAGTGCTAACCCTTACCGGCCCTACTAGGTCGAACTCATACCCAGACTTCTCTTCAGAGCCCTCACCCTTGACAGCTGGAGAGGTGTGGACGCTGCTCTTGTCTGTCATGCCCAGGTAATGCCGAAAGTCTCTGGGAACACAGGCCCGTGCACGTGGAATCTGAGTCTCAGTATCCTCTGAAGATCTCCTTGATGAGGCGCCTTTGTCGGCATTCTGCCTCTGTTTTCTGCTCCGGGAGTGGACTGGACTAACATCCATTTTAAGTTCTTTATCATGAGGAACACTCAGAGCGACCATGCTAATAGCACGACGCATGGAATTTCCACGACTGCTCGAATTGCTAAAACTCTCTTTTCTGCTCTTTGTAGGACGAGTCTCTTTTCCTGAACTGCTTGTGGATTTTGTGGAGTCTTTTGAATTCCTTCTGGAGTCAGCTGTCGTATAATTAGCCAAGTTGTGTGTGCCATCATTTGCTGCTTTTGATCCTGCCTGTCTATCATGCGGTGACTTTGATCGATTCTGAAGAGATGATTTCATGGTGGGTGGTCTTGTTTTCTCAAAAGCAGCATCACTACACTTTAACTCCTGAGATGAAAGCTGGGCACTTATTGGCTCTTTCCTTTTAGAGCTTTTGAGTTTCTCGATGGGAAATGATACCTTGATGTCTGATGAGGACTCGCCCCAGAACTCACGCAGAGTGTGAAATTGTGATCGGCTCGCTCCTAGGCTAGGGGACAACTTGTCTATTCTCTGATTCGAAGACTCTTCCTCATCGCTGTCTGCATCCTTTCCAATTGAAGTCAGATCATACTCCGACTTGGTATATCTTTTATTCAGTTTTGCTTGATTTGCACCGCGAGGGACCTTACCATCCCCAAGAGCTTTAGGTTTGCCAGTATAAAATGGAGGCTTGTTTTTCTCCTGCTCCCAGAAAGATTTCAGCTGTTTTATCTTCTCGGCATTACTTTCTTGATGTGGTAAACCTTTTCGGTTTGAGCGAGGACTTCTATCTTTATTAGCATCCTCCTTTTGTTTAGGAAGCCCGCTTTTATCCTCACTCTCTGTTCTTTCACTAGAACCTCTACGCATTTGTGTTTTAGGGGTGGTTTGAATTTCATCTAGCTTGTAGTCCATACATGGGCTGTTTCTAGACATAAAGAGTTTCTCAGAGTCCAGATTTGTATCCAATTGAGAAACAGGAATAGTCCCTGACAGTTCCTCTTGCAGTAGGGTTTCACTGGACTGGAAAATATGGTTTGGTTTTGCACTGGACTGGATGTTTGTCCTTGGTTGTTGAATGAGTTTGGTTACACATACAATCTCTGGGTCTGAACCTCTTCTGTCAGCTTCTTGGAGGTTGGCTGTAAACTTTACATAATCAGAGTTGTCATTGTTTTGTCTTTGTGTTGAAGCATTCATCACTGGATTGTCTACATCCTGTTTTGTATTTGAGTTACCATTGTCTCCAGTCTCGTTCTGTCTTTCCTCCCCATGTTTCAAAGCAGAGTTATCATAAATCCCCTTCCCGTTATATATAACAGGCGCAGACGGCATATCAGGTGCTCTGTAGGGTTCGTTCACTTTCTCCTCGTCTTTCTCTGCTGAGAGGTGAACAGGTTTTTGTCCTTTGTCGTGGGGCTTAATAGATTTGCTGATAAGTATTTTGGGACCTGCGTTGCTTTTCTCCCAGAATGACTTCAGATGAGAGACTTGCGGCACTTGGCTTTCATCGTTATTATCTGCACCTTCCTGACCCTGCATTTTCTCTCTAGTACCCTTCTTCACCTCCTCTCGTATTTTGGTAACTTCCTTCTTACCTATTCTGTCTGTTGCTCTTAACTCTTCGGGCTCATTGGACTGTCTTTGTAAATGAGTTTCTACAGTTTCATTCTTTGTATAATTTATAATATCCCCGGTATCTTTTCGTGATGAGTCTTTACCCCTAGACTTGCTGATTCCTACATGTTCGGCCTTTGGACTATCTTCTGTCTTTAACCAGTCGAGACTATCTGTGCTGCGGCTGAACCAGTCCAGTACCTTCGCGATGGAGTCCCCCTCATCACCAGTGGGACTGCTGGTCTGAGTGGACAATTGAAACGCATTTTTCTGATTTGATTTATTTTGCGTTGTAGCAGACTTATCAATGAAGTTGAGATCGTAAGACACAGGAGGGTCTGCATCTGAAAAAGAGCATTTGAAAACAGAATAAGATACTAGTTGTATTATAATGAGAAAGCTAGTACTGTCAGAGCTTCTGTTATTGGCTTTGCGGCTATTTGTGCCTCCACCCTGCCTTAAATGACACAATAAGACTCCTTTGTTTACTTCTGTGACATGTTCACATTATAGTCAACACTCAAACTTCTATTGGCTGGCGCTCCAACACATTGTATGTGATTGGAGATGTACCCCCCCTAGCCTAACGGTTTACCAAAACCGATAAGAGGTGCTACAGCACAGGCAGTATGATCAAAATAACCTTTTCGAACATTAAAAAAAAAAAATACAATAAACTTGAACATTAGCATCAAAGGGCCCCTTTAAGTGATAACTCCATCCACTCCCTATATTATTTATAACTTTCATATTACTAGTGTTTCCCACCTGTGAAGATGGCATTTGTATTTTTTTTATGAATACATTTGTCTGTGTTGCTCCAGCTGCACCCTGTGGTGTTTTCATCAGCTTCTATGGTGATAGAGAGGGGGTGATGTGCAACAAAGGCCCCTGATGTTGCTTTTTTGTCATTTTTGGGGGTATGCACTGAAGTAACAGAGAGGAGCAGATATTGCTGCTTTATCTATAGTAGAGAAAACATCAGCAGGTACTATTAAGCTGTACATAAAAGTCTGAAATGTGTTTTTTTATTGTTTCTTTTCTGACTTATGTCCATTTTTTCTTTTTCTTATGAAATATGAAATATGAAATATGGCAAAGACCGTTGTCCTTTGTAGACCTCCTGAATCCTGGAGAATAAAAACAACCAGAAAAATTTGCTCTGAATGTCACGTCAAACTGCTAACTACTCTTTTCCCAATTACTGGCTGTTGCTTAATTTTATCGGTCTAAAGTTTAGGAACAAAACTCTCTGTTAAATTGGATGACCAGTTCAAACAAACTTTTATCACAGTAAGCTGAGGTATTTCTTGTCACTGAACTCACCCACAGTGCTTTGGGGCAGACTCAGCTCTCCCTGCCTCATTGATGTTCCCACACTGCTGTTGTTTCCTATGGCCGAATCCTGAATGCTGCCGCTGTGCAGCTGGAAAGTGTTTAACCCTGCATGTTCTCTTTGTTTCCGATCATCTCGTTCATCACTTTTCTGTGGGATCTCTCGGTCAGTGGATGCATCACTCCTGCCGAATGTGGCTGGTCTGAAATGATAAAGGCTGTGAGTTGTAGTCATAGGATAATTTATTAATATTTTGGGTTCAGAGTTGTGTAAAGAATCGCCCACTGACCTGTCTCTAGTTATAGAAGGTGTGTATCTTTCTCTCTCCAGACTGGAGTTAGAGGAAACCTGAGATGGCTGCTGCAAGTTGTTATGTTTGGATGGCTGAGATACTTCATTAGAAACAACACTTTTCTGCGGTACTTCATCCTGTCCCTTCACATAGGACTGGTTAGAGTTCTCACTGGACCCCCGTTGGAGGCTCAGTCTTGGGGCAGGTACAATCCCCGCTGACCCACCCTGAGTGTCTAGTGCCTGGCTTTTGCTTTCCGATTGACTGGAGCTACGTCTTGAGAGAAATGTCCTCTTCTTTGGCACTGGCCTGAAACCTCCAGAGGAGCCATCAGATGTGAGGGAGCCCCCTGAAGTCTGACTGGTCCCTGCTGCGTGGCTCTTCAGAGAAGATATGGGCTCTAAGGGAATAGCAGAATTCTAGTTTAAAATACTGGGCTGAAATCTATTTGCGGTTCATATTGTGTGATGATTCTCAATTTCAAAAATGTTAGTTTCAATTCGAACCTGTCTCAGATGACTCATGGTTCCGCCTGGTTGACCAGTCATCATTAGTTTCAGGTGGCTCAACAACTATCAGGGAAGCACGGTTGAAAGGGTTGTGCCTCAGCTTGAAGGAAAAGGACTATAATTACTTTTGGCATTGCAATAGCTGCATAAAAATATGAACGCAACTTTCCCGGAGCAAAGGAAATATTCAGTTAAAGGTGGGGTAGGCAAATTTGGAGAAACCAGCTCGAGTGCGCTAGAATTTGAAAATACACGGCCGGAAAAAATCTGCCTCTTCCTTCAGAGTTCCTTACAGAGCCCCTCCTCCAACACACACGAACGCGCACATGACCAATGAGGGCACGAGATACATTTGTGCACAGATGGAATGCTGACAGGCAGGTAGGCCATCCAGTTATTTTAGCCGGGCCGGCTAAAATGATTGGTCGTGCTTTTTACAGTACTACGGCTTCCACAGATGAACATTTTTTGATGTATTTATTGTCAAAGCATTTAATGTACTCATTGCTATCGGGATGTTAAGAGCATTCCATTGAATATAACAAAAAGCGTATCTGAAATAAATGACATACCCCACCTTTAAGGCTGAATGAAGGAGTAAAGCTGAGCTGTTTTGTAACATATGCCTACCATTCTTGGAGATCGGACTGTTGAATTTAGAAGTTCTTTTTCTGCATTGCTGTGGAAAAAAAACTTTTAAATATTAAATAAGCAAAGTAAAAACAAGCCCTACATGACATCAGGTGAAATAATAACATATTGTGCCTGCTGCAAAACATCTAGGCAGCGATGCTTTTCTTTCTCTAAAGTACACTGCAGTATGCATGACTGGGGCTTACTGACTCGTAAAAGAACACACTGGTATCAAAGATAAAGATGTCTACCCAACCAAAAGATCTAAAGAAAGTAGGAAAGCACACAATAATATCCAGCAGTCTGAATAAGAGGAATCATCTTTCAGAAAAGGACATCTCTAACTCATGTATTGATTGAATTTAAAATGCATGTGATTGAACTACACTGTCCAACCCTACAGTAGCATAACAGGCTGCAACACTAATTTAAGCAGTTCTATTCTACTGTGTGTTTAAGAAAGGTACAGAAGCTTGGCCAAATCAAATATTGACCAAACTTGTAAAATAAACATGTAGAATGTGACTAAGTGGTGGCAAAACTACATAAAAACACTGGTAGACAAAGTTAAAAAAGTATTTGTCATAATTCTCTGGTCTCTAAATAATAACACCCCTCTATATTTAATATATAAATAACATTATTAACCAAATTAGGTGGAAATTAACTTTACTCTCATTGAGAACCATTATTCTGAGAGCTCTATGAGTTTAACACTTTGCTAAACTCTTGATCTGTCAATCCCTTAATATTAGTCAAACCACATCCTGCAGTTTTGTGAGCAGAAGCTGCTGCTGGGTAATAAAACAGATAGGTTCCCAGTGAGCACCACCTATGTTTACACAGACTGAGTCACAAGACAGCACACACACATACAGAGGTACTGTTAATATTGATAGGGTGAGAATCAGAGTAATAGCAGACAACTCAAACACTAGCACACCATTTCAATCCAACACTAGTTAGGTTGAATGCAACACATTTTAAAAGAAAGGAGATGAAATATAAAATAATTGTGGATCTGAAAAAATAAAGTTGTGTGTACTTCATCTCCTGCAGCTGTAGTTCTTCCCAACATCTGGCAGGTTTTGGTGGAGCGACGATGTCTAAACCTCGACTGCTGGGTGTTTTGGATCTTTCAATCCTGAGGGAGCCATCTGTTGCAGAGAATTAACGGGAGTTTATGAATTACAACACTGTGTGATTAAAATGTCAAGATTTATATGTTTTCATTTCTGCACTATTTTGATGTTTTTCTAGCCTCTGATGTAAAGTGTATATTTATATTTTAATCTGTTTTCCTGCAGCTGGTTTTATCTCCCAAAGTATTTCTGTTATCTGACAGTTGGCAACAACGTCCTGAAGGACACGCTTTTGCTTAGATGAAAACCAATGATACAAAATCCAATATTTTCACATATTGTTTAATCTGATCTTCGTCTCTTCTGTAATATATAAAAAATCTACTGTGTAAGGTTATTTATTTTTTCCTTCCAGTGAGCCAGTAGACATCTGAAGGATCATGAAAGTACCTCTGAAGATGAAAACTGCTGCTGGGTCAATGGTAAAAAGATATGCAAATAATGCTGGGCCACAAATGGAGCTAAAGCATGTGCTTTATAACAAGCCCTTTGTCAACAGTGTAGCATGAACACACCTAAACCAGCTTTCCTCGGTTTCATGGATGCCAGGATGATCTCCGAGCCATGAATGTTGTCCATGTGTCTGAGAGACTTGGCCTCGTAAAACCACTCTCCAGTCCGATACTTCAGCTGAGTGTTCGGCTGCGAGCCGTCCAGTAATTTCTCAATTTTACTGAAGGGGAAACACAAAAGAGACATGTACAAATGAATAAGTCAAGAGGTCATCATTATCTGTATCTTATTCCCATGTGACATATTTACAATGCTTACTTGAATGGTCCTGAGTCGTTTTAATTTAGTTTAAGTAGCACTAATCTCTACATACGGTAGGCTTCGGGCAGAAAGAAAAGCGAGAAAAAGTGTTGGTTTATCTCCACATCTTTACTCTTGCAATCTTTTAATGTTTCAGCCACTTTCTGAACTTGGCCTAATAAAACTAAATTCTAATTATTTAATAATGTTTTCATTACACCATGTATATTTGTTCTGCTCTACTACCTCCAATGTGTACTCCACCAGCTCTACATACCAGTTGCACATGATCGATCTAAAAGGATTACGGAAAACATTCTCATCAAGTTCAAATTGAATCAAAGAGAAATGAGCAACTCCTCTTTCCTCTTGACAGGGAAACAGTGGTCATGTGAAAAAAGGGTAGCACATTATTACAGGCTGTTGGCCTAATCCTTTTACTCAGAGACACAGCGAGCATTCAGTCAACCACTGATACAAAAAAGTCCACCTGCCAATTCCATTTAACTCAAAATGAAAAGCACATGGTGTCAGGACATTCCCAACTCTTAATGAAATGAAACGCATCTTCTACAAGGTTTTTGTTTGTAGGTTATGACTGCATTTGTATTGGGAAAGAATGTCCTCCTTTTGTTTTTGGACATTAGAGGAATACGAATGGGCCTTTTGTTTGCCTTAACAACACTGAGTGTGATGTTTGACCCTGTCTAAATGAAGAGTTTAACCATGATTTTAGGTGATATTCAACATTTGTCTTTTAGGGACAGGAGACAGTATCAGTCTCTTCCCTGGTGAGGTGTCCCTTATTGAGGCATTTAAGGGTTTCTATCCTTATCCGTCAGAGCAGCATGATCCTCTCATGTGTGGACATCATCTTGGCTGTAATCTAATTGGACATCTCACATTAAGGCTTCTCAGCGAGGGAGGCGACGTCTGTTCCGGCCAAGCTGTTATTGTGTTATTCCATTATAGCCAGACAAGTACTATTTTGAATGTCCCACCAAATACCTTTTCTCACAGGCAATGGACAGATTTAAGTGTACTTATTCAATCATTAAAATTTCATTAGCTGAATACCATGACATTAGCTGAAATGTCAGCCAAACATTTCTGCTCCTGTAAAGAAAGCTGAATGCTGTTGACTTTTGAAACTTCTACCCTTAAAAGGGTCAAAGGACATCAGATGCTGATTTATTTGAGCTAATGTATGCCTGACGCATGTTTCTACCTGATTCTCTGCTCCTCAGCCTTCTTCAGGTCTGTGTCCCTCCTCAGCACCGTCATTATCATCCCCTGCTCCTCCTCCGTCAGGTGGCTCAGGTCGATCATGGTTCCTCCTCCTCTAAGTGTGTTTCTCAGCGGGCAAGTGTGAAAAAAGCTTAGCAAGCGGGAAGCAACCAGCTGGGTCTGTCACTGTTGGACAGATTTACATTGTCACATCCTAAGTAGTTTAAAATATATATATTTTACAACCTTATCGATGATTGGTACTTACCTCAAATCAAATAGACAGTCTTTAACAGTTATCTAGTGAGTAGAAAAACCACAACATGGCATTTTAAAACAGCCATTAAACGTATGTACAACAGACTGTTGACTCCCCTTAGCTCAACTTAAATCAAAGACTTTTGCAATACCTGAAGCTCTTCCCAGTTCCCCAAATGAATTCAGTAACATCATGAAAGGTAACTAAGTAGATTTTCTCAATAACAGTAACTTTAAGGTACTTTACTCGAGTATACCCATTGTATGACTTTATCCTACTTGTCTACATTCGCTACAAATATTATTAAATATATTTGTCCCCTAAATTAATTATCAGCTATAGGTACTACTTTACATACAATTCTATGATGTGAGGGCTACAAGCCTCACAAACAAACACACATCCTAAAGGTTATGCTTTTGTTTGCATCAGACTGACACATTTATTTGAAACCGCTTTATTTTGCTAGATTGAGAGCACGCAATCTTGTTTAAAATATCTATTGTTAATTGTGTTGTGTGTAATTATATTGTCAGTGTCGTACAGCTCACCCTGCTCCTGGCAAAAGGTTGAGCTGATGGAAAACACCTGCCTTTATAGATGTGTCAGCTAATTGGACTACGCCATTCCTCTCAAACCCTGAGGGGTGTTTAAAGAGGCCACTCCATTTAAGCCACCCCTTTTTAGAGCCTCTTCCCCCTGCACGCAACAATGGACCGGCCAGTAGTGCTATAAATTCCTGCAGTGTGGAAATGAGGGGGGGTTTAGGTGGCGGTATGCACCTTTTAAGTTGTTTGCAATCCGCCAAAAGCAAGAGAAGAAGATGAGGGGGGGTTGCGAGTTGCTCTTGGGCAGAAGAGCACACAGGATGTCACCCATTTTTGTGACGTTTTGTTTATGCGTTAAATGCTAGATTGTGTCTGTTTATATCTACACCTTTTTGTTTAAACCTAATTGATTTTATTGCCTATCTTAAGACTGTACATATATTGGGCAAATAAAATCCTTATTTTTGCACCTCAACCTGCATTCCTGATTGTTGTGTACCCGCTGGTCCTTCACATATGAAAAACCCTATAACATTCAAAGCATTTACAGTTTATCTTGTGTCCCTTTTAAAAGGGGCCCAGTCCTCTTGTTTGGTCCCACTGGACAAAACCACAACATATTTAAATGAGCCCATCTCAACTTACCACAAAACTACAAATTATGCTTACACAATAATGCATTAACGTTACAAGTCGAATCATCTTATGAATTATAATGATTACCTGCATACTGGTACTTTTAATACTTAAAGTAGATTAATCCCAGTAGCCTATAGGTGTGTACTTTACATAAGAAAATAATCTAAGTACTTCTTCCACCCCTGTTTCTACACCACAAAGTACTTAAAAAAAACAGTTAAGCCAACATCTTGCAAGAAAACAGCGTCTGAGGGCTTCTTCACATTTAAAAACCTATTAATGTGTCATACCCAACGCGAAGAAACTCAGCTAATTGACAGAACCATTTTTACCGAAACAAAACACAAGTCTTACAAGGAGCGTCTAAATGAGCCCTTAGCGAAATAATGCTAACACACTTAGCACAGAACTCTAGGTATAAATACCCTTATTACATATCGGATCTGCACAAGCAAGATATTTGTTCTAGATTCTAGGGGTAAGTATCATAACTGAGCGATCAGAACTCGCGACAGGGGAAGCAAACAGACATCACGACACGGAGCTTTACGGAGCAAAAACATTGTCTTACCTATGCTGTTGTTCTGATCAAAAGTTTTTTTCCATGGCATTAAAACGATAAAAACTCTGCTGAAGATTAATCCAAAGGTTAATCCAATGTGTCTGTGTCACTTTGAAATGATGGATTTTAGGAACTTCCCCTATTGGCTAACGGTTAAAAAGAGGTGTCAATCATCAAAATCGACCGAGGTGGGCCAGAGTTATGGAAAATGCACCCAAATGATCCCAGAATTGTTTGTTTTTCTCTAAATCTCTCTAAAAAGGTAAAATGTCACTTGTTTTGCATCAATCTTGATACAGGGTACTTATTATATTTTATAGTTTGAATTCCTAAAGCTTTTAGTCTACTATCTCATCATTCAAGGGTGGTTTTCACTATAAGTAATGTTTATTACTATTATATGTTATCATATAATAGTAATAAACATTACTTATAGTGAAAACCACCCTTGAATGATGAGATAGTAGACTAAAAGCTTTAGGAATTCAAACTATAAAATATAANAATAAAGTTTATAAACGAAAGTAAAATCAAGCCCCAGATTGATTGTTCTTAAGCGACGTGTATACGTGAGGTATACCCAGAGTAGAAATGTACAGTACTTCCACAAACAGTCAGATAATCCGTTACCCGTCGTCTGATACAGTATACCGTTGAACACGAGCAAAGTCGGAGAAGGTACCGGGCAGAAGCCTCCCTTTTACCGCAGCCTCGTCCAGACATAGACACGTCAAACGCGCACAAGGATATTCAGGGTGCAGTTCCTTTCGGCATTCAGGGCAGGGGCTACTCTAGGTACTTTCCAGGTTCGTATAACATAATGATTGTGGCACTTTTAACAAAGCAGCAACGATGGTTTTCAAACATCTGTAATCACAAAGAGGTCCGCAAAAACGCTATCGATCGACATCCAGACTTGCTTGATCTGTGACTTGTCAGTGTTTATAAATAATATTTAATTTCTTCCGTTTATGGAACAAAGCTTACAAAGCGATAACAATGCGAGCACCTTGTTAAGGATTTAACTTCGACTCCGGGGGGTCTTACTTATAGTATGGAGGAGTGGCATTGGAGCACGCTGCCAACAGCAGGGGAACAAAGCACCTGTAACTGACGACATGCAGGAACTACGCGAAGAGCAGGTGACTACTGGAAAAGAGCACCATTCAAAAGTTCTGATCGGCGGGTCTTCTGAAACAAAGCAGAGGAAATTATGACCGTAGTGGCCACCAGGTGCGAAAGCTCTCTCCCAGAGCTACTGGACGCCCATCTCGGGGACCGGAGAAAGTGGAGCAATATTCCTCGCCACGCCAAGCACAAGCAGCTCGAACAACCCTATACAAGTGACCCACGTAAGCCATGCTACTGATGTTGGACAGTTTCAGTGGATGCACAATTAAACAGCACATCCACATTAATAGTAAATAACATGCCAAATATGGACTCAACGCCTTCTCTGTCTAATATGGTTCGCTTGCGCTGTTAGTGTTGTGCATAGCAACCCACCTGCCTACTGTTTTTGTGCAGGAAGCAACGGAGGCAATTTATTATTGAAACGTTCATTATGTGACTGATAAAACTATTAATAATAGAGTGGTGTATGTTTCTTTCTATGCGCCACACTTGGTAACCGTTTATAAAAAGAATAGCTTCACTTCAGGCCGTGATATATGCTCATTTATATCCAGCCTAAGGGGTTGTCGACCCTCCGCTTCCGCGTCGGGCCGAACCACGCCCCTTAGCTGTGATATAATGAGCATATACCACGGCCTGTCGTGAGCTATTGCTTAAATATAACCTTCGATGCTAGCAACTGTTTTTCCATGACCTTTGATGCTAGTTAGCTATTTCAACTGTGTTTTCATCACCATTGTTGGTAGTTACCTCAACAGGCAATTCATTAGATTTGTATGCCAGTTAAATGTTTAAACTGTTTATACATTACCTTTAATGCTAGCTAAATGCGTATCAATGTCCTTTAAGGCTAGATACATTTTCAACTATTCATGATTGTAGCTAACTATTTCAACTTCTCTGCTAACTTGCTAAAGTTAACTAGTTTTACTTACTCTCAATTGCAAAACATGATAGTAATATGTTTTACCACTTACTTGTAAATGCAAGTTATCACATCATTTACTAATGTAAAAACTTAGTAAAGATGTACTTCCTTCACATTTCTACACAAAAGCATGGAATAATCAATGTGCTGTCTTTAAGTACTGTGTCAGTCACAGTCACATTGAATGTCATGCTGTTTACATTTGTAACATACAGGATTTAGATTTGTTGGGTTCTTTTCTTGGTATACTGTTATTCTTTAAGTGATGCTTGACCGTTGTCACATGAAACTTTCTATTTTTCCCTGATTTGAAACGAAAATCATGGATTTTATTTTATTTTATTGAAAGGTTTCAGGTCCTGAGAGCTCAATGAAACATTTTAATTACCTCTTTTTGTTCCAAACTTTCAATTTCCAAATGTTATATTATTAATCAGACAGAAGCTTTATAATGTTAATCTCAGATTATCTCTGATATGCTCGTTTCCTCCTTAGGACCTGAAATGATGGAGAGCAAGAACAACGTTTGTTCCGTGATGGAGGACGGTGAGATGGATGTGCAGGTCAGAGAAACCGAAGCTGAGTCAGAGCAGTCCAACAACAACAGAACCAACTGGTCAAATGGTAATAGACTGCTCACATGATTTAACTGCTCACATGATTTAACTGCCTGACTATAGATACCAGTAAACAGACATAAAGGGATGTCATTTTTTGTTTTACTTCCTAACAAACATTATTGAGCATTATGTCATAATTCTTTGTAAAGATATAGCATTGTCAGCGCAAGACTATTGGCCCATCTTTTTACCACTGGCTGATGAAAATATAGGTTTAAAGTCTTCTCTCTCTGTCTCTGTCTCTCTCTCAGGTCAGTGTGTTGTGGCGATGCCCAGCTGTTCGATGTTAAACCCAAGCTTTGATCTGTCTCTCTGCCGAGCCAAACTTGAGAATGATGGCTTTCAGGTCAGAAAACACCCAGACACCAACACAAACATATGACCCACTGTGGCACCATAACATTCAGATATATTTACTTTAATCTCTATTTACTTACTAATGTTTTTAGATTCCAGAGGAAGACATGGAGACTCCTCTGAAGACAGCTCTGGAAGTTCCCTCAGTCAGGAGATACATGGTTTTCAACTCGGCCCTCTTCCATTTCTTAATGGCACCGGTAGGATTGTCTGGGTTTCTGTGTACCAACTATAGTTACCTACTAAGCTACTTTCCGTAGTACTCTTGCTCTCAATCAATCAATCAATCAACCAATCAACCAATCAATCAATCAATCAATCAATCAATCAATCAATCAAATAATCAATACACCTATCAATCAGTACACCTATCAATCAACCTATCAATCTATACATCTATACGTCAATAATTAAATTAACCAATCAATCATTCAATCAATCAATCATTCGATCAATCAATATTAAAGTTCTCGAAGTATGTTTAAATGAAGTTTGCTGTAAGAAACTCAAATACAAATTGTAAACTGCAACGCATATTTTCCAAAATGATACCAGTTTTATACTTCTGGTTAATAGCAACCTTTGCTCTTCCTCCACCAGGTGCTGTATCTGGTGGTGTGGTGCGCTGTGTTCTCCACCCTCCACGTCTTTATCACAGTTAGTGACTACTGGGTCCTCTGCCTCTCTGTCAGCCTGGTCTCTATCTTCCTCACCACTGCCATCATATTCATCCTCCACTGCAGTAACAAGGAGGTAAGGGGGGGTCTGATACCATGTTTACAGTAATATTGACACATTTACAATAACTTACATCTGAGTTTGGATCTGAAGTTATTTCGTTAATGTAATTAATATAGACACAATAGTTGTGTTGGTTTTGACTGCATGTACACAATTATACTTAGATCAAATTAAATACTTATCATTGGAAATAATTAATTTAAAAACATGTTTCTTTGTCTGTTTCTGTGTCAGATTGACATGAATTTAGACGTCCGGTTAATCCAGGTGAATGAGAGGCTGGTTAAACACAAGCTGATGGTGGCCGTGGTTGACTGGGTGCAGTCCTGCGCAGGAAACATGCAGGTTGGTTTTATAAATAAACTCAAACTGCAAGGAAATAAGGTTTCTAAATGTACCAGAATTGACTTTTGGTCTTTTCTTGCTTACTTCTTACTTTCTGACTTGCTCTGCCTGTCAGGGAGAATAAAAGGAATACAAACACAACATGATTATTTATAACACTGTGAGGGACGGAAGAATGATACAAAAGAAACATGTGGTAAATGACTCAGCAAGATTGCAATTAAGATAACGTCTCAGCAGGCAAAACTGCACAACAATGACAAAACAAATACAAACCCTTTCCTAATCTAGAAAACTTTGTATACTTCCACATTTCCAGACATTTCCCAACAATGTATTCATATTCTTTGTATGGAATATATACTTAAATATAAAATAAAGGCCATGCATTACTTTGACTGGATGTTTAATTACGTTGTCCTGAATCATGCTATTGTGTCATTAGATCAATTGATGAATATTCTTTTCTTTGGCAGCCTCTGATAAAGTCTTATACGTCTCTCTGTACCTCTCTGCAGCTGTCTTTTGTGTATTGGGACATGTCCCGCTGTCTGAGGGCACTGACTGAAACTTTAGAGGAGGGCAGCTTTGTGGTGAATGACACCCAGGTGAGTACATCTGTCCCTCAGTTTGTTCACCTGCTGCTCTATTGATTTTTTCTTGTACTTCAATGTAAATTCTTCCCCGAAATCAATAGAAGCATAATTCCAGCTGCTGTTGAAAGGATACTAATTTCCATATCTTCAGGAAAACAGAAATGTACTCCTTAATGGGTGGCTTCAGATTTCATAGCTTCAATTTGGCAGAAGGAAGGAAATGATAAAAAGGATTGGTGTTTCACCAGAACAAATTGAAGAAGAAAATGTCGCATCTGGCCCTTGTGACGGAGGAAACGGTGGTTGAGCTCAAGGTTGGAGGGTCAGATGTGGAGCAGGACCCTGATGAACAGAGGCCTCTGCTGAGCCAGGAGAGCACGGGCAGCAGTACTCAATCCAGCCCGCCAGAGGCTGCCAAAGTCACCACCAACTACAGCCTCATCCCTGACCAGTCGTTACCTGCTCAGGTAAAGGATGCTAAGAGATGTAATTGTTCCCACACTGAGGAAATGCATATTAGAGCTTTTAATGTCAATCTTTCCGTTTGTGTGTACAGACAGAGAGATCGAAATTACGTTTCCAACAATCCCGAATACAAAAATAAAATTATACAATATACAGATATGTATACAAATATGTATAAAATATGTATATCCTATACCCAATCAACAGACACATTTACACATATGCACACATTAAGATAAAAAAATACAACAATCAATATATACAAAATAACAGTCACATCAATATCAACAATGGTGCAAGATTGTCCATAGCAGCGTAAAAAGAAAAAAAAAAAGCAGCTAGGTTTGCGCATACATTTAAAGTTTAAAATGTTTCATCTTCAATTACTTTTAAAATGTTTTTTTAGATTTCTTTTAAGTTTAGTTTGTTTCAGAGTTTCAAAGTGTGTGAGCTAGTTTAAGTGTCTGTAAAAGTTTTAGTTCAATCATATTAAGCTTGACGTTTTAATGTCTCAGAAGTGTATAGCTATACAGTATAAAATAAAACAAATGGCTGGATAATGGAATTGTAAATAGGAATAGCCATTATGTTTTAATATTTCGAATCAAGAAGGTTACCAAGACTTCTAATACTCTTCTTTGTAGGCCAAAGCCTACCAGCTTCTGATGACCTACAGTGCAGCGTACGTGAAGCTGTTGGTGTCCCAGCGGCTGTCAGGACCGACCCACCACCGCCTCCGTCCCCGGAGGAATCACTGTACCACCGCCCCTCTCTGCCTCTGCCAGTACATCAAAAAGCAGATCCTTCGATAACACAAACCTGCTTCATGGAGCGTGACTTTTTTAACTTTGCACCTATGCTCTGGAGACAAACTGACTTGTTGGATCATTTCCTTAAATGAAGGACTTGTTTGGAGCTTCACACTCCAGTCTGCAGGCGCCTGTACTGATGTTTTTCTTACGCCAGCTCTGTGTTTGCATCACCTGGATCCTCGTCTATTTGTTCCCAACAATTCCTGCACTGTGCCAAACGCTGTCTGGTCCGGATGCTGTAAAACAATGTTTGCACTCCTGTATACATGACAATCACGGCCTTAGTTACTGATGTTTTGAGTATTTGCACAAATATTATAAAAAATCTTGTGATTTGATTTGCAGTAGATTATTTAGTATGTCACTCAGAAAGTAACTCAGTATAGTTTCTCAAGTTCTGTACCTTGGTACAATGTTAAGGTACTTTAGTATTTTCATTTCATGCTACTTAATACTTCTTCTTCAGTACAGTTTATATGGAAGTTTCGTAAGTAGCACTACATTAAAAAAGCTGTAATTAAAGTTACTTTTCATAATAAGATACAAATTAAACTAGTGGTTTTCAATCTTTTTATCTTCTGACCTTTTATTGTCAGTTCGTCAGCAGTTTCATTTGTTGCATTTTTATGTTTCAGTTGGAAAAACAAATATCTCTCTAAAATGTAGCGAAGTGAAAGTATGAAGTAAACTGCTTACTTAAAGTATTCTAAAATTCCCCATAGTACAATACTTGAGTATACATATGAACTTACTTTCATTATTCCACTGGATTTTAATTGCAGAACTATTTTTTATGTTGATTTATTGGTTAAGAAGTACTCAAATTGAAAATTAATTTCCATTTAGTTTCCAAATAGAACCTTGTAATCTGTGTTTCGTAGAAAAGATGTACCCCATGTCCACTGCAGGAAACATATTTTTAAATAAATATTTAAAAAATATTGAGAACAAAATATTTATTGATATTTCTCTGGAATTCAAATGATGCTAAACATAGATGCTCTAAATATTAAAACCTTTTTTCCGGGTCTCAAGAGGCTAGCAGTGTAGCTATTTTACATTTGTTTTTCAGCAAAAACATTGGTTTGTAGTTGAATCCTATCAGAAAAAAGTGAGGGTAACCAATATAGCCAAGAGAAAGAGGTTTGATGGAGATACTGAAGGTGGGAGCTGAGCCAGCCTGTGTGTGCAGAATCACAGATGGCCATTTAGCCTCCCGAGGACAGCCAGCATCTCTGAATCGTTTAACGTGGCCTCGCGCTGCACGCCTCTCTCCTCCATCACAGAACCCTGCTTCTCCCGGGTCAGCCACGCTTACTGCCTCGCTGTGTGTTGTGTCATCCTGCAGCTCTCTCGCTGGGCTGTCACCTCGGCAACAGCACCGGGACTGATGGGTAGTCGCTGGTAATATGGGAGAAACCTGCAGCATGCTGCACACACAAATGCATAGGTATCTACTCCTACTACACACATAAAACCAGAGGTGTGAAAACACAGAAAAAGACACAGTCTGGTTTCGCTTCTGTTGCTGACATTTGAGGGAATATAGTCACAAAACTAAAGCCAATGATTCGTGTTAGCTTGCTTTCAGCATCATTGCACAGGTTCATCAAGGGAAATCTTTTTATCTCCCTTCATGCTTCTGTTCTTGTCTTTGTCTACACATCGAATGTCAACCTTTCCTTGGCCTAATGGAACATTGCACTCTAACCCACAAATGTCAACCTCATGGTGGCGCTTGTAGAAAATTCAGACAGTCATTATTCATCCTCTTGGGACCATGAATGCCGGCACAAAAAAACCACTACATCCAACGGTTATCAAGATATATCAGTTCAAATCAAAGTGATAGACCGTTCTGACAGACCAATGCTTCCTGGATGGGAAGGCAAACAAATCCTATTGATGCAAAGATGATGACCAAAAAGCAATGAAAGCTAAATGTAGGAAAAATGAGACGCTGTAAAACACAATGTGATCAAGCAGCAGATAGTGAGAGATACTGTAGTTCATGTTCTGATAGAGGGAGGCAAAAGAGAGACAGAGAAGGAGAAAAACCGGGGCAACTATAAATAGCTTAGTGATGAGACGAGAGAGGAAAGGCCACAGAGACACAGAGAGGATGGAGAGACAGGAGAGTGGGAAAACAGACAGAAAAAATATATACAGTCTTCAACAGTGTATCGTTCACAACCAAAAAATGATTCTTTTATTCATTACTCAAACAACTGAAGTCAGAAACAACTAACGCATGTGCAACACAGCCATGAACATAATTATAATAATAAACCTCAAGAGAACCACATGTACACAGGACATTTCTGGCTCTTTGAAACAAGCAACCCATCGCGTTTACAAGCTCAATAAATAATAATTTCAAAAATAAAAATGAAGTACACATCTCCCAGCTGTGTATAAACAGCTATGTTAAGTCACATCAGAAAGCACACAGGGAGATGAAGCCTAGCGCTGTATAAACTAGATATGCTAAGAGTCACTCTATGCAGTAGACACACACTCACTGTCAGAGCCCTCTGCACAATTATAATACTAAACAATACTGTGCTTCGTTTACTCTTTTAACACTGAAATATCACTCAGTCAATCATATTAGCACAGGGCGTTTATTTATCAAACGGCTAAAAGGGATTTTTCTTTTTGCTTAAATGAGAACTTCACCGGGTTCTAAAATTCTTCATTTATCGTGAAAAGAAAATAACTTTTCCTAAAGAACTTCAGGTAAAACAGTGAATAATTTATATACAGTTGGTTATTTTGTAGGTGAAGTATTCATTTAAGTGTTAAAAACCTTAATTTTACCCCTACTCACTAATTTAAATTATTAGTTTTTAAGTAGACGATGAATGGATAAGCACAAAGAGTCATATTGATATTCTCATCTAATGCTTTGCAAGATGGCGAATAAGCATAATTCCCACAAAGTTCAACTGTTAATAAAAGCAATTTTTTCAAAAAGGCTTCAGCTATTAATAATATGTTATCTGAACAGTCATATAATTATTAAATCACATGTTTTGGCAGAAAAACAATGTTACTCACTGAGTAAAATTGATTGTTTTTTAAGGTGAGATCGAAGATAATTCTCCTGCCTCGGCTGGAAAATAAAAAAAATCTAATCTATTCCTTTAAATAATAATCAGTAATAAGGCAGTTATTGGGTAAATCCTGGTATCTGTGCATATATGTGATCAATCAAATAAAAGTTACAGGCTGTAGAAAGGAGGAAGTCACTTCACAAAACGTTATTGTTACTAAGCTGTCTTTTAGGAGCAATATTAATTGTAGTTTTTAGAAGATTGATAAATATGTGCCCAGATTTACTTAATATAATACATACGTGATAATCAAATGCAATGCCGTTGCCAATAATAACAATAACATAATATATACTACAGAATAAACTGCATTTATACTGTCTATTTTTGTTCAACAAACATCATTTTAAATATCTCTGGATAACTCTTTTAAAAATAGCATCATCATAGGGACCAACAGAGGAAAAAGGGGTAGCAGAAGGGAAATATGAATAGGTCCAATAACTCATGTTGATAGGAAAAAAGATAGAGACAGAGAGGGAAAGATTTCAAAGAGCGGAAAGTGCTACAATACAGTATAGGCATTAATAATGTATCTCTCTCTTATTGGAAACATTCATTTTCAGTTCCTCCCATAACCCCAGAAACCTCAGGTCATAGTTCATACAGTAACGTTACGGCCATGTTGGCTCTTATAAATAACAGCACACCTGCTGCTTCATTTTGGAGACCACACTCTTTTGTGACATGAACCCTGACTCGTTTTGTTACAACAGTGAAACCTCAATATTTAAGACAAATGGAGACAAACTGAGGATGACATGCAGGGTTATGTTGCCTCTTAAGTTTAACGGTGCACTACATTTTCATATACAGTGTCTGAGAGACTAAATAGCTAAGAGATGTGCAACACAAGATAGGCAAATACATTTCTAAATTACTGCAAAAATAAAGTTTGCAAACCTAAAATTCAATTATCTAAATTGTCTCCATTTCTTATTTTGACAGTAGCTTGTACTAAAATACTGTACCTCACATTTGTACTTTAGGAAATATTCCCACCAACAGCTATTATTGCACTGGACACCCCTTTAGCTTAAATGTATATTTATCATGCACTATAAAACTATGAATGTAAGCAGCTGCATCGTAACGTCTTGTAACTACAAAGTGCATCACCATCAGATATCAAATTTAAGCCAATTTCAGAGTGTTGTATAGCTGCAACAACTAGTGATATAATGTAAATTAGAGCAGAGAAAGTCGTTGCATTGAACAAATTAATACATAACAGATATTTAAATAAATAAAAAAACATATATTTCATAAATAATGTATCATCTCATCCAGCCTAAGTGTCCATGTAACATACAAACAATGAATCTCAAATAAATACTCTGTGTTTGATTACATTAGACACAGTCCAGTCTCCATTAGGTGTGTTAAATGTGTATTGATCACCCCATCTAACACTTTCTACAAGCTTATAATACAACTCTGCAAATCAACACTGCTTCAACATGGCACTATAAAAAAAAGAACAAATGTACTTGTAAGACTAAAATATGCATTTAACTATCCTAAAAACAATTAATCTGGGTCCAATTTAGTAGCTACCTAACATCCTATGTATGAATTAATGGGCATCAAATGAATTGTTAAAACAAGGAGATTCCCTTTTGCAGCTCATTTCAGAGTGTAAATATTAAGCACTCGCTGTACTAACAGAAATACTGGGCCTCATTTGACAGATGCTTGTATTTGGCGTTTGAACATCAGCTGTGATTGGTTGTTTTTGGTCGTGTGTTTGATGGCAGCAGGTTAGGTCGGAGCTGTGTGTGTGCCAGCGATGCAATAGCAGTTTGTGTGCATTCTCAGTGCTCCTATTTCCTCCAAACGCTTGAGAGTAGTTAGCTATGTAAACGCCATGATTTCCATTTGTCTGACACTGCAAGGAGTTAAGGATCCCAGTCGTCGTCGTGGTGCTGCGAGGCGATGATGACGACCACGGTGAGGATGGTGCACAGCACGATGGAGGCAATACCAACAGCCAGGCTGATGAAGGAGAAGTTGCGAGCCTCGCGGGAGGCTATTTCCGCCGTCACCATGTCCCCTCTAGCTATCGCCGTGCGCACCTAAGTGAGGCAGGAGGGAGGGGATGGGTGTGTGGGAGAGAGGAGAAATAAGGATTATGTAACAAGAAGATGCACGAGTGGGAGCAGGAGGGAGTATAAAGCACCATGAATGGATCGATTTCACTGCAGCACAGGCTGAATGTGCAGAAAGAGGCCACTCCACACAACATTAACACACCATAACAACATATACGGCTCAGACCGGTGGGTCCATGCCTTGTCAGCTCAACTTAACTCAAAGCCAGCTGAGCAGGCCCAGAGGATAAAATCCATTCTATCCCGTTGCACCGACAATGGTGCAGTTACGTAATGAGAACTGTGTGTTGTGTATGTTGGCCAGCACAGTCTGCCGTTACAGTGGCAAACAACAGGCATCACGAGGTTTGAGAGTCACCAGACCTATATTTACATTTCTCACATCACGCTCAACTAAACATGACCAACATACAACATGGGCCTTTTAACGCCTTTTAAATGAGTCAAGATAAATTCTCTTTAAATGTGTAATATAAATCCTGCAGTGACAGATTGCTTCTCCTGTAGACCTTTTATGTCTGGCTGTGCATTATTTAATGGTATTGAAAACATACTGTACATTGTCAGAATTTGTAATTCACCTCAGAGTCCCGCCTGCTTTGTCAGGAAAAGCAGTTTTTTTTAGTACTGCACTGTAACTTTTATTCATTTACCTGTGTTATTATTTTTAATTATTTTGATTATCTTTGCTTTTAAATGAGTGTTTTGAAATGACATTTTATAATATGTTTCTGCTGCACTGTTTCTTAATGCTCTTAATGTCTTTCATTTTTGTAAAGCACTTTGAATTGCCTTGTTTTGAAAGGTGCTATATGAATAAACTTGCCTGGCCTTGCCTAGTATGAAGAGCATTTCAACTATATACTATGTGGATATTGTGTATAGATATTCCCGGATGTATACTACATTTGCAAGTATTTCTTGAGTATGAAATGTAACTTGACTTTGCAACTCAAATACCCCACAATGCATTGCTGCTCTTCAGACTTTCCAATGGCTGACAGCGAGGGAGACGGTTTGAATAAATAAGTTGGATTGACAATACAATACTGAATCATTTAAATTTGCCTGGAAATAAGACTTAATGTTAATTCGCTTTGCAATTAACAATTTTCATCAAACTTTAGCTCAAAGTCATGTGATACATGGAAGAAGTATTGCTTTAGAATGAACAGTCTTCCAGTAATGGCTGGACATTTCCACCCCCCATTTGTCTCCCATATGTGGGTGTTTTTCCCAAAAGGTGTGACTAAAAGAAATATGATCTGACTTTTATAGATAGCCTACAATATTTAGTTTTGATCACTGTCATTCTTTAGGCAGGTACAATCCTGAACATAAAACGAAGGGTGTAATGACTCAAAGATGCATTTACATTACAAAGTCTCCCTGGTGGAGGCGGCATTATGTTAATAAAGCTCAGAGATGGCAAAATATGATGAAGTGTTTTTAACCTGCACTGCTTTGATGATGGCAATGATGCCTGTGGGCCAGAAGCAGCAGACGGTGGTGAGCACGGCGATGGGCAGGTAGTCGTGGGGCGGCCGGCGGTCCATCAGGGTGATTCCGGGGGGCATTTGCATGGGATGAATCTGTCCGGGTGGGATCCCAGGGTGGCCCCCCCCCGCCTGGATGTAGGGCTGACCCTGAGGGAGGGGAAAGACAGACAGTAAGTAGGAGAGCTTTTTAATAACAGAGCAGTTTACAAAGTACTTTCATATCAAAAGACACAGGACAAGGGGGCGCAGTCAAAGAGGACAGCTGCATGAGCAATGTCTCTGCATGTATCAAAGAGTCGTACATGTAGAAGTTCCATAAGCAACATGGTAGGGAATGTCAAAGAATCATAGACAGTATAAGAACGTATTCAATTTGAGGATTAATCCCCAGCTCTCGCTTTCAATTCATGCACTTGGTGGTGAGAACAAAATCACTTTCACTTGTTTGATGAAATTGTGTGAATGGCTTTATCTACTAAACAAACATCTGCAGCTTTATTGAAAAATAAGTATTGTACAAAACTACAACTATTATTTTACTAAACCAATGACTACTCACATAAGATAAGATAAGATAAGATGTACTTTATTCATCTCAGTTTGTGAAAATGTTTAGTTGCAGCAGCATAAAACAAAACAAGGCATCGCACTAATAACAAACTAAAAGAGTAGACATAAACAATTCTAAAATAGAAACATCTCAAAATAGAAATAAATCAGCATTAGAGTGTAAGAAAAATATACAGATGACCGTGAATATAAACAAATCTATTAACTGTCTGGCAAATACAAATACTATTGAAAGGCCAATTTTCTGTAAACACAATATAAGCAGGATATTTACATAAAGTAAACATCCGCTCATCCCATGTTGTATTTTTGGAAAAATGATGTTCCCTTCTAATTTTTTCATTTTGGTTTTAAATAGAAAATTGCATTAACATTATTATCATCAAGTAACTGTTAAGATAAGCCTTCTTCTTCTTCTTTCTTGTGTTTTTCTTGTACTAATTTACAAAAAATATAGATGCAATTTGCCCTGCAAAGTTTAAAGTTCTGTTAAGGGAAACCATTTATATAAGATTTATTTTTATTTATGTCTAAATGTATTCACTTTGAATCTCCATGACTTCGGAATAATTCATTAAAATACAGAGCCTCCCCAGACAGAAATTACCCAATGAAGCAATAAATTACATTTGTATTGCCCGTATGGGGAATATTCTTTGCACAGAGTTTATGAACCATATCAACCATACATGACAGCACATAATATAACATAATAAAAAGCACAGTTACTGCAATCCATAAAATAAATTATGCGCAAGTTCAAGAATATGCCAATTCAGCGCCCATGGTTAGCTCGTTTTCAGCTGAATGCTGCCTGATGATGATGTAATGCCTTTCATTTCACGTCCTGGGCATGATATAGCATTTGTTCTATAAAAAGTGCACACTCAGTCCTTGGATCTGCTATTATATTGTGAGCTGGAGCCAAGGTGTACTCGTCTACCATTAGTTTTATTTTGTTCCCCAGTTAGCTTGTCCCTTTAATTGGATCTTCTATTGTGTTTTTATGTAAATGTTTTTAATGTTTAAAGAACCATTTTTATATAGACAAATGTCTGCCTTTTGCAACAAAATAGTAGACGATGTATTTTTTTTTCTGCATTTCCCTCTTGTTTTATACCAAACTATATATGTTCTATCCAATAGAGATCCTTGTAAATGATTAGGACAACCTGTAATATAAAGTGTGAAGGATGGAAAATATACAAACTAGCTGTGAAATGAGGTGGGAAGAAGGTCAAAGTATACTGAAGAGAGACTGGTGTAATTCTGCAGCAGCCTGATGTCAGACCTGTGAAATCTTTCAAAGCACTCAGCTCTTCTCTGACTCACCGATGCCATGGGGTAGACAGGTACGTAAGCTGTGCACGGCTGTAGCTGGAGCGGGTAGCCCGGCTGGAGGTACCCTACAGGGGCGTGAGGCATGGTGCCCCCGGGGCCCTGGGTCTGGACCGAGTAGCCCTGCATGGCCCCCTGAGGTCCCATCGGGCCGCAGTGGAACTGGGTTTCTTGGAGATATCCATCTGAGCCCGGGGGAGGAGGGGGAGGAGGGTAGTTGGGTTGGGTGCCGGGTGGATGCTGCATGTTGGGATGCTGAGGTACGTTTGGGTCTTGCGGGCCGGGGAGGTATGGAGGAGGCTGCATGGTCTGACGGCTAGAGTCATCAAGACCTGAGAGAAGAAGAAGAAGAAGAAGAAGAAGAAGAAGAAGAAGAAGAAGAAGAAGAAGAAGAAGAATGAGGGAAGATAAGAACAAAGCAGGTAGGAGAAGGATCACAAATAGAAAAAGGCAGAGGAAGAAAATAAACGGATGTAAGAGTGAGGGCATGTTATCTAACTCAAGCACTATAACACATTTGTGTGCATGTTGAATGTATTATGTCTTATCTCACTGCTGAGGAGGGGAAGAAACAATTACACAGACCAAAGCTCCTCAGTGACACTTCCAACCTCCTCCACAAAGACAAAAACATGTGTAGTCTGTGTGCTAATGATGACAGTGATTGACATGTTCACCTCCAGAGAAGAAAGGCCTTTTTCTCTCCTTCTCCCATTAAAAAGTTGTTTACGAGTGGTTAGAAATGTCAAAAACGTCCTCTTATGGTCTGTCTGTCTGTCTGTCTGAAGCATCCTTATTCCTTCTTTGTGTTAGTTAACATTGAAAATGACTGAGGGGGTTTTGTGTTTTCACAGCAGGGAAGTGGCTGTGGTGCACGGTAATCCAGATTGACAGGGACGTGAGGATAAAGAGAAGACGTCGTTGAGGAGGAAGGGTTTGATGGGATGAGAGCGAAGAAGCTGAGTGATGAGGGATGACGCATTGTGCTTGGGGACGATCTTTACGTAACGCCGATGCTGTCACAAGCAGGAAGCGGAGCAAAAACATACAAGAGGGGAAAGGAGCTGGCATGAGGGAAGGGAGACCTTTCAAAGGGCAAGCAGCTTGGCAAACATGAAGGACAAGACACACGTTGGTGTTTCTCCGTTTAAAGGCTACGGAATCCCAAGTAGAAGCTGAGAAATGGTGGATTTGGTGGAGACAGTAAAATGTCTGAAAAAAAGTATTTCCAATTTTAAAAAGGACCATCTTCTCAAAACAAAAAATCTTTGTTAGTATGGTTTACCACTTTGATTTACAAACAGAAATCAAGTGTTATTGATCAAATTAAAATTACTAATTTATGACTTTTTTTTTAGATAGTTGAACGTTTACCCAGGAGGTGAACCGGCACCTCTGAAAGTCCACACTGTGCTATTTGTCTGTTTTGGAGACTTGAACCAGCAACCCTCTGGTTCCTGAGCCAATTCCCTATAGGAGAGAGCTGCTGCAAGAATAGGTGGTATTATTTTTTCAAACTTGCATTGCTAAATAGTCCCAGCCAATCCCCGTCCACAACCTGAATGCATTAAATGCAAAATATAGCAAAACCAACACTCAATCAATTATTCTAATTATGACGGTGACACTTAAGTACAAGGGCACAGACTAAACAGGATGTTATGAGGAATGTGAAGCAGAAGAATAAAATAAACATGTGGATAAAATATCAAGTACAATGAATATAGCTTGGCATGTGTTGACAATGTAGAGTCATGTGACTAAGAGTGTGTGAACACGTTGCAGGTGTAATTTAACCCAGGTTAGATAAAACATACTGTAGCTGTCCCAAAGAGGAAAACATCTTTCAGCCGGCTTTTACAATAAGAGCTTTTTTGGAACATTCTTCCATTAAATATACTGTATGTTTAAGTGACTATACTGTTAATTTGCACAAAATCTTGAACGAACAACAAAGCAACAGCAACAACAAAGGGCCTGCTATCATAAATTAGCTGCATAGGCTACCCTTTGTGCCCTGTTTTTGTGTGTTGGTCAGATTGTGTCCCTACTGCTTTCAATCATCTTATGCAATATTATGTGATTTTGTGTTGTCACATTTAACTTGTTTGTGCTGATTTTCTTCTTAACATTGTTTAGTGTAACTGCCTGTTTTAAAATATCCTACATTGCATTACTCTACTAAGCTTTCTTTTATCCTTTTCAGCTGTTTTGCTTTGTCAAGTTTCAATTTCTGTGTTCACATGTTGTGTGTTTAATTGTTGTTTTATGGACAATTTACCATCAGCCCAAGGGACACCAGTTCAGAAAATGAGCCTTTAGGCTGACACTGGAACACGTCCAGTGATGGTAATCAATGTGCATTGTCCCTAAGAATACATAAATAAAATAAAAATGGAAGCAGCAGGGTGAACAATGACAACAAAGAACATAATACTGAGCTTCAGTGCATTTTAAACAGACCTAAATCATTCCCATTGAGACATCTGCAAAGCATCATTGCCTTACAGTATTTAAATTGATAAGCACTGTTCTGCATCCTTATAAAATAAAAAGTAGGCCTGGTGCTGATGTTTAATTAGCAATAATGATGGATAAAGGGCCACACACGAGACAACAGGCAGATGTGCAGCCTGTACAGTCTGCCATTTACTGTATCAATGGCCACTTTAAATGCTTTTCATTATGACCTTTTAATATGTTGTTCTGTAGGCCTACTGTAAATCTGCCGTTTGAGCTCCATCGGTAGTTGGCGCTTTAACGTCTTAAAATAATCGAAGAGCAAGCTGGAAAGACAAAATGCTTATTTTATGGTAATGCACGCAGACGTGTAGGATGATTATTAATTAAGGCTGTTAAACACGCGCAAGTGAAGACGTGCACGCGCAGCGGACACCCACACTGATGTCCACAGTCAGGAGAAACGTACGTAGGCTTGTGCGTAATAATGATAATGAGACTCGGAAACAAAAGGAAAAAATAACAATAAAACCGGGATAAACCGCACCGTGTCATGTGAATATCATGAAAAGTTGCTACATTTTCAAGCCGAGAGGTAATCAAATAATCTACATGTGATTGACATATAATCATGAAAATGTCCCTTTTAACTCTCATTGAGCACGCTGGATGCATTATGCGGCCCTATGAAGCTTTCCTCCCGGGTCTGCACCCACACAGCGGTGCAGCATCATATAGAAGCAGCGCTGTGCAGATAAACAGAGATGTTGACAACAGGGGGAGCTGGAGGAGAAAGATCTGGTCAGCCTGAAAAGCGAAAATTATTTCCATTTAAAAAAAAAAAAAAGACCCAAATTGTAAAATCTCCAGAGGGTTTTAGACTCAAGCTCCAAAACACGCCCGATCATCCCAATGAAAACCTCTCACCGTGTTTTTCCGACGACATGCCTTCCGATCTTCTGTCCTCCTCTGTGATGTACTCCAAACCTGGTGGTGAAAAAAAAACCTCTTTTCTCGATGCAGTTGTTTTACTCCGAACAACCCATCCTCAAGATGTCATCATCTCAAAAACACCTTATTATAACTTCAAGTGTTTTTCTCCCTAAGTGAGGCTAATTGTGTTGCAGCGCGCAGTGCTCCCCCTCTCCTCTCTCTGTGCAGCCGGCAGTCTAATAAGGTTTCTCCACTAACGCGTCGCCGTACATTGAATTAATCAGACACAAAGCTATCGTTGTCTTAAAGCGACAGCTCGGATTGCGAAACTGCACACGCATTGTGATGGAGCAACCCATCACAGCTCAACACAGAGCCACGGATTTCTTCCCTTGCATGATATTACACCACCTCAGTTTCTCCTCTCACGCAGGTTGTCCTCAGATGGCACATTTTACCTTGAGGTCTTTACAGCAGGATGTAAGAGAAGCAGGCAAATCATTTCAAAACATCTTTCATTTTTTATGTATACAAATATGTGGGCACAATCCATGTGTGTTTTAATACAGATTTATTTTATTACTGTACAATAAATTACAATCAAGATTTAATTCCCACAGTCTCTACCTTGGTCTGGTGGTTAAAATCATTCCCTTTTTTCATGGTCAGGAATTTTCATGTAAACTTTGACGTGTTTTGTAGGCACATACAGCACTTCTTGTTAACATAAACCACCACTTCACCTCCCCCACATGTTTCGCCATCCCTCTAACACCTTTCAGACAAAAGAACACATCTCCTCAGTGGGTGTAGAGGGAGGCGGTGAAGACGATGTCCCTGCGGATGGCCAGGGAGGCTTTCTCCATCTTGCTACCCAGGACGGAGTCTCCCACGATGCGGGCGGCCTGGCGCACCTCCTTCAGCACCTCGTCCAGGCGCTGGATGCACCGGACCACTGTGCCCTCCTGCACGTCGGTCAGCTGGGCGATCTCTGCGAACGGCTGTGATGGGACAGAGGGAGAGAGACAGGAGCAAGGTGAGACATGACATGGTGCAACACGAGCATGAGGAGATAAAGTTTTATAGCATACATCCAGAGGGATATACAAATCTGTCTGTATGTGTTTTAATATTATGTAATTGCCAGTGCTAAGTTTTTTATACAATAAAACTATTTAAAATAATATTGAATAAATAATTAGACATAATAAGCCTCAACTCAAGCTTTGGGATATCATACGGTATTATAAACAATAAACAATAAAAAGAGATATCAGAAGGTTATTTGACGATTAAACACAACCAGTTTAACCAAGCTGCCTTTGAGATATCCCATTAAGAAAACTACTGCTGGGGATAAAACATCATTCACATTGTTGATATTAAATATTCAGCCTTTAAGATCACACTAAGCTATGATTTCTGTACCCACTACAAACTATGAAAGTACCTGCCCTCAATTTAAAGACAGGATCAAGTGAAGAAAGGCCGAAATTATTATTATATTTAGTTAACATGTATGTATTCTCACCAAGATACAGATTGCATGTTAATACCAGAGTCTAAATGAACTCTAAATCAATTGCAACAACTAAAGTGCTACAGGTTAGGTGAGACTCAGTGCCTGGCTGGAAATGCCTTTTATTACTGGGGCAGACAATAAAATGGCTTTTTAAACTATTCTGAATGAAAGAGACAGACAGACAGATACACACAGGCAAACACAACTGAATACATGATGTCCGCACAGACTTACACCTGGCGAAAACAATAACCGGGAGTGAAACCTCACCATGCCTCTGGCCCAGCAGTACACCACCTCTGTCAGGCCAAACTTGAACTGGCCAACAAACTCCTCAGCTGTCTGCGGTATCTCACACTCCCTCTGCAGCTCTCCAATACGCTTGGCCACTGAAAGCACCCGATCGATACCCTGAGAGAAAAACACAAAGAGAACGAGAGAGGTGGGGGTTAGAAGAAAAGGTTAAGCCTGAAAGAGAGATTTTAGTTTTACAAGCAGCCTTTAAATGCATCACTCTCTCTCCTCTTGGAGATGTTCAAGAAATCTGTTTTACAAAATGTACCGCTGCTCCTCTATGGCAGGTCTACAGAGCTCAGGTCATCACTAATTCAGGACCTCATAAAGCACTTTCATGTATCAGGGGGCCGTTCACAACACACACCGACACAGCAGAGGCGAATTTGACAGAGACAGACGAGTGTATTAATAAGTGAGAGAGGCTTGGATGAGTCGGGTGAAGTGCTCTTAGTGTCCTTTCTGCAGGGAAAATATGTACAATGTTAAACTGAGTACAAGTGTGTCAACGTTTGTGAGTCACCCAGAGAAGGCAGAGTCTTATACACAGTCAGTACACACACACATCAGGGCTGTCATTTTTAAATCTGTGCTTTTCATGAGATAAAAGCAAGAAAAGCTTCCTTTCTCCTTACCTCCTGCAGTGTGTTGGTAATGTGCGGCTCCACCTGTGTTTTCTGCGTGAATACCAAACAGGACAGCAGGGCGGCGCTCTCCTCGGGGGCCAGCGGGCTCAGGACGTTCTCGAACAGCAGCTCGGTCAGAAGCAGCTCGTGGCTGCTGATCTGACAGGCCACGCGGCCCTTCAGCTGCACCGCCCCGCTGCTGTCCACGTACTGGAGGGACTGCAGCACCTGAGGAGAGAAAACTAACCTTTAGGAGCGGTTTGGTCAGGATCAGTTTCATCTAAATAGTATTTATCTTCTGAATCGCAAAAAAAAAAGTTAGGTTCAAAAGATTGTAGGCCAGATTTAATCATATCTCGTCTGCCACATCTACTTGCTAAATTCACTCAATCATTTCTATCACAAAAACATGGTCAAGTCTCAATATCTGTTATCTATGCAAACAGGAAAAATTGTGATCTAGGACACGGTTTGGCAATATTTAGTGGATTTTGAACAGGGATTTGCCAAAAATGTGAAACTTCATTCATAAAAAAAAAAACGAATTCTATACATAAATACTTTAATAGAAACTTTGAATTAAAATATGCCCTACTTGGAAAGTTTTGATCCTTAAAATTCTTTGAATTTCAGCAATTCTCTTTACACAAAAATATTTAAATAAATATTAAATGGATTGCTAAGAACAGTTTTGAAAACACACATGGCTCCCTATGGATAAATAATAATGATATTTATAGTTCTCCAATTTTTTTGTTGAAGAAGATTATCCTGACAACTATTAGATTTCCATGAACATTAGTGCACACACACATCCCCCGCTCAGAGTAGGACTCTGTATATAAAGGGTAAGCTAAATGTGCTATACAAATAAACAAACCTTAACCTTAAGCTAAGGGATTTAATGCACATTTAAAAATAATAAGAAATGTACCTTAAACCATATTTTTTAAAGATAGGAGTTTGGTCAGAGATTTAAAATTAAACAAAGAAATCTCAATCTTTAGGGCGGGAAAGTGACCTTATTCTGATAAATAGACATGCACAAACAGGTCAGGGCAGCGAGTCGAACGTCTGATCCAAACCTTGATCCTCTGGTGGTATTCAGGTAGCAGAGACAGAGACTGGTCCGACAGATGGAGATCCTCATTTTGTAGTCCAGCTGCCTAAGCTGCGTCAGAATTTGTGTTTCACTGTCGACGGCCGAGCCAGTGACGTTCTCAGACTGTTAGAGGACCCAGAGAGAGGTACGCTTGGAAATAAAATCCCTCATTTAAAGTGGACCTATCATGCTATATTTGAATAATGTAGTGTAGGACCATACCTATATAAGGCATATTTATACTTTTTATTTTTCAAAATACCAAACAGATCATGCATTTTAGCCATTCCTCATTTCGCTCAATTTAACACCGTCTTTGCACGGGCTGATTCTGTGAGAACAGCACCATCTACAGGCCTGGCATATGTACTACAGCGTCTCCAGCGCATTCGAACGGCAATGTCCGTGGCTGTCTCCTCCTGATTGGTGGAGTTGGCCCAATAGCCGTAGCGCCACTTCTGTGACGTCATAGAAGTGTTCAAATCTGGATCAATCTGTATGAGATCCGTTGCAGCCCCTTTTTAAGAGATTTGGGTATGGAGGAAAATAGAGAGGGTTGTGTTTTCTGACACTTGGTGAGTTCCCTGGAACACCGGGGACACATATTCATGTAGAAAAGACGTACAAAAGTGCATTTTGCATGATAGGTCACCTTTAAGTCTTATGGTGGTTCCTTTCTTGCCTTTACCATACCTCTATTCTTCAAAGAGCATTGTAGATTTGACTTAGGGTTAGCTTAAATTGTTGGCTTGTCTGCTAACATCACCGCTCCTGCACATCTGTCTTCATCTTCCCACTTAATAAACCTATTTTACTTCAATCAGGAGAGAAGGTTTTGATGTAAGAATACATATTTATTGCAGAGATACGCGAGGGAGGGGCTTAGCTTGACCCTGGTGGTGNAGGCTTGATCAAACATTTCAAATGGTGAACTAAAAGTTATTTATAGTTGAAATGTTAAGCTTAAAGTTCCCATGTCATGCTTTTCCGGTTATTACCCTTCCCCTTGTGTGTTATGAAGGTTTTTATGCATGTAAACAGTCTGCAGAGTCAAAAACCCTCAAAGTACACCCTGTAGCGAGTAAAATGATGAATAAACTGTTGGAATAGTTGCAATGGATTACATTTATTGGTTTAACCGTTGAGCTAAATGTAATGGATAAACTAAGTTTGGTGAAAGTAATAGATTAGAAGTTGAAATGGTTAGCATTATTTAAAAGAAACGGTTACATGGTTAAAAAGTCCAGTGTCTGCCACTACAAGAAGTAGGCCTAACTGTTCAAGTAAGTAAGTCCTAAACACTGATTATTCTATTGTATGAAGCATATGTTGTGACTTTACCCACAGTTATATCAATTAAAGTGTTAAAAATAATTCAGTTTGTAATCCATTTATTTAAAAAAGAAAATATGAATGGTGGATTAGGGACCAGGCCAATGGGTTAAACCTGTCACTCTTGAAGAAACAGAACAGTCCAATATCTCTTTCTAGCAAACCCGATCAGATTAACCATAGCCTCTCGACTCTGAAAACATTTGCAGTTTATTTAAAGAAAGGCAGGAAACCAGATCACTTCTGCTTTCCGGACAAGTGTTCTTTACTGCAGTGACATGGTGATGGTGTAATCGGCTGGCGGAGGCAGTGGATTAGGAGGCTGTTGTTTATTTATTCAATATATTCAGTTTAAAGAAGTAGATATGCATTTTATACTATAAAGTATAAAATGCATATCTACTTCTTTAAACTGAATATATTGAATAAATAAACAACAGCCTCCTAATCCACTGCCTCCGCCAGCCGATTACACCATCACCANTTTGGGATTGGGCCGATATCTCCGGCGGTAGAGAAGACCCTCTCCAGTGTGGTTAATGTTTGCTGCCATTCTCCTGAACCGCTTCGCACTTTCAATCGCAATTTAACAAATGGTTAAACAAATATGATTCTAACCATCTAAGTGTTTGTGAAGAAAAGTTAAAACTGGAAAGCTTAGATATGAGTATTTTATGATTAACAGTGTCAAAAGCCTTTTTTAGGTCAAGAAACACAGCTCCTACAACACCACCTTTATCCATTTTTGATTTGATTTGTTCTGTAAAAAAACAGTTGGCGGTCTCTGTTGAGTATTTTGCCCTAAAGCCAAATTGCATAGGATGCAGAGAAAATGTACTAGTGCTTAAATGGTCAATGATTTGCTCAGACACAAGTTTCTCAGCAACCTTTGACACTGTAGGAAGGATACTAATTGGCCTATAGTTACAGGAAGACATGGGGTCTCCACTTTTAAATATTGGGATAACTATAGCTGGCTTCAGTCAAATTTCAGACTTGATCTGACAAATAAAGTTTTATCGTATCGTATCTTATCGTATCGCTTCCAAACACTTGGAAACATTCCCTGACTGAAGGAGAGGTTAATCATTTTGGCAATAGGATTAGAAAGTGTTGTGCTGAGATCTTTTAGCATAACCATGTCCATGCCAAGTATATCCTTTGTTCTCGATGCTTTAAGTGATCCAATCACTTTTATAACTTCAGATTCAGTGATATTTCTTATGCTGAAAGCCGGCTCAATTGTATTAAAATAACAAAAATGTATGCAGTCAGGTGAGAAACACTGTGCAATGGTTGCAACAGAATCAATGAAGTAGTGGTTTAAAACTTCAGCTATGTCAGCTGGATTGTTTATAAACTTTCCATTGACTTTAAGTTCAAGCTGTTTTCTTTCCTTATATTTATTTCCAGTGAATAGTTTTAACTGTTTCCAGATCATTTTAGAATTACCCCCTGCCTTGTCTATTATAGTCAAGAAGAAGTCTGCCTTAGCCTTCCGTAACTTCTTAATGACTTTGTTCCTCAGCATAGCAAAGTGATGCCTGTCATGGCTTAATTTAGTTTTGATTGATTTTTTTAGGACTAGATCACGTTCTTTCATCAGTTTTAAAATATCGTCATTTATCCAAGGGACAGTGTTTTTCTTATTTTTCTGCTTGAATTTGCAATTGAAATCTCTGATAGTGCTCTCTAATGTTTTTGAGAACATTTTACTGTCGTCTTCGTGGTCTATTCCCAGCAAAAGATCATCCCATTTAATATGTTGAACAGCATTTATAAAGGTCTCATATTTGTTTTTGGGAATTCCAAAAGAATCATTTTTCCTGAATGAAGGGCTAAATCGCCTCTTGGTTAGGTTCCTGGCGATTAGAATCATATTGTGGTCAGAGAGACCAGTTAACATATTAAAAGATTTAAAAATTCTCTCTGGTTTGTTACTAAAAATTAGATCAATTTGTGTCCTGGTGGAATTAGTGATTCAACGCGTTTTTTTACTAGTTTGTTATCACTTTGAAATTCACATCTAATGAACCACATATTTCATGTCTATGACATTGGTTTCTGCTGAGGTAAAACATCACCTGGGAAAATAGTTCATTATTTATGTTTATTATTTAATAGGCATGGATAAATGGTGTCAGCAGAAAAAGAGTAGACAATGTGTTATTCATTTCAATTAATTTATGCATCTAATTTTCTATCTAGTCAATTTCCAAAAGTACCACACTAAAAGATGTTGGTATATACACTTACAGCTTGTATCCACATGGAGGCAGAATTTTCATAAAACAGAACACAGGCCACCAACCGTGTTACAGTGTGAAGTCTTGTACCCTATACACAGCTGTATGCAGTTTTCAGTAGTTTAACCTTGCAGTAAGTTAGTGTTGCTGTAGGAATAAGGATAACACTATTGTTAACATTTAAATTTCAAACAAAGTCTCACATGTGAACAAAGGAGATTAATGTTTTGTAATTGTCGACTTCAATCCTTCACAATGCGGAAGGGAAACATGCATGACATAATTTGTTTATTTTCAATGACCCCAAATTATCCATAACAATATGTTAATGTGTTTCAGTTTCAGTAAAGCTGCACCGGACACCATAACACTCTCAATAATTGCAAACAAAAGGCAGACGAATCACAAGCTCCACCTCATGAAATTTTTTTAATATGCCATCTTAATATGCCTTTACATATAACAGTTCGCTCTCTTTAGTTCTGACGGTGTTGAGCTGTGAACCACAAGCCACATTCCTGTAGTCATGAGGCCGAGCTGATCTGAGTCACACGCTGAGACAGGGAGAAACAGAAAGAGAGAAGTCAGAATGAAACTCTGCTAGGGCTCATTTCATTGTGAAAGTACGACACAGTCTGTAAGCAAGACATGGTTACTTTCAAGGGATCTACTACAGAAATGGGCTGAAAAAGGAATACAATCATCACAATGTTGACAATGGAGGTATGTAATTCATCATGGGACTTTCTGGTTTCACTTATACTGGGTTTGGTTTCAAGACCTCACAGTCTTAAAGGTGGGCTTCTCCAATGAAACATGTCGGGCAGCCACAGAAAAAAATCAAGCTTGTTAAATGAACCTTTCACCCTAAAAAGTGACTTCCTTCACCTATTTTCTATACCCTTAAATTCTATGAGAGCATTTGATTGCATGAACGTTCAAAACAATGTGGGGGATTAAGTGTCCGGAGTATGGCATCCCAGCAAATATCAGTGTAACAAAAAAGATCATGGGAATTTCTTGTTTGCAAGAATTGCACTATATAGACACATATACACACTTATTTAGTTCAGCAGTATGCATAACAACACATAACCAAACCAAGATGCAATTTTAAGATAAGGGATTGTCGGTTGTGTTTGTACTGATAAGCTCAAGAAATACAGTAAATGCTATTTCCTCTATCGAGAAGTAACACTTATGCCTGTATTTGAACACAGCCCTCTTCTTGCACATGTATGATAAATAGTGTGCTTTCTTTATCTCCTTCTGAACAGGTGTCGTATAAGCAGGCAATGTTGCATTAACCCATCACTGTACCCTGTATGCAAGGGCTGGTTTGCCTTCGCTAACTGTACGGAGGCTCAGTCACTGGTACATTTTTATATACAAAGCCATGTTGGGGAAACTTCCATCCTACATCTGCTCCCTAATCTCACAGCGAATTTTAAGTAGCTACTGCCTGAGATCGCATGCTGTGTTTTTATTAAATGTGCCAACTGCTAGGACTGTCTTAGGGAAGATGGCATTTAGATGCGCAGCTCCACTGTCTTGGAATAGTCTGCAATTGAAATGGAAACTGAGCAATCTGGTGCCACTAAATGTTTTTAAAGCTCGGTTGGATGCCACTCAATCGGAAGCTGTTGGTACCTGTTCATGTGGATAGTTATGTAAATTGTAAATCCCTGTAACGATGCTGTATGATGTCCTTTTTGTTGTTCTGTTTATGTTTTTATGTTTCATGTGGAACCTACTTGAGCAGGTCTCCCTTGAAAAAGAGATCAATTACATTACATTACATTACATTGCATTTAGCTGACGCTTTTATCCAAAGCCACTTACAGTAAGTACATTCGACCAGGAAGATACAACCTTGAAGAAAACAGAATCATATAAGTACATCAGGTTTCATAGAGCCAAACATTGGTCAATGATCTCAATGGGATACACCTGGATAAATAAAGGTTTGAAATGAAATGAAATGATAAATAGGGCCACAGTCAGTATTGCTTTATTTACATGTATGGAAGTGGACATTTTAGAATAATAGCAGAGAAAGCAGTTATACTGCAGGGGCGAAAGTCATATAAAGTAGAGCATTGAGTGTTTACACCTCAGTGCTAAAATGTGGTGTTGTCACAAGCAGGCAGGGGAGAAGGAGAGCTGGCTATTACTTTAAATAGAACAACTAACTGTCTATGTCAGGAAATGTGCTGTGGAGAGTCATGACCAAACACAGCTCTTATCCTCCATTAACAGGCTGAGCTGCACTGCAATGATAATACATGACATTCTGGACATTTTCTTTAAATGCAGGACAGATATTGGCAACTATAAAGGCTTATAAAGTATAAAATGCATATCTACTTCTTTAAACTGAATATATTGAATGCATAAACAACAGCCTCCTAATCTACTGCCTCTGCCAGCCGTTCACACCATCACCATGTCACTGCAGTAAAGAACACTTGTCCGGAAAGCAGAAGTGATCTGGTTTCCTGCCTTTCTTTAAATAAACTGCAAATGTTTTCAGAGACGAGAGGCTATGGTTCATCAGATCGGGTTTGCTAGAAAGAGACATTGCTACATGACTGTTCTGTTTCTTCAAGAGTGACAGGTTTAACTCTTTTTTGCGGGCAGTCTTGCTGTGTTGACAGATGCGGCCCACCTCCTTGCCGATTTAATCAGCTTCCTCATCAGCCTGTTGTCCCTCTGGCTGTCCTCCAGACCCGCCACACACAGTACTGACATTTATCTAGCAGAATTTTGTTTTCAACTTTATTTTTACTCATATTTTCAGACAAAAAGAGTGGGAAAGCATTATATTACAGCATTATATTAGTTACAGAAAAGTCAAATGGAGACTTATTTTTTTTGGTACATAGTAACGAATATTCTAAAACTAGTGGAGACTTAAGACCTTCAGTGCTAATTCAATTGATTGTTGTAATGGGCGGCCCCAATATTTATTTGTTCTATTAATGCTTTCTCCTTACGTTGTGTTAATTTATAAAAAATGCTTCGAAAAAAAAGGTCAGATGTTTCTTCTTTTATCCTTTCTGAATTTAAGTGATATAACTATTGATATTGTAAAACCCAATTAGAATGTTTGTAATCTGCAATAACATTTCTAAAGTTAAATAAATCAACACATTTCACAAAAGGATGTTTGACGGTGCTATAGCTTTTTTTTAACTTCTCTAAATGTATCCAAATGTCCTACAATTTAAACTCTGAACACCTCCTCTATTTTTAGAAGTCGACAACACCTGTCTTTTGTGCACGAATGTTAAAAGACCGTGGTGTGTCACAGAACAAAACAAAAAAGGACAACAAAGCTGTAAAGAGTCTCTAATGGTCGCCCCAAAAGAGCTGTTAGACTTCTAATTTGAGTACGTACTCACTTATTTACCCGCTCGATGTCAGCATACGAAATAAAAAAAATAAATCTAAGCAACCTCAAATAGGAGTAATAAAAAAATCCTCTACGTCGACTATCCTTTACTACCAATTCTTTTCACCTGTTGGCGAAAGACGGGGAAGGATGGGTCTCTCTCTTATCAAACCAGGGTTTACAACACACACATAAAATGTTGGAATGATAGAATTGCTCATCTCTCTCTTTGTGTCTCTCCTGAATCGAACTGGAATTTCTTCTATACTTACCGGTGACTCACCTCGTGGCGAACTACGAGACCTCGTCTAGAGCGATTGTGTACCTGTATCCCGCGGAGCGTGCCGACCGCAAACAGGACGGACTCGGAGGCAGCAGGACTATCTTCACCATCTCGATTCTATGTACGATAAAGGTTACTAATATGTGACCCATTAAATAATTAAGGTGATGTATAAAGGTAATACAATAACTAACACCTGGTCATCGACGGGGGGGTGTCACCGACGTTATGTATACTGTAACTAAGGCGTTATATATAAACTCTTTTTTTTCTTACTCAACACCATACCCCTGGTGAATTGGTTTTTTGTAATGGCGACACGAGACGAGGTCCAGGCCGGTCTACCCATATAGTAACACACCGACAGCATCGACCAACTCTGGACTAGACAGAAAAAGGGAAAGGACACAACCACCGGACACCGGAACACCGAACCGGCACACTCGACTCTGGGGGGGTCACCGATACGGCCCGACAGGTCTGACCACCTCGTGTGACTGTCCCTTCGACGAGGTTAATTCCAAAAAGTTTACTTATTACAAGTCTGTTTGTTCCTGGTCGACGTATTATATTAAATGGTTATAAAAATACCTACCTTAGCGTAGANAATTGTTTGTTTTTCTCTAAATCTCTCTAAAAAGGTAAAATGTCACTTGTTTTGCATCAATCTTGATACAGGGTACTTATTATATTTTATAGTTTGAATTCCTAAAGCTTTTAGTCTACTATCTCATCATTCAAGGGTGGTTTTCACTATAAGTAATGTTTATTACTATTATATGTTATGTTCAATCTGAATTTACTTTAAAATAAAAAAAATCGATATTGATTCTGACTGTTCTACATCCAACTCACAGGTTTATCATTGCTTTGAGAAAAAAGATTATTAAGTTACCCCTTTTAGAAGTGAAGATATAGTAAATTGTTCTGGGAATGTCATTTTCGAGCCTGAGGCCTGAAAAACAGGCTCGGGGCTTAACTGGTTAAGTGTATTTTGTGAGCTCCTTTTGCATGTTTATTTAGGAAACTGGCTGTTTACACATCAGGTAAGAAGTCAAATGCCCAAAGTATCGACTTTGTGAGCATTTATACTTACTATACATTTATACTAAAACAACACATTTTTCATCACATAAGACCAAAAGAAAGTAAAATGATACATGTCTTTGTGCAGCTGCAGATTCTGAGATAAAAGTGAATAAGCTGTAGGACACTGCCGTTGTTTTTCTCTCGGTTAGGCAAACTTAATTTAAATTGATGCATTATGTTAACTTTGGCTTTGACTGTTTAAAATAAAAGTAGTTTGACTTGTTTTACAAAGGTTCTAGCAATGGATATTTTCAGAAATAGTTAAATCATGCTACTGATTGCATCCTTTTGTTATCCAATTTTAGCAAACACCTATGTATGAATAAGTAATGATGCAAGTTGACCTTTACTGATGTCAGAGTGTGTCTCCTACCTTACAGGACGCATGCAGGCTGATTACAAACGGCTACTGTAAATCCCATCCTGACATGTCTGTCGGTTAACAAAAGCAAACAGGTGAAGAAGGTGTAGCGGTGTTTGACTCCTCCACTGCTGCTGGATGTGCTGCTGCTGTGAGCTGAGGAGAGAGGGTGGAGTGTGAGTGTGTGTGTGTGTGTGTGTGTGTGTGTAGATAGGGAGGACCTGTCATGTGCAGCAAGTACAAGCAGCCAGCAGAAAAACAAAACTCTTTTTTTCCTCTGAGGTATCTTTTGTGCTGTAATGGCAGGTGAGGTCCAGCAGGTGTCCTCAGTTGATATCATCATTATGTTTGACAAAAGGGTGTGGACGGACATCCTGAGGTATTTAAAAACGCAATCACGTATTTAAAAACGCAATCACATGTTCACAATACAAATATGTTTGAAGGCCCGTGTTGGGAGTACACACGCTGCAGACATTATTCCAACTGTAACCTGATGTAACTCCATGACTTTTAGGAACACCTTTATGTTAAAACTACTGGTTAGTTGCTGATCAGTCCAGAAAGAAGAGATAAACAAAAACATCTGGAAACCAGACCTTGACAGAAGCTGGGAAGTCTCTGAGGCTTTATAACTGCGGAAGATGAATAAAATATGAGTTATGCTGCTGGCTGATTGTGTAATTTGGTTTAAAACACGATAACTTTATCAAAAATGTTTGGCTTATGACCTCAAAATGGTGTGATAAGGGATGGGATTTGATCAACAATAACCATATTACTTATTTGATTAATAAAGAAAAGAATCATCAGCTGCAGGTTAACAACACAGTAAAAACTGGCTGCTGTATGCCAGTGACTCACATTTCTGTATGACAGATTTCACATTTACATAAAATAAAATAAACATATTCGGCACAACAGTTTGTGGAAGCTGCTCTTTATTTGTAAAAGAAAGAAAAGACTTCAGTCATTGTCTGCTACACGTTCTAATTACATAAAGAAAATATCTGCGGAGACAAACGCAGAGAATATCCTGAATCAAACTTAGGTAGAGTCAAATTTGATTGAATTGCTTTCATATTTCATACATCTTTCACTTTTGAACTCAAAGAACAGTCAGTTTTTATATACACACAGAGCGCCGATCAACAGTGCTCCTCCGCTCCACCCTGGTCCTCTGGATCTTTTATACAATTAATTTACATCAAATCTGTGACCCTTTTTCCCCGTTAGCGTAGCGATGGCTAACCAACAAGCAGACACACTCCATCCTGTCACCCCGCCCCCACCCACTTCCACTGAGGAACGATAGTGTGGAAAGATGTGTGCAACATGAAGACAACTCGTTCACATTCAGAGTAAAGGCAGCCTTGAATACGGTCAGTGAGTTAATGGCATGCCAAGCTTAAAGCAAATGGAGCCCAGTGTGACGTTCAGATTTGTGGATTACGTGTTTTTCAACTAGACAGGAAACAATCCATTGCAAAAAACCCTAGGCACAGAATCGAATATATGCTGCTGACTGACTCATACTCTAACCCCTGCACTTTGAGTACAATGGAGATTGTGAAATCTTTCATCTAGTAAAAAGGTTTCTTAACACAAAACTCATAGAATATTTAGTGCTCTATCATTCCGCTTAATAGGTGTAATTTATATAATAGTTTTTTTTTAACTCTACCTCTCAATGATAGTCTGAGATCCTTGTTTAATGCTGAAGCACTCCCACAGCTGTTCAATGATAGATTTTACATTATTTTTTCCCCCCATTCTTAAACCAATAATCATAAATAAATACAAACAACACACGAGGAATGTCTACTGTAAACACGGTAAAAAAGACAAAAACTAAAACAGGTGTAAACGCCATTAGCATCACTACTTAGTGACAGTTAAATAACTGTAGAGAGTGGATGGCTGATGATCGGACCCCCTCCGCGCTGAACATCAAGCCTTTACATCCAACCACAGTATTTCCAAATACATAACATCAAAGTTTCTCAGCACCCATATCTATCTTTACAGAATACACTGTAAAATGGATAAGGAATCCTCTTTAAGGGGGTTTAGACAGCAGCATCACTCCACGTCTCGGACAAGTTACAGAATAATGGGTGTGAGCTACCGCCAAACGTCACTGGGACATGGTTACCATGGTTTCTGACAGTCGTTGCACCATTGTGTTCTTGACATGTCTGTATTTGGGGAGTGTGTGAATGTTTCGCTGTAGAGTTAGACTGCAACGAGGACAAAGCTTTGCTGCTAAGTGCTTCATCTTCCGAGAGACACTTTTTCTTCATTACATGAACTGCATCTGCAAGAAAGGTAACACACATTCTTAGTAAATTGCTTAAATGAGAATAGAAATAATCAATAAAGGTAATTGACTGTTTGCAAAACCCTTCCCCAGAACAGCAATAGCTTATATGTATAATAAAATAGCAGGTGTGGTAAACTCTGGATTTGTGTTGAGGTGCTGTTTATCTGGCTGTTCCTTGGCAGGTCTGGTTCTCCTTGGCTTCTTAAAACCAAAGATATGAGAACATGTGTCGCTCTCTGAGAGAATTAAAGAGCAGGAACATTTAGAATCAGTGCATCATCTAATTGGCTCTTCTGACAGGCCTATATACCACCATCAAACAACCTTATCAAAAAATATAAGAAAATTATTATTATTATAAACACTTTTTAAACCAAAGACTTCTGTGAGCGTAAGCCCATGGCCTTTAACATGATATCATGCAGACATTATTGTGCTAATTTAAGAAAATGTTTTCCCTTGTTTTAAAAAGGAGTCAGCTGAAAATATTAAAAGTCAGCCAGAGAGACCACATTTTAAACCAACCCATAGAGCTAATGTCAACTTAATTACCACTATTGAAGAAATAGCGGCTCAACATTAATCTACAACAATTTTCTCTTGACGACATTTGTGTTTCATGGTTTTTAAAATATAATTTTTGTAGACAACACTGCCTAATGATAACTTGCAGGACAGAGCAAAGCAAACAGTCAACTGGTTAAACTCAGCAGTGGCTGCAAGCTTCAGTTGACACAGGTTGGAGCAATACGTGATGACAGTGCAGGGGCAAAGGGTTAGAATGAGTCTAGCTATGTTAAAGACACATTACATCCATTAAAAAACAGCAAGCAACAAGGGTCAAAATAAAACAGAAAAAAGAAAAGTAAACATGTAGCTAATCGGATGAGGGGGACATCAAGTATGTTGAAAGAAAGGGGAGTTAGCAGTGAGCGTGCAACACATGCAGGAGCAACCGCTAGCAAAGAGCATGCTGTACCTAAAGAGACGCTCTACAAGAAATCCTTGAGAGAGAGGTGTGCAAACGGGTCCTGTCCAGGGGCTCGGAGGGGGCTCTGGCTGGAAGGACTAGAGGCTGCGGAGGGCTATTTCGGGACCAAATACAGGAAGTAGGAGGACCAGAGGAGAAGTCAGAGTCAGTACAGAGACTGAAGCAGGGATGAGATTAGTTTGGAGAGGCTGTCACGTATGAAAAAAGGGTTAATAAAAAGGAGTACTTTTTGGGGGGGGTCAAGACTGAGATGATTCACAGTTTTGCTCATCATAAGAGTGATGGGTCCATTGTTAAAACTGTCATCATCTTCAGCGGTACTCACACCGACAACAAGGCTTACACGGTGACTAATTACGATACGCGTCACGGCACAATGGATACACCTATTTACTCAACCTGATAACTGCGCAAACAGATACTGACTTCATTGTGCATCAGCTCGGGGGCGTGGTCAGACTGCTGATCACCCACCTGAGCGCTGGACACAGAGCCGAAGGGGTTGGGAGGCCTCATCACCGGCTGGGAGTACATCATGGTGGGGGGGTTCATCATCCCCATAGAGCCCATCTGTTGAGGCTGCGCAGAGATGAGAGGTGTCATGTCAGTGGGGGTGCATTGGCTTAAAAAAAAAAAAATGAAGACACTATGTGTAGAGTTTATAACTTTAAAGGTAGAACACTTTTTGGTGTATTATTTGGTCTGTAGTCTGTCATACAATAGTGACAATTTATTCAAGACCAAGAATATATATTTAAAGGATGTGTTATATTAATAATGACTAAGATAACACAAGCACATTTGATGAGTAAACTTCCTTGTTATAAAATACAGATTAATTTAAGCTTCATCTTTGAATTCATAATGTTTCATAAAACCTCTAGAGGGCGCTAAACCCAAACATTTCAAACTCTACACATAATGGATTCTCATTCAACAAAACGTACGTATACAGTGTTACTGTATAATATTTGAAACTGTTAATCATTATGAAGAATAATCATATCATGCAACGAACAGTGCTGTCTGTGTGCATTCCATACATTACCCCTCAAAAGTGAAATAAATTAAAAAAGACAACCCTGTGTCAGTGAAAGTGGAATAATAATAAACTGAATGTGCTTTAAATAAAATTTGATTTTCGTTACAACAACTTTCAAAACAGAAAAGTCTCTTGATCCAGTTAAACTCAATCAATTTCAATTCATTCTCGAAACATAAAAGGAACAGGTAAATTCATCTGATTCAGCAGCATTTCGGATATTATATTATATAAGAGTTCCTAAAAGCTACTAGATCTACACTGTACATTTCCCAGAATACTGACCATGCCGTATCCCATCATGCCTGTGGGTGTGGTGGCAGGGAAGGCCATGACTGACGATGGCTGAGGTAAAAACAAACAGGGTAGTGAGAACACAAACTAGCAGCATAACAATACATCATCCACCATTATTGGGCAATAAACTGACAGAGCAGCAGAAATGAGGAGCACTACAATTAGAAATCTGTGCGTCACCATGGAAACGGGGTTCCAGGTCGTGGACGGCGCCGCTTTGAGCTGCCAGCCGGTGCCGCCGGTCATCCTCTTCTCCCCCGGCTGAACCCAGTGCATGTCGCTGCAGATTAAGACGACAGTGGATGTTAGCAACAGTTTGTATCTGCCCTAAAAGCACAACGCTGCTGCTGTGTGTGATGCAGAGTGTGTGTGATGCAGAGTGTGTGTGATGCAGAGTGTGTGTGATGCAGAGTGTGTGTGATGCAGAGTGTGTGATGGAGAGTGTGTGATGGAGAGTGTGTGATGGAGAGTGTGTGTGTCTGTTAAAGCCACAGAGCGCTCATCCATTTATTACTTTTTCATCGTGCCGTTTCCAATCCCGAGGTCTGAGAAAAGAAAAAAAGACAGTTCAATGGGAAGGTCTTAGACGTCAATGCCTTAATGAGCATGCACTTTAATTAGAGGAGCTGGAAGCCACAGCATCACACTCACTGCCCACAAGGTTAGCCAGGGAGGAGTCAAGGTCATCTGACACCAGCTTGTCCGGCAGCAGACCGCACGCCTGGCCGGAGCCGGCATGGGTCGGTTTCAGGATGCCGCCAGAAATATCTGACAAGACACAGAGACAATAAACCCATGTATACTTGTTGGGTTACACATATATATCTTCAAAGTGTTTTGTCAGCAGTAGTTTAACTATTAAAAAGGATAGAGATAAGTCCAGGACTATATCACTCTATTCTTGTATTATGTTGTACTTATCAAGATCAGTGATGAGTCTGAGTAAATTGTTCTCATTTTACTTTTTCAAGAATATATTAAAAAAGAAAAACATGAAAAATGCAGAGAATGTTTTGGACCTTTTAGAGTTTTTTCTTTAAAAAAATAATCTTTAAATGCTAAGGACAGAAAAGGCAGACTGCTACATAAACTAAAAGGAGCTTTAGTGTTTTGGGAAAGTAGTATAACTTTCACCTTAGTACCTAGCGATTTTAATTTGAGATTCATGTTTACTTGACTTAAAACCATCATATTGCAGTTATTGAATGTAAATCCTCACCATCACAATCGAGGCTGTTGTTGCCTGCGGCTTTGGCTCCAAAGACGGACTCAAAGTCCACCTGGAGTCCTCCAGCCGACTGCTGAGCAGCGGCCTGCGGCGTCGAGTATCCTTCACAAGAGATGGAGACAGCTGCAGTTACAGAGATAAAAAAAAGTGAAAACTGAACATTTGGACTTTGTTTTCTGCACTGGCCCGTGTAGAACAGTGTCCATAGATGCAACGGTAGAAACTGGTTTACCCTCAGGAGTTTGTAATACTTGATTTTGCATGATTTTTTTTATTTCACTCAGGCCGTTACTTAATAGCACCTTGAAATCTGTAAAAGTTAAATCCTTGTCCTCAAAAAACATTAAAGCTTCCATTTAAAAAAATATATATATATTGTTTTGACTCAAATGTTGTCTGAATGGAAGTTCCAAATGTAAGATGAAGTTTGAATGTAGTGTGGTTATTTTAAACCATTTCTAAACCATTTTTACAGAACAATTGAACAGAGAGCTGAGTGCTACCACTTTCTCCACAGAATAGCAAAATAAATCTGTGGCCGAGTGCGCCGCAGAGCCTTCAGTACCTCTGAATAGACCTGCTACAGAGGGCTCAGTGGGGAAGGGAGCCTGGTGTGGGAGGTGCTGAGCAATGGACACTGGACCACAGAAGGAGTCTGACACGCCACAGGAAGCAGGACGAGAGAGACAAAGAAGAAAGAGAGGAGAAGAAAAAGAGCAAAAGGAAAAAGCATTTCAAGACCAGGCCAAAGAGACAGGTGGGAAATGACAGCAGTACAGGCAGAAAGAAGACAGATAACATGATTGTAGTTGTTCAGTTCTGAGTGTTTTAAGTACAGCTTAAGATTAATAGAAGGATAAAATAGTGTAGAAAAGTATTGTAGCTACCAAAAGGGGGGGATTAAAGGAATAGTCTGACATTTTGGGAAACTTCCTGCTGAGAGTTGGATAAATAGAGCAGTGAAAAACAATCAAATACAAAATAAAAACCTCTCCTTTTGGTTTCAGAGCAGAAATAAAGGTGTGGAGTAGCAGACGAACACACATATACGAAGGTTATCAATCTTCTCCAGGCTAGAGGACAAATCATTGTATTTCCCAAAATGTCAAACTTTTTCTAGTCTATGACCACATTTCTACTGTTTATATCTAAATAGGAGCCCTGAGGGGAGTGCATGGGACCCTATGTTTGCCAGGGCTCAGGAAACATAGGCTGGGATGGAGAGCCATCATAGTACCTGAGATTGAGTGTTCTATCCGAACTGTGCGTTTGTAATTGGTTGAAACGGATGAGTTTGTGTCAATAAAGGGATTGTAACGATCTGGAGAATCGGTAAAAGAAGAACAGGTTTTAACTTAAAAGCTCTAAGGCATGATTGTATAACAATGCAACACCAAACTTAAATTTGAATAGAGGATGGAAGGTAAAGCGAAATGGGTGTAGGGCCTCTAAACATAGCTGGAGCTTGGTATGAACTGCAATGAGGATTGCTTTGAAGACAGATAAAAGAAGATCAATTAAGAGACAGAAAATCAACAGTCAGCACAGTAAGCATGCAGGCTAGTCATGCTTTTTAAGTGGCAACAGAGAAGTGAACAAGAGCGACAAGAAGACCTTTGAGGAGAAACAAAATGAGTCATTACCACCAAACATTTCATGACCAGATGTCCTAGAGGGAAAGCTAACACCGTCTGAAGACACGACAGGCAAGTGAGTGGCTTCGACAACGATTTTTGAGAGGAAAGGGTTAAGGTTTGGCATGGATTCATCTCCAGCTTCTGCAGAGGTGAAAGGATCTAGGCAGGCAGAGGAAAGAGAGACAGAGAAAAAAGACAGACAAAAAGAGTGGAGAGGAAGAGGGGGGAATCAGAGTCAGACAACAAGAGAAGGACAGCATGCAGAAAAGACCCAGAATGTTGAAACAGATGTTGGAGGTGCTGAGAGGCCGCTGTGTACCTGCCCACGCTGTAGCCACTGGAAGCCCTGAGGAGCCCGACTGCATGGAGGCCTGGAAGGCCTGCAGGTCAAAGAGGTCGCTCTCCATCTTCACTGCACTGCAGAGGGGAAAGAAAACCAATGTTTAACAACGTTAAAAAGAGACCCCCTTTCTCATGTGAAAAAACAACTAAAAAGGTAGCCAAAATAAAAATGTTAAAGTCCTGATTCAAAGGTTGGAGTCAAACATACCCTTTTCGTCGTAAAATACACTTCTCTATATTTATAGATGCGAACACGGTGTATGTTGTGTTTTTTTTCTGCCTATTTGTTTAAGATGTTACTCTTTATTTCATAACTGTTGTGTTCCACATGCACTGCCATGAAGATTGATTATTTTTTACATTTTGTTTGGACAAGATAGGGTTTTGTTATTGGACGGAAAATATTGGTAGTTTTTGGGAAAATGGCATGAACTAAAAGTGTTAGTTCAGTGAAAGAGAGAACATTGAATTCTGAAGGTGTAGTTTGTATTTTTTACATAAATGACATAGGTGTTGTTATTTGTTTATTTATTAGACTAAAAAAAAGGTTTAAGGTTTTTAAATGACCTCCCATGAAGAGTATGAACAGACAATACACATCTATATAGAGACCTTTTCTAAGTTATCTAAAGTGGATGAATGTTTAAGGGACTAGATAATTGCAGCATTGATATAAAATAGTGGGAAAAGAACATAACTAAAATATATCCTGTCGATGTATGCGTACCCGTTGGAGCAGCTGGGCGTGGAGAAGAGGTCGATGGCTGGTGCTGTGCTGATGGTGCCCCCGGTGGTGGAGACGGGCGATGTGTCGGTGGTGGCGAAGGAGGGCCTCTTGGAGAGCTCTTTGAGCCTCTGTTCCTGAGTGAAGAGAAACTTTCATTCAAACATACAGGCAACAACTGGGAATATTAAAGTGCAAAGGTGTTGTTTTTAAAACAGAAAGTCCACCTTCAGAGCTTTGAGTCGAGCCTGTTCCTCTTCCAGAGCCGCCTGCTTCTCCCGCTCGTCCACTTTAGTGAAAGACATGCCTGTGCTGGCCAGCGATGACACTGCATTTGACAGAGTGCTGGCCCTGGAGGAAAGAGACACAAATGTACTCTGCATTAAATTGGTTTATTCTTTTTTCTATTATACATTTGTATCTGTGCACTTTTCTCAAATTGCTTTACTTTTGACATACCGTCATATTTTCAGCTCGTGCGAATGCTTGCTATACAAATCGTAGTCAAAATAAAAGTTGACTAAAAGACTGACTTGATTCAGCACAATCTAATCAAACGTTATATCTCTGAGCAATATAAATTGGAAGACAGATTTGAGGAAGAGGAGAGAGGAGTTTAATGTACCTGCTGGCAGCCGTGGAGTCTTTGACCTTCTTGCCCTCTAAAGAGGCCAAGTGCTGCTCCAGAGCTTCCAGAAGGCTACTGGGAGCCTGCCGTGACAGAAAACACACAATCAGCAACTTCCTAAGACGTAGGAGATGTAGTCTACGTGGACATCCAGACCATAAAGGACAGTGGTGGGCAACCACGATGGAGCAAAAACATCCCACACCATGAATTACACCAAACAGCCAATTTATGCCTTTGATTAGGAGGTTGAATTTGGGCCAGAAAAACTAGCTTTGGGCTAACAGTTACCCACCACTGATGAATGACTGCATTCCAGCCAAAAAGCTACTTTGGATGAGAGTCACATCTACGTGGGATGACGTACTGCAGCACGACTCTTCAACAGCCGGGGCGTTGTTGAATCGGCCGTGTCTAAGTACAACGGGGCAGCCACTCTACAGGAGATGAGCTACACTGGTTTACACCTCAATAACGTGACCAAAGTGAACAGAAATTTACCACAGCGAGGGTTTTTTCCTTCAACTTTGTTTCACCACGATGTAGGAGACAGAGTCAGAGCAGAGGCATGCAGAAAGACAACACTGAAGCAAGTCACGGACATAGAAGAAGAGTGAAATGATAGTACTTACACAAACTGTGAACTAAAGTGGAAAGATAAGGGGGAGAATACAGAATATAAAGGTGGTGACAGTCAGAGGGGGGATGCATTTTGGCTGCAGTTCTCCGGGGTAACATGTTTCTGTTAAATTGGTTCCCCATAGCACAACAGTATGTGCACTTCATCTAACTGTCACTGTGCAGATTTACTGAGTGGACTGCAATTACTTTAAAACACTTATTGGAACAACACCTTTATTTACTGTAGAAAGAAGGAGAAGAAGAAGGATAGGGCAAGAAGAAAAGGAGAAGAAGAAGAAGAAGAAGGACAAGAAACAGGAGAAGAAGAGCACCTCCTTTGGCAAACATGCGCTTGAGAAGGAAATCATGCAAAGTGTCTTATTTTAATAACTTTCTGTGTCTTGTGCACTAAAGTCTCGTTCAATCAAAACAACGCCGGTGATAATAACAGAGCAGTTAGAGCTCAAAATAAGAGGAAGAGAGCAAGGAAAGACTTCCTATTAAGAGCGAAAAAGCTATCTTCTCAGATTTTTCTCAAGGCTCGGTGCTTACCTGTGAAAGGTCTGGGATATCTCCTCGATCAATGCCCACCTGCTGTTGGACGAGAAAAAGAATTACAATCACGTCCCTGCAGCATTAAGGCATTTCACTGAACAAAAAACATCTTAAATAAGAGCAGAAAGGCGTTTCTGTAAAAAAAAAAAAAACATTAAGTTCTTGTTACCTCTGCTACTTTGAGGAACTCTGATATCCGGGTCATTCGGGTGAGAAACTTCTTGTAAATGTCCAAACCTTCTTTACATTGAGTCTTCTTCATATCAAAGTATTTCTCTATTTAGTGAAAAGAATAATTTTGGATGAGCAACCACAAAGAATTGGGCAGAAAATGAAGAGAAAAGGTGAAAGTGGTCTTACCGAGCAGGTTGATGATGCCTTCATTGTAAGCAGCGAAGAGCCTGATGGAGTCTTTGAAGAGCAGCATGAAGGCTGCATTGATGACTCCATTAGTCAGCTCGTTGGCATTGACCTGAGGGAAAGCAGTGGTTTATCTTAGAGCTCCCCCACAGCGATGTGTTGACGTGGATAAACAAACGACAGTAATGCATCTGCCTCAGTTTGCAGCAGCCTCTTCCAGCTGCTTTTTACTACACGAGCTGCAGCGCTGCGGGGGGCTTCACCTCAAACTCACATTGAAATCGAGGAGGGCATCCATCTGGTTCTGAATAATTGGGATGGTCTTCAGCAGCTTCTCTGTGTTCATGGTCCTCATTACGCCGTCCACTCTGTGCGGACAAAGCAAGAGTCGGATCAGGAGAGGGAAGAGAGGGGGAAGGTGGGGGAGGAGGGGAGAGACAGAGAGAGAGAGATGAGCAAACAGCTCCTAAAAAAACAGACTGAATGTATGTCGCTGCGTACCCGTCACGACGAACCGGTACTGGACTTGTAAAAAGGTATTCGGTTCAAGCCCGGTTAAAACCGTAACGTCGCGAACCGGTAACTTACGTAATATTGCTCCTTTTTGTTTCTAAACCATCTAAAAACCTTCCATACTATGATCGAGAAATGTTTGTGCTGAGAAAAGACGAAAAAAATTGTTTTGGCTTCTGATATGGCGCCATTACTGATGACTCACGAAGTCCTCGCAAAGTATCGCAACTGGCTGGCGAAGATTCTCATGTTGTGACGAGTCAAAGAACTATTAGACATAGTATGACACTGACAGCGCGTATGCGCGTTAACTATTGTGAAGTCAAAGGCCGACCTGTCTGTAGTGAAACAACTTTCCTCGTTCAGTATTGACTATACGGTGATGATAAGTGACATGTCATAACCTGCAAAGACACACTCAGAAGGAAAAATGTACCTTTAAGAAACAGAGCATGTTGTTCAGAACACTTAGAACTACATGAACGACTTGTACTCTTGCATATCCGAAGTCTTGGTATGTACAGTCACTATGTATGTACGTTGTGTTGTGTAGTTAGTAACACATGTACAGTTCTAAAAAGACATGGGTGTAGACACAAGTTGGAAGGGGGCGAGCACAATAAACCTGACGAGTTTGAATTTGATTGACTTACTGTGTTTATTTTCAATTGATAATTAGCCCACAACATAAAGTTCACTTTAGTTACTCAACACAACTTGCGACACAATCCCGGACCTTATCAAGCCTCCGGAACCTGAAGCCTGAACCTCTGAGACGTTGATCCGGACTTGACACCCGAATGTGAGTTCCGGTACACACGCACTAGACTGAGATGTATTTCATTTGTTATGACAGATGTCATGGCTTAAAGCCCAAAAGATATCTCAGTTGTACACAGCATACTATAAGTAATAATACATACAAAAACTGTTTTGAAGATATCTGGAATATGTGTAAATTTGGTTTATTTCTGAATGTTTCTAGCCTACATAAAATACTTCAGATGTTTAGCAATAAAGATTATGATAGTTTGTCTGCAGACTCAAATACCGATTCCCTTCCTTTTCAGATATATCAAAAGTAAATAATTTTTGACAGTTTAATATTGTGCCGCAGAAGACAGAAAATAAATATAAAAAATAAAAAGGTCTTACCCGCGTTTAACTTTTGTGAAGTCCAAAGGCCGACCTGTCCTGTATGAAACAGCTTTCTCGTTCAGATACTCGACTATACCGTCCTGATAAATGTGGGACATGTCATAACTGCAATGAAACACAGAAGGAAAATGTACTTTAAGAAACAAGCATCATTTCAGAATAAACTTAAGAACTACGAGTGCAACAACAGCCAGAAATGCAAATTGTTACCTTGAGCCCACTTTTGTCCAGAAAGTTACTGAGGTTGAATAATGTATTCCCTTGAGGCCAAGTACTGGACAAACCGCTGTGAGAAGGGTGAGACAGGTTAACAAAAGCAACACCACACTCCTAATAGGTGACACCACACCACATTAACCGGTGAAATGCGGTGGGCCTGTGCATCTCTGAGGAAGCGTCACCGCTCGTTGCCTAGACCATGAGGTGCTGTGGTGTGATGGAGGAGACTTAACACCAGCTGGGTGGCTGGTGTTTAAGTCCTCTCATCACCACACAGCACCTCATGGTCTATGGCAACCGAGGTGACCTCCTCAGAATGCACAGGCAGACCATTTCACCGTTAATCTGTTACCCCTATTAGAGTGTGGTGTTGTTCTTTGTTGGAACCCTGTCTCCCTTCCCGTACAGCGGCTTTGTCCAGTACTTGGCCTCAAGGAATACATTATTCACCTCAGTAACTTCTCTGGACAAAAGTGGGCTACAAGGTTAACAATTTGATTCTGGCTGTTGTTGATCGTAGTCTAAGGTATTCACTGAAATGATGCTCTGTTTCTTAAAAGTACATTTTCCTTTGTGGTTTCCATTGCCCCAGTTATGACCCATGTCCACATTTATGCAGGAGGTATAGTCGATTATCTGAAACGAGCACAAAGCTGTGTTCATAACACACACAGACAGGGTCGCCTTTGATTCACAAAAGTTAAACGCGGGTAGCGAACCTTTTTATTTTTTATATTCTATTTTCTATTGCTTAACAATATTAAAGCCTGTCAAAAATATTTACTTTGTAATATACTCTGCAAGAAGAATGGTCCATTTAGTCTGCAACAAGCTTCATAATCTTTATGTGCTAAACATCTGAAGTATTTATGTAGTCTAAAACATTCAGAAATAACCAATTACAATATTCCAGTATCTTCAAAACAGTTTTTTGTATTATTAATTACTGTATAAGTATGTCATTTGTATCACTGAATATCTTTTGGGTTTAAGCATGACATCTGTCCATAACCAATGAAAATACATTCAGTCTAGTGCGTGTACCTGGACTGCACCATTCGGTTCAAGTCCGGACTCCAAGTCCCAGAGGTTCAGGTTCAGTCCGGAACTCTATAAAGTCCGGACTTGTGTCAAGTTGTGTAGTAACTAAAGGAACTTATTGTGAGCTAAATTACTCATTGAAAATAAACACATCATCAACTCAAAATTCCAAACTGCGTCAGGTTTAATTGTGCCTTCCAGAGCTCTGTGTCTACACCCATGTCTCTTTCTAGAACTCACATCCTGTTACTAACTACACCAACCACAAACTACATACCAATAGTGATGTACATACAAGATCGACCTAGTGCAAGCAGTAAAGGTCTATGTGTCTTCTTGTTAAGAACAACAGCCATATTGACATTGGTCTGGGCTGAAGTCGTTGCTCTTCTCGGCAGACACTATCATCACATCACATACAGAGAGAGTTAGCTTAGCTAAGCACTACAACCAAATATGGCAACCGAGCATCCCACAGCTGTCAGTGTCCACTGATGGTCTAAGCCAGCTCCCTTGACGTCACACAGATCCTTCGCGAGCAGTTGCGATATTTTTGCGAGATTCGTGGAGTTCAAACAAACATATGGCGCAATATCAGAAGGCCAAAACAATGTTTTTCGTCTTTTGCTCAGGCAACAAATTTCTCGATCTATGGAAGGTTTTTAGATGGTTTAGAACAAAAAAGGGAAATATACGTAAGTACGCGTTCCCGACGTTCCGGTTTTAACCCCGGCTTCGAACCGAAACTTTTTTACCAAGTCCAGTACGCGGTTCGGCCGTACCGCGTAGCGCGCAGCACGTCAGTTCAGTCTGTTTTTTAGGAGGCTGTTTGCTCATCTCCTCTCTCCTCTGTCTCCCCCCACCTTTCTCTTCCCTCCTCCGTGATCCGCACTCTTGCTGGTTGTCCGCACAGAGTTGACGGCCGTATGACGGACCATGAGCACAGAGAAGCCCTGCTCGAAAGCACCCATCCCCAATTATTCAGAACGCCAGCATGGATGCCGCTCCTCGATTTCAATTGTGACGTTTGAGTGCACAGGCCCCCACGCAGCGCTGCAGCTCGTGCGTAGTGAAAATAAGCAGGCTGGAAGAGGCCTGCCGTGGGCAAACTGACGGCAGATGCATTACTCGCTCCCCGTTTGTTTATCCCACGTCAACAGCCCATCGCTGTGGGGGCGACGCTCTAAGATAACAACCATGGCTTTTCACGGTCAATGCCAACGAGCCTGACGTAATCCGCGGCAGTCAGTCAATGCAGCCCCTCAATGCTGCCTCCTTCAAAGACTCCCATCAGGCTATCGCGGCTTACACAATCCGAAGCAACATCAACCTGCTCGATACCACACAACCTTCACCTT
>NW_011369945.1:21072138-21088690 GCF_000735185.1 Notothenia coriiceps
TGTTTGTGTGTGTGTGTGTGTGTGTGTGTGTGTGTGTGTGTGTGTGTGTGTGTACAAGTCAGAGCTAAAGGCTGTGTGTGCATTTAAAAAAATAAAGTTAAATATCATGCAGCAATGTCAAAGAGGTGATACAAACTCCTCTTTTCAGATGACAGGTGATACCTGTGACCATCCACACACAACCCTGCAGGGTGTGGATTGAGAAAATGATAGTGGTGACGATTGAACAAATAAAGACAAATAGGACAGACGATTAAAAAAACACAAGCATAAAAAGGAGGAGCGCTGACAGAAGAGGAGGAATGAAACTTACAACCAGGGAGGGGCTCTGATAAAAAATATATATCCATGATACCTCCTCTACTGATCAGTCTATCACATCTTCCATCCTTCTAAAGCTGTCAACATGAGAGGTAAGACATGTTTAGAGGAAGTTAAGGTTCATATATATAACCTAAAGAACGTCTGGGTTTATTACTACATGCATATGCTTTTTCCCTCCAGCTATCTTACTGCTGTGTCTGCTTCAAGCATCACTTGCTGTTCCTTACTTTAAATGGGACACCTCAAATTCAACAGCAGGGCCTGTGAACCCAAACGAAGGTAATGGTGCTTGGAACTGTGGGTGCATAATCAGGTGTCTGCATACAGTATGTTTATCTGCAAGTGTATTGTTGTGTGTTTGTCTTTAGTGTGTTCCATCGACAAAGGATCGTGCAACTGCTGTGTGATGCTGAAAGAGGTGAACAGGCTGAAGATGCACTTTGATGAAAAGCTGAGTGAGTTGGAGCAGGAATACGTACAAACAGTGCAAAGTCTCAACAGTATTGAAGGTGGGTCACACACACTTAAAACTTTTCTTCATGATACAGAAAACTCAATGATTTACTTTTTCTAACTTTCAATTCTCCTTTGCATTTCCAGCCGGCCGCGTTGCCGTCTCTGTTGCTCTGTTAGATACCGATCGCTTTATGTGTTTTGGCAAGTTCCCATTCGACAAAATCATCCCTTACAAACACATCTTCATTAATCTGGGTGATGGCTACAGTACGGAGACCGGTATCTTCACTGTTCCTCGCTCTGGTGTCTACAGTCTGGCCGTCACCGTCTACAGTGACGCCGGGGCTCCTAGCAACCCCTTGGCCGCCTGTGCCAGTCTGCAGGTTAACAACCAGGTAGTTGCAGGATCCAAAGATAAAAATACAAGAGACCAAGAGGACAGTGCCAGTATAGTTGTGGCCCGTCAACTGAATGCTGGGGACGAGGTGGCTGTCAAACTGCCCAGAGGATGTTTCCTCTGCGACGACGGTAAACACTATAACACTTTCAGCGTTTTCCTGCTTTATCCTACTGAACCACTGGTCTAGTGCACATACTTACTTACCAACTCTTGCCCTACTGACAAGGTTAACGTCTGCTAGAAGAAGTATGTTTGTGTGGTGCCTTGTAGCCCTCATGTCAATCTGTTGAGCACATTTTTATATCCGTCACATCGGATTTCGACCATTGTAATGTGAGTGTCTTCATTCTGCAACTGCTTACCTTTTGCTTGCTGTAATTCAATCTTGATACGATTTGGAGAAATCAACTTAACACTCACGTACCTGTAAAATGACAAGAAAATAAATCAAATAATCAAAGAAGATGGCGTGTGGTGGATTTTATTCAAACTGTGAATGTTGACACAATTGTACAAAAAATTGCCCTTACTTTGCTTTTCTTAATTCACATTTACCATTGTGTATGGAACTGACCTATTTTGTATATAAAATTAAAATTGTAACTAATAACACATACATTATTCATAATGAGCCGCGGGGGTATTCATTTGAAAGTCATTATAACCACCCAGGTGAAATAGAATACTTTATAAAGTGTAGATCACAAAAGGACACATACAGCACATCTATATATGTAATTTAACATTTAGCAGTAATTTGTAATAAGTAGTAATACAAATGTATGCCACATGTTCACTACATTCAAAAACACCAGCAACTGTGATTTACATTCTCTTATTAAAGCTTTAACAAATGGTATCCTAAAGTCACGTAATCATATAACAGATGCTTTGGCATTATATTGTAATGATGCTGTTTTGGAAAAAAACACATGTTGTGAGGTCATCTGATGAGTATGATGTGTGGGTCTATTGTGATTGGGCAACCACGTCACCTATAAGGTTGTCCAACTCATCAATTCTCTAGAGCAGGGGTGTCCAAACCTTTTTCACCGAGGGCCACATACAGAAGTATATATACGAAGGGCTGGGCCACTCACTAGTGGTATTTTGCCTCATAAGTTAAGTTAAAAGTTGGAAAAGTAAATTCAATATAGTTAAATTATTCTTGATACTTGAAAATGCTTTAAGACAAAAACAGCTAACAGCTCTCGAGAGGGTTTCATATATTCTGTTGGCAGCTCATTCCTTAAAACAGAAGCTTCAGATTGCTTATAATGAGAGGAAATAGGAAGGGTATATTTCAAGGTTGTTATGTACATTTGTTATTGGGCTTTTTTTCTTGTTTTCAACTTTAATAATTGACTGCATTTATTATAAAATTGGGGCTGTTCACACATGAATACTGTGTAATATATTTTGAACATACATATTTAAGAAGTACAATATAAGTCATTATACTTTTTAATTTACTGAGTGAGGGCCGATTCAAAATGGCCCCCAGGCCGTAGTTTAGACACCCCTGCTCTAGACAGCAGCTGAAAACAACACAACACACAGAACCGAGGTACAGCATAGATATAAGATCTTTTTAAAAAAACAAAATGAGTTTCATATATTTTGGGGATACTGCTGTGTTTATGTTGAAGAATTCAGCAACAGGGTTGATTATTGAAAAGGTATTACACATGGAAAAAACTTGTATGTAGCCTTTTATAGCTGCAGAAGGAGATTAATCAAATCTGATCTGAATTGCTACTAAATATTTTGGTTTCTTTCATTTTTAATTTATTTTTCATAATTATAATCTTACACACACACATTCATTATCCAGCAAAATTAGCTTGCATTTGGAGGTGTGTGTCTGGCCGTCTGATAAACACATATTTAAGGTTCAATGTTAATTCATTTTCTTTGCACATCACAAGTTGAACAGCAAATAGCAGTTTTAGTCATTATATGTTACACAAGAAAACAAAAACAGTAGTGAGTTCCCATGGTGCATTGTTTTAATTGGCGTCAGGAGGAATGCAGCAACAAAAACATTGACTATTGTTCAGGCAATCGGCCATCAATATTTGCTCTTTTCTAACTGTGTCTGTGTTCTGTTAGGAGCTGAGCATGTGGAAAACATCTCTAACATTTTGCAGAAATAAACATCAACTTGGAAGAAAAAATAACCAAAACATTGAGCTAAAAGATGATAAAAGGGTTAGATACTGTTTGTGAGAAACTGCAGTCAGATGATACTTCTTTATGGGTTGCCAGCTTCCTCTCCTACATAAAGTAGGCATGTAATCTATTGCTTATATAATAATTTTGATCATAGCAACTTTAATGACCCAAACAACAACAACAACCCAATAGCGGCATTCTAGTGCAAACAAAAGTGTATTTCAAATAATATAATGAATATAGTGAATAATTAGCTTAAAAATTCACCTCACAAATAGGGGAATCGATTTGTGCTCTGAATTTGTAATTGATGTTGACAGTTTTAGAAAACAATGGCCCATCAAATCCCAAATAAATGTTCTTGGATTCCTTTTACTAGACATTTAGAAGTTTTCCAATCATTTGTTCAGGAAGTAAAATGTCAAAAACAACACTATGTTGGATAACATGACTTTATCTGCAAACAACCTTTTGGCAAACACAATAAATGATTATTTCCTTATGCATAGCTGATATGAAATATAGGACAGTTTTCCCCTATTTAGTGTACTCACTTACTTTATGATCTTTTCTATTGTCAGCTTCAGGTGCAAACCCAGTTTGGTTTATACTTTTTTACAAATTGTGTGTTAATAAGTTCATTTAAAAAGTGACATTTGCAATGACATTTTGTAGGTTATGTTCCTTTTATGAAAAGCTCAAACCCCAGGAAAATTAAATGAAGCTGAATTTCATGTCGCTCTCAAACCATCTCAGAAAGATGATCAACTCTTTTATGTTCACTATTATAAAGTAATTCAAAACTCTGAGGTCAGGGCGTAAAATGACCCATTTTTATAACATGCAAAATGAATCATCTAAAGGACTGTTTTGAAAGTGTAAAGCAGACATGAGAACACATGATACACCTTGGCCTCCTTGTAGAAGGTAAAACAATGTGAAGAACCAGGTCAGTGGAGATCAGACAAACACAAACAATACAGCTCCTGTTGCTAAGACAAGTTTACTGTCAACACGGAAACACCCTGTTATCTAATAGGTCTAGAAGATGATCAACAGCGATATTGAAAATGACAAACTAAGGCTTTGAAAAAAGTGTATTGATAAATAACTGTGTATAGTAATGTGACAGACTGCTGAATGTCAAGCTCTACAAATATAAAGACAAGCATGCATATACAAACACAAGCAGCTTTGTGATACAAAAAAATAAATATTTTTTGTAAATTACCCATCATACATTTGAAAATATTACTGTAATTCTAAGACAAATTCTAAACAACAGAAAAATAATGTAATTGTTTGCCATATTTTGGATTGACGCCATATTTTGAGGTTTCCAAATAAAAATGCGTAAACCTTTCAGCCAAATTCAGAAGTCAATAACCTGCTCAGATCTTTCTAATTGAACAATTACACTTTCAAACTCCATCTGCTGGTCAAGATCATGTCATGTGACTGAAATATTTTAATTTAATTGTTTTGACACAGATTAGATGAATGCCACATATTTCACTTCATGCTTCTCACATGTTAACATGTTCCCCATGACATAGAATAGAATGGGAGGGATAAAACCCTCTTTAATGGTCACACATGCAGAGCACACAGCACACACAGTGAAATGTGTTCTCTGCATTTAACCCATCCTAGTACCAGGAGTCTAGTACTAGGAGCAGTGGGCAGCTATTGTACAGCGCTCGGGGAGCAATGGGAGTGGGGGGGGAAGTGGGATGTCCGGTGCCTTGCTCAAGGGCACCACGGCAGGGCAGGAGGTGAACTGGGACCTCTCCAAGTAGCAGTCCACACTCCATATTTAGGTCTGGTCGGGGACTTGAACCGGCGACCCTACGGCTCACAGTCCAAGCCCCTACTGACTGAGCCACTGCATGACATGGCAAAGATGTACACTTTTGTTAATAAGCACCATCAATGTATGTGTAAGAATGTAAGAGAGATTGATATGGTGACACAACTTAGGCATGCTGCAAACAGCTAAAAAAAAGTCAGCTAAACAAATAAAAATGTAGAAGAACCAAAGCCCCATTATCCCTATGTCATGACACAATCAGCTTCTTTACTTGTAAACATTTTTTTCCAAAAGCAGCTTGTATTTCTTTCAGGTATTTAGATTCTTTGAATCCATCAAAGACCAGATAAAAGATGGCAACACCTGGCTGTTCATAAAATGGCTTTATGTCTTATTATTATATAAATATTGCTCCTAGATCAAGATCATTTCATTCAAAAGAATACGTCTTATTTAGCCAGGATAATATTGCATATCTCAAACCACAAAAAAAACATCATCAATACATCTGGGTTGCCAACAATAACCCAAGGGAAGGTGATAATGGGAACACAGAGTATCACTACTATCTTCCTGTTATCTGGGCATGAGAACCAGGTGACGCTGCACGTTGTTCTCCGATTTAGGCTTTTATCGATAAAATAATAATACAGTTTCAGCTTCTTTTGTTTTCTGGCTTTTAGGCCATTATTTTTCCAGGGACAATGTTATCCATATATCAGCCTTTCTGAGACACTGTTGTCCTCTAAGAGGCTGGTAATCTGAAACTGATATCCTAATAAGGGCTATTATGGTCCAACCACAGTGTGCCGAAGGGAGCAACAGGATCAATTCTCGATTATCCAGTGAAAAAAAAACTATTGTTGAGCAATATTACCGGGTCCACTTAGTGTAAGTATTAGTGTCAGGCTTTGAAACCTGCGTGTGGATGAGTGTGTAAGTTTGTAGGTGTGTGTGTGTGTGTGTGTGTGTGTGTGTGTGTGTGTGTGTGTGTGTGTGTGTGTGTGTGTGTGTGTGTGTGTGTGTGTGTGAGGAGGCGTAATTAACCTCCTCAAGGGGAGGTTCACCTGCTGTGCATCAATAAGAAGCTAAAACCATCCCCTGCTTTAAACCCTAACTCTCAGTTTGACAAACTCACAAGAACTTTCACCAAGAAGAGGAAGGAACAAAAAAAGTAAGTGTTATACTGTATTTCTATACTTATTTAAGGCTTTCTAGAGGCATTGTTTGAAAGAGAAACACATTTGTCTAACTGGCTGTCAACCACCAATTACTATGCCAACAATTGAATAAAAAAAAGTATGATGAAGGGTGGTGGATGTGGTTTGAGATGTATATTAACACATATGGAGTTTGTATGTCATCTCAGTTATTGTTAGTTTAAATACACTATTAAGCACTGGGGTTACTATTTCAAGCTATACTTCCAGTCACTTTTGGGTCATTTTATATCAATATTCATAATTGTTATTGTACATAATAGTGTAAGCCTATTTCTGATCACAATAAAAAAAATGGGAAAAGCAAATGTACACAAATGTCTAGGTTAAAAGTTATATTTGTTTTAGTTACTTAGTAAGAATTCATTTGGTGTTTTGAAGGTCAAACAGATAAAAAAAACCATGCTAGTCTTTAGGTAGTAATGGCTGCTTTTATTTATGCATTGGGCTACTTTTGTTTCCTCACATAACGTCATAATAAAAATAAAAATATATAAACAATGGTTGATGAACTGGTTGAAATTGAAAGAAATATTAGATTTTAAAGCCTGTCTGCTCTGGGTGAATATGTATCCATGACTGATCCAATACTGAATAATTCTTTTTTTATTTCAGATGGTTGTTTTACCAGTTTTGTTCCTGTTGGGGCCGCTGTTTCTCAGTGGTCCTGCAGAGGCTCTGACCGTAGCTGAAACACTGAAAGAGGCTGCACGTAAGCTGCTAATAATCTTATTGTTTATTTTGTTCCACTCCTAGTAAGCAATTTAAAAAAACATGTACACTTAGAGCAGTTTATAGAGCCCATGCTGGAAAGGAGCGTGTAGAAGAAAGTCTTATTTTACCTGTCAATACAACAAATGACCATCGACAGCAAATCATACCTGACATCTTCATACTGTGAAATTATTCTTTTTTATACATTTTCTTAAACCTTAAGTCCATTGAGACCTTTAAATCATTTGGTTAAAGGGTTATTTTATAATCTAGAACTGATCCACATAGTTAAATGATGTCATGGATATATATAATCATGTCAGCTGTTCATCTTTTTTGAATGCTTTGCAACCATAACATGTTTTGTCTTCTGTTTAAGTCAGATAAAGTCGACAGAGAACTTCCTGGTTAAAACTGACCCCTCCATTTTGAACTTCTCCCTCACATAAACTATTCTGGTTTTAGTTTTTTTTTCCTGACCATTCCTCCTTCTTATTCCAGTCAGCTCGGACAAACCTCTGGACTGTAACACATGGGACTGCAAATGTGCCTTTGAACACCAACGTGGCTGCTGCTGTGCTACCAAAGACATATTTCAACTAGAAGATGACAGCTTCATGAGGACTAAACATTTGTGGTTCAATATCAGCGCACTGGAATACAGAGTGAAAGAGCTCACAGGTGAACACACATTCACTGATGGACGGTACATTTAGACCAACATATCCACAGAAAGTATGCTTCAAAAATATAATGTGTACACTTTGTTGTTCAATACAATAAATCTCTCTCTGTTACTCCCAGGTGGCATCCGGGTTGCTTTCAAAGCTTCAAATATTGCCTCTTCAAATGCTCCTGGATCTAGTGACGCCTGCTTTGGTCCTTTCAATACTGACGTGCCAATCCCATACAACCATGTCACTCTTAACCATAACAATGGATATAACCCTGCCTTGGGTAGGAATCACATGCATACACACATGAAGGCGTTCATATCATTCTCAATGAAAGTGTGTAATACATTCATAACTGCAGTTACACCAACTCTTTTCCTCCGTCTCCAGGTGTCTTCACGGCCCCTGCTGCTGGTGTTTACGTCTTCTCCTTCTCAGTCTTCTCACAAGAGAATGGGCGTCTGTACTATCAAGTAAGCCCAACATAAACGATTTAACAAATACAGGATTTCTGAACAACTTCTGCTGATTTACTCAAAAAGTAGCAGCAAGTCATTTGTAACTTAAAGGTCACCTATTATGCAAAATCCACTTTTGCATGTCTTTTATACATCAACATGTGTCCCCTCTGTGCAAAGAGATCCTGAAAGTTTCAGGAACAAAGATTCTCTCTCTTTTTGTCCTGATCCATTTCTATAAAAACCTGTCTGAAAATGAGCTGATCAGATTTTGGCCACTTTATGATGTCATAACGATTTTGTGGCTTGTGTAANCAATTGATAATTAGCTCACAATAAGTTCACTTTAGTTACTCACACAACTTGACACAAGTCCGGACTTATAAGTCCGGACCTGAACCTGAACCTCTGGACTTGAGTCCGGACCTGAACCTGAATGTGAGTCCAGGTACACAGCACTAGACTGAATGTATTTCATTGTTATGACAGATGTCATGCTTAAACCCAAAAGATATTCAGTGTACAATCATACTTATAAGTAATAATAATACAAAAAACTGTTTTGAAGATATCTGGAATATTGTAATTGGTTTATTTCTGAATGTTTTAGACTACATAAAATACTTCAGATGTTTAGCAATAAAGATTATGATAGTTTGTTGCAGACTAAATACCATTCTTCTTTCAGATATATTACAAAAGTAAATATTTTTGACAGTTTAATATTGTAGAATAGAAAATAAATATAAAAAATAAAAAGGTCCTTACCCGCGTTTAACTTTTGTGAAGTCAAAGGCGACCTGTCTGTATGAAACAGCTTTCTCGTTCAGATATCGACTATACCTCCTGATAAATGTGGACATGTCATAACCTGCAATGAAACACAGAAGGAAAATGTACTTTAAGAAACAGAGCATCATTTCAGAATAACTTAGAACTACGATCAACAACAGCCAGAATCAAATTGTTACCTTGTAGCCCACTTTTGTCCAGAAAGTTACTGAGGTTGAATAATGTATTCCTTGAGGCCAAGTACTGGACAAACCGCTGTGAGGAAGGGGAGACAGGTTAACAAAACAACACCACACTCCTAATAGGTAACACATTAACGGTGAAATGGTCTGCCTGTGCATGCTGAGGAGCGTCACCTCGTTGCCATAGACCATGAGGTGCTGTGTGGTGATGAGAGACTTAAACACCACCACCCAGCTGGTGTTGGTGGTCCGCTCAAACAGAGAGTCCGCCAGCTGGGGGATGTTCACGTTCATCTCGTTGGTACAGTGGATCAAATCTGAAACAAAACAACACAAGTTTCCGTTAAACATAATATGTGTAACTATCAAAAATAAACTTTTTATTTTCCAAGGCTGAAAAAAAAAAAAAAGTCCATCAAAAGAAAATGCTCTTCTCCAATATAATGTGCTTTATCCTTCCATTATTTTGAATATAACGGCAGCAATACATATTTTATTATGATAAAGACAATTGTTGTCCATTATTGCGCAAATATTTGGATAATTGTTAAGTCTTGATAATAGTAAAATTACAATTTGTGTAAAAAACAACCGCTTAAATATAATCCGTTATTGTGTGAGAAAACTGTGAAAATATCATTGCACAATCGATAGTGTGTTGAGTTAGGGATATTTGATATTTAGTTCTATATATAGATATTTGATATTTAGTAATATCAAATTGTATTAATATCATTATATTGGTTGGAGGTGACAGAAGGAGAAGAGGTATCTGATTTTTATTTTCCACACACACACACACACACACACACACACACACACACACACACACACACACACACACACACACACACACACACACACACACACACACACACACACACACACACACACACACACACACACACACACACACACACACACACACACACACACACACACACACACACACACTTGTCAAAAGGCCTCACGATGAGTTAGTGAACAGACAACCTGCTGCCTACGATGAAAAGTAAAAAGCGACCACAGATGCACCATTTCATTTTTGGATGTCTGAGACAAAAACAGTCTCCGATGTGACTCACACTTAACTCCTCCACAACAGGTCATTATGTGAAGTTTAGTCACCTGTTAGCAGCGTTCACAAAATACCAAAAGTTGCAAAACACACTGCTGCTAATTCCTATATTTAAGTGGATACTTTTCAAAGAGAGGTTTGGTCAAGTTAAAACTGAAAATAGATTACAAATTGATCTCCAAAAAATATATAAACATAAAATCTTGACACAATAACTTAGATATTCAATTGATTATTTAAGTTATGTCTCAAGCATTCTCTGGGCTTTGCCGATGTTCTCCACCTAATACCATTCTAAATGAAGTATCAAATGTTCATATCTTATTTATTCAGTTGTATTCCCTCTATATACCCCCCTGAAAAGCTCTGTAGAAGGTATAATTGAAGTTGGTTATTCATCTACATTTTAAATTACCCAAAATAGCAAAGATATTACTTTTTGCTGGCATGTAATAGTCTAGAATAGATGCTCGATTGCCAAATCTATTCGTCAATTATTGACTGTTAATACATCTCATTGTTAGTCACAATAATTACCTTGTAGACCTGAGTTACAATTACAGAATAATTCTACTCAAAATACCCTAAAATAACAGTATGTTAAGCAAGACGTTTTCTACATAAAATTAGCATAATAACCATAGAACCATCACCGATGCAATCAGGGACCCCTGAAGCAGAAGGAGACACTGATAGCATTCATTTCAATTGTTAATGGGATGAAAACATCCTTTTAACAGAGCAAGGTAAAGTGCAGGACATTAAGATGTAAATCATACATTTTCTGCCCCACTTCCTCTGCAAACATGTTCACCCTACATCCATGTGCTGCTTGAGTGATGTTAGTCAAAGTGAGAATAACCCTGCCATTCACAGCAGCGATCAGACTGACGGGGTAATTGGGCCTCCCTTACTGTCCTATATTTGACTTTTCAAAGGCGGGGGACTTTAAGTAGGACAGGATAACCTTCCAGAGAAGCAGCAGCAGTTAGCATGGGTGGCTGAGCTGCCCACAGAAGAAGATGATGAAGAGGAGATGAGTACGAGTAAGGAGGAGGAATATGGGGGAGGAGGATAAACTGACAGCACTGTCATGTAACAATCAGCCACTAAATATTCACTGTGGTTAACATTAATGATTCTAATTCATTCATGTAACAATCATGAAGGAGCATGACGCTGCTGAACAGTGTTAATCACCATTAGGGTGGGATATATGTTGGGAGTTAATATATAATCACTAAAAACTAACTCAGGATAACCTTAAAAATGTGTTCATTTGCCCATTACTTCTACAGATTTCTGATGTAGTAATGTTTCAGTATTGGCAGCAAGATAGTTTAGGCAGGTATCGTAATTGTATCAATCCTAATGTTCTAAATAATGACTCTATAAACTTATTTTTTTGCCCAGAAGCACTAAATAACTATGTGGAGGACGAGGTATCCAACCCTAATACTGTCTGTTATAGTACAAGACATGTTTGTTGCTTTGATTTTCAAAAGTTGCCAATAATTTAAAAAAAAACTAAAATCCTAAAATAGATCCAGTCACTGTTTTACTTGTGCAAAGTCAAAACACGGTCAAAACAACAGAGGAGAACAAGCAATGATGATGATTGTGATCTGCATGGTTGCGAGTGAATTAAGTGTTGTTACAGAGAGGAACAAAGTAAGAGATCAGGCCAGAACAGAATAAAAACAACTGTCATCAAATGTCAGATTAATAATCTGGTTTATTTAAAGGGTTCCCTGTATAGTTTTTGACAACTCCACAAATCAACAGGTGGGGATAACACTCCAATTTCACTCCATGAAATAAAACTAATTTAAACTCTATTTTCTTATCGGACTGCTTATGATGGCATATATTTGACTATTGATAACTTTGGCTTCTAGTTAGGTAAGAAAAAGAGTTGTAGGAAATTGTAAAAAGTATAATACCTTAAGTCCCAAAAACTCATGTATCCTACAGTAGTTTAACTACAATCAAAAAGCTAAAGTCTTCCATCAAGCAAAAAGGACAAATATGACCTTGTTCCAACTTCTCAAATCTAATGACTTTTTGCTTTTCTTTGCATTATGTTATTGTAAACTCAATATCTTTAGGTTTTAGACCTTTGGTCAGACAGAATCAATAACTTTAATGCATTAGCTTGACCATCGTCTCAAAACAGTTCCTGCAAAACTGCTTAGGATAGGACAACATTTAAGACTATGATACAACCATATTTATATCCAGCCATAATTGTGCATACTGCAAGTATGATCTCTAAACTTAGGCTTTTCCCCATCTCTTTCTCCCCTCATTTAAAGTATTGATAATGCTCTAATAAAAAAAGGCATGCAATTGCCATATATAATACTTACATATTAGGGAACACTTAGGGAAAACTCTACTATCATGTCAGAAGGGACATAACAAAGTAATCCATCTTAATGTATACACTATAAATCAAATAGTCCAGACACCTTCATGTTTCAACATTAAACAAGATGATACTGTGTTCATACTGTATCTAAACAGATTATACTGTATACTGAGACACGTCAGTCACATTGGATATTTGAGTCTCACTCTGCCAACTTTTGCTCATCTCACCTCAGGGGAGTGAGCCTGAGCAGCACAACAGGTGTGGCACCTGCAACTTTTAACATTGAGCCAAAAATATTCAGCAAGTAACCATTACTTATGACCAGTTAACTCATCATTATCTTCGATTCCTCTCCACAGATCATGACAATGAGGCTGGATTCAGCACACACTTTTTCCTGCACTGTTACTGAACTCTTATGATGACGCAGGACATTTTATTAAAAAACTCTTTCATTGCTGCCATCATGCATTTGCAAGTGCAGATCAATATGCAGAAAATCTACCCACTGCCTGCCTAAGTACAGAAGAACAGTGACTCCTCTTTCTAGGAGTGCATCACACTAATGGTCACACGAGGATTTCAGCTATTGTGCTTACGTCAGGGTACAAGCAGAAGTGTTGGACTTCCTGAGTAAAGGAAAAAAGGAAACTCACAAACCTCAACCAAAAACTCAGATTTATAGTGTCTTACACATCATGATAACTCCATGAGAAACACCAGGTTTTTACTCAATCACTTCACCCTGTAGCCTGCAAGAGACACTTGTCCAGCTGCAGGTGCACCAAGATGGGAGATGAAATTGGACTCCAGTAAATGTTCATATCAGGGCCTGTGAGAGTCAGGGGCCCACTAGCTTACACCGATTTACCTTTTTCCTTTAAGATGCAGCTCAATAAATATTCATCCAATGTATCTGAAACGCAGGCTAAACATTTAAGATACAAATCAGAGAGTAGACATGGGAATGACACGAGAAAAGGGGTGAACAAAACCAGAGCCAGATAAGCTAGTCTGACAGCTATTTGTGACAAAAAATTAAAAGAAACCCATTTGTAAGGCTTAATAAAAGGGACACTACGTCTTTCAACCCGTTTTAATTATGTAGAGCACTATGTCAACAAGGCCTGTGCGCGATGTTATAACAATATAATCTCCCTGACATGAGCAATTTAGCATGTAGCATCGCTTAGGCTTTGAGGCCTGGTAGCTCCTCCACCGCCATAACTCAGACAGCTGAAGCGGCGTTTCCGCTCAGCCTGCGGTGATTTAACACTGGTGTGCTGTAAAGTTGAAAAAAAGGATACTCACAATCCAAATGTTTCTTTTTCGGGCCCATTACTTCGTGAGTGGTTGCCTTGCATACTGTTTTTGACACGGCGGATCCCGTTACACTGTGCTGGGCTGCAGTTATCCTGTCCGTAATGCTCTGCCCCGACATCTTCACTCACTCAATGCAACAAAAGACTTTAGAATTGTTGTTTGAATTTGTATCTTCGGGTGTGAGCTTTTAAAGGGGAAAAAAATAAAATAAAACCTCCACCTCCTCCGCAACCTTGCCGGACCCCCTTTCCCACCTAGGTGGAATAAAAAATCAAAACTAGGCTATGGCAGACGCGGACCAGGGGAGGGCGGAATAAAGAGAAGCGGAATCCGATAACAACAACAATCAGAAATTGTTATATTGTTTCTTCTTTCTGGCGCTCCGTCAGTCAGATTTCAGGGATGCCGTGATTGCAAGGTCCACTCGCTGACTCATCCGACCCGGGTCTCTGTGTCGCTCTCATCCCGATGTGGCACGCCGGATCCCTGCGTCTCTCCTCCTGCCTGCCTGCCTCCGCCGCTCCGCCAGTCGTCGCCGCCGCTTCTCCTCCTCCTGCCGCTGCTCCGCCGTAAAGCGCTGAGAAATAAAAAAGACCGAGGAGGAGGCGAAATGGCGGGCCTGCTTTGCTCTCTCTGCCGAGCTCTGAGGGTGAAAACCTGGCTGAACACACGACACACGCCGCCCCTGCAGAGCCTGAATCAGATGTTACGTTGCTGAGCTCCCATAATGTCTGCTGTGGTGCAGGTGTACAGCAACTGACCGCAGGCCAGCTGGGGAGGAGGGAGGGGGTACAAATGCTCAGTCAGAGGCCTGGAGGAGAGGGTGAAGCCTGCATGGATCAGTGGGGAATGGACATGACAAAGTAAGGCTGCAACAGGCGTGTCACAGTGAACACATGACAGTTTTGGGATTTTTCAAACTATATTTATAGACATTATTTTTATCTTGTCATAGCTCACGTAAAATCACTAATATAATATCGTAATAAAGAGTTGTGATATTGTGTTAAACAGGAGCCATTTAAAATGATACCTGATACCTGATAGTTCTCACCATAAATTAATTGACTTTTAAATTTCTATTTACATGTGACATGTTTACAGCCTTTTGTTATAGAAGCTACTTTTACATCCTGCTGCGACAATAGTTCAGAAAGAAATAAACCCTGCACAAAAACACAATGTAGTGCTAGCGGAAACTGTGTGGTTGAACAACTATCATGAATCAACCATGATGAATTAAAACTCTTCTGACGATATTTCACATGTTCTTCTATAGGCTAATAATCAAAAAGTGAGTGTCGCTGGCTTTGAATGAACTAGAACGTTCATTAATATTATATATTGACACTTCTTATGCTCATCTATAAGATATATACATAGACATAGGCCTACCTTTAACATAATACAGTGATCTTCCAAAATGCAATGCAAGAGATATCAGGCATTTGTTGTGATTATAAAATATGACAAAGCTTTTTTTGTTATATAGTCAATTAAGAATAACTATGGTGGCCCTGAAGTGCAAGTCAAAACAGCATTTCAGGAAACACCACAGACACATTTCACAAAACGCTACAGCATTTCACAAAACACCATAGCATTTGAGAAAACCCCACAGCATTTCTTCTTCTTCTTCTTCTTTTTCTTTTCTTTAATGGCGAATCGCTTCCACTTGGAGCATATATCGCCACCTACTGTTGATTTATTAAATGCCCACAGCGTTTCACAAAACACTACAGCATTTGAGAAAACACAACAGCATCTTCACAAAACGCCACAAGCATTTTGCCACAAAACACGAACAGCCATTTCACAATCGGACGGAAAGGGTAATTCTTTAGGGAGAACACTTCTTGTTTGTCGATTGACAGAGCAGCCAGAGAAGCATTGCTGTGATTGATTGTTTTTGCTCGCCAGTCAAGAACATGAACGCTTCGTGATTGGGTCAGCACCCGACAGCGCAACAGTCGCCGAAACATCAGCCGTTACTTTTTAGCACACCAGAGCTCACAGCTCCTCCAAAAGTTAAACATTGCAACAAAACCCAGACCGTCTAGTGGTCATGGGTGAATACAGTCCTGCTTTATTATGTCTGTATGGCCGTTGTTGTGAGTTTGGACAGCTGCAACTACGAGGTTGTTTATCCTGATCGATCCGAACGCTCACCATTTCTGCCAGAAACACCGCATTTTAAAAGCTTTTTCGCCCTGCCGTCTTGTCCTGCACCACGTTGTTTTCACAGCATTAAATTCATGTTTTTTTATAAACCCGGTATCATAGTTGTTACTTTCCGGCATCATTTTGAAACGTGTATTACAATTAAATCACCCGTTAAAATCATGTTAATTTTGTTGTGTCTGGGTATCTACCAAGAGTATCTTGCATGGATATAAACCCCCCCGCCCCCTCCTCCAGTCGTTCTTTGTTTGAATGAGAGGAGTAGCACACCAGCTGACGCAGCCCGCGGTGCGAAACCTGAAACTCCCGAGGCTACATCAGAGCGATCCGCGCGAATATTCGGGTTATATCCATGTACAATACCTATGGTAGCTCACCAAACAAAATGAAC
>NW_011369945.1:21088702-21098454 GCF_000735185.1 Notothenia coriiceps
GCGTGGGGAGGGGCTCCTTATTTTCATCTAAAGTAACAGACAGAGAATCAGCACTTTTGAAACAGGGCTGAAACAGAGGGGATTATGGGTAATGCTGCAATGATCTGTTTGGTATTTCGAGCCTAACACTTCAGAGAGATGTTTTGTATATATCTGGGACCTATAATATACTGATGAAAAACAGTATAATAGGGGACCTTTAATGTTTCGTTGTGTCTTTAGGTACAACTGATGAAGAATGGAGAACGGATAGTTGGCGTGTGGGAGAACAATCGACAAGACTCTGAGGACAATGCTAACCAGGTAAGAAGTGAAAAAGAGAGAAGCAATAACGGGTGATCAAATATTACAATAATACATCAAGATTTTGCACTGGCTTTGTTAATCTTTGTATACTTTCAGAGCGTGGTGCTGGAGCTGCAGAGAGGCGATCAGGTGTACATTGAGCTGATGTCCGGGAGAAAGCTCTGTAAATTCCTCGCAGAAAATATCTTTACTGGTTACATGCTGTACCCCCACACCAACCCTTACATTGATATGTATGAATATTAAATGATGTCAGACTCCTGGACCTTAAATTAGAACATTTGAGGTGAACAAGAAAAGACGTTCACACTTTGATGTGTGCATTTGTATTTAGGCATTTAAGATTTATGATAGCATGAAAAGAGAAATGTTTGAATCGTTTAAAAATATATATGAGAATGCCTGGCAATAACCAACACTACAATATCAGTCTGTGTGCAGAGGAAGTGTGACTTTGTTTTGATTTGGAAATAATAAAAGTTTATTTTAAGCGTGATGTTATTTTATTTTCAAATTTCTTATTGATCTATCTATTTGGTTTATCAGTTTAAGTCACATTATTGCAAAAGTTAAATTACATATGGCTGAATAATGAAGTTTCACTGAAAACAAATTAAACATCCATTCCAATTAAGCTTATTTGAATTGAATTGAACTAATCGAGAGAGAGAGACAGAGACCATGAATGGAAATCGGTAGCAGTCAGAGACTTTGACAAAATGAGGGAATGATAACAAAGAGTCATAACGCTTCTGCTAGCGTTCGACCTACATGACAATATCACGAAACACTGTAAACAAACGCCTTTAATGGAACCACCTGCCAGACCAAGTAAATTCCTTCAGTTGGATAAACACATGATGTAGCTCACACACATGCTGCACACACACAGGCACACACACTATGAGAGTTTAGACATGCCAGTCATTTCCGTAGGAATCTTCTGAGGTGTGAGGAAGCACTGACTTGTGGGTCCATGCTCTCTTGCTCAGAGTAAGATGATTGATACTTCAAATATCTGTCCGTTATGTAAATAAATAGCTATGGCCAGGTGAGCCTGAGCTTAGGTGGTGGATTGTGTTATTATTATCTTGTTCCAGTCTTTATGCTGATAATCACCTGCTGACTGTAACCTTATATTTTGACAGTCAACTATCGTAGCACCAACATGTAAAAGGAGGGGTCGTCCCAATTATGATTAACTATTTCAGTTTTGCTTTCTATTTATAATGGCAATAAAATGAATGTTAGCTCTAACACATATCATGGTCTGACTAACTGGATCAGCAAAAAAAGGCCTTTGACATTAATAATATAACTGTTCCCTAACTATTTAAATATATGCTCACAAATAAACCATTGCTCAGTCAAACTGTTAAATGCTTTGTAAGGTGTTTTGGTTATGAACAACACTTTCATTCACCAGGAAAAACACAAAAACTCCATAACAATTTAAAGGGATTCATTGTTCATATCCTAAAGTATTATACACTTTTAAGTACAGTATTGATATCACTTAAGAAAAGTTACTTTAAGACACTGTGACTTGTTTTCATGACCAACATCTTTCCCCATCCAAGCTTTATGGAGGCCTAAACATAAGCTTTGAGGTTTAATAATTTGGAATAAAACAAATGAAATCGGTCGATGAACATTTAACTTATGTTAAGTATTAAAATGTTTTGTCAGATTGGAAGAACATTTCATTATGTTAGTTTAAAACATAATCCAGGAAGAATACCATTTCCTGTGTTTGTTATCTATAGCAAATCATTTGCATTATTGGAAAACATATAATGAGTACCGAATTCCTCCTTATTATTTTGTTTAATTTACTTTATTAAAGCAGGATTTAATAAGATGGCCTCAGCCATATGGGATATCACAGAAACAAAACAAGCTAAACATTTTGTGGTTTTGGCCAGGTTGTTTTTTAATATCACAAAGGAATAAGGAGGTGTATGGCCAGTATTACAGATTGGTTTGTGTTTGTGTGCTAACATTTTTTCCCAGTGAGTGAGTGTTTAAATAACAGTTGTTACATACAATGTTGTCCTCCTGAGAGCGAACAATTCAGCTTCTAGCTTTCCACTAAAGGAGTGAAGCCAACTGCATCTATGAGCATATGATCAACACCTCTCTCATTCAAACAGGGCTGCCCAAAAGTGACTGGTATGGAACAAAAATGTCCTAAGTGGTGGTGGCGTACACACACACACACACACACACACACACACACACACACACACACACACACACACACACACACACACACACACACACACACTGCTCAGCGTACCTTTCACACCACACACCTGGCTTGGTTCCTGACCTGCTTTCATCTCAGCAAATAAAAAGGAATGACCGCTTCATTTTTCAAATACATTTTTGAAAGCTGCACTTTTTTCTTTGCCCCCAGCGTGACCAATTCCCCTGATTGCAGTCAGAGGCAACTTTTGGAAATGTTTAAACTCCATTACACAGCATAATGTGATCAAAGTAAACTCCTCACTGCCTTCTCGTGCGGTACAGATGAAGCAAAGAGCGACAACACAGGCTCTCAGCTGGTGGAAATAAAGTTATTTTTCTCGTTTTCTTTGAAACAGGCTGATTAATCTGGAATATTTTTGCATCTAAAACATGCATTATGTATCTTCTAAGATAAACTGATGAACACAAACCATTGTACAAAGCAAATAGTCCATTTTATTTTCAAAACAAATTTACAGTTTGAAGATTACATGCCTGTGTCAGTGATAATTAAACCAATAAATCTGGAAGTGCACCTACTGAGCTGTGCAAGATGTTGTTTGATTCTGTTGTTAAAATGGGAAAAGGACAGGGGTGGGATATTTATTAACCGTGGGGATTCAATCTGTTGAGATTAGAAAGCGCTCGGTGATTTCATTAATGAGTTTTGTTGCATTGAGTGATCAGAGTCAGAGGCTCCACAGTCAACAATGTGGGGAAATGTAATTACTCTGAAAAGTAATTATTCATTTGAGCTTTGCTCGGAGGATGGCTTTGGGAACGTGGTGGTTTCCTGATGGTGGTCGATGCCCTTGACTCGTAATTTGATATTAGTGTCAGCTGATACTGGGATTGTTTTCTGAATAGTAACTAGCATTTAATCTGCATTACCCCAGCAGGTGCAGCTCTTTTTTAATCAATACTGCGTAAGTTAAGGCAAGGCAAGTTTATTCATAGCACCTTTCAACACAAGGCAATTCAAAAAGCTTTACAAAAATGAGAAACATTAAGAGCATTAGGATATAATTCAGCTGAATCACATTATAAAATGGCATTTAAAAAGTAAAAATGTACACTAGTATTTAATTTTCCAGATCACTTTGTATTGCTTCCTGAAGCAAAACATTTATTTCGATCATGAATTCCTCTCAGGGCTGGAGAGAAAGTGCAGTTTAGAGCGGCTCGCTAAGCAACGGTTGGTTCTGTTTTGACTAAATCTCAAATGTCTGTTGAGGTTTGAAAGGATTTCTTGCACAATTAGAAATAATAGGAAAACTAAAACGATGCTGCAGCACACAAGATTCAAACATGAGGATCAGAGAGACATATTTTTGGAAACATTGTCAAAGCTTCAGGACTCTTGAGGAGAGTTTTCCTTTAAGACAATGTATTCATTATGTGTGATGCACTACTATGTCAGTGGATCTATTTAGATAATGTGAACTATATTCAGGCCTGCAAACTGAAATAGTGGACCAATAGTCATTGCCAATTGGTCCAAAATTGTAAGTTATTGGATGCTATTGGGATCCTAATAAATAATATAAACATTAGTGGGTGCTACCTTGTTGCGGTCAGCTTTGGAAAATCACTTAGAGATTTATTCCTGCACCACCAAAAGATAGAACTTAATGACATATGGGACATGAACGTGGATAAAGACCACCACATCTCCTGCTCTCTAAATGTTGCATTGGAGTTACCTTAAAGCCTCCTGGGTCTCATACACATGTTTAAGGGGTTTTTATCTAAATCAATACCAAATGATCACTGCTCAATAGTCAGTATTTGATGCCCTGGGAATAAAGCCAAGCTCAATTAATGCACTTGACAGGATCTAACATTTCCACTAAAGGGTCATTTTGATCAGAACAGCTGACAGAGCAGCATATACTAAGCCAAGAAATACATGTTAACAATCAAACAGAGAAAGTATCACAAGCAGCAGGAAGGACTGAGTGTTTGACCGTCACTAAAGCAGCGTTTACTCAGCAGGGGTTTTAGTTCCAGCAGAGAACACACAGTCGCTGCATGTCAGCTCTGACACAGATCCAAACGTGTCTCTCCTCTTTCACGCTGCGTCATGCTACGTGTTGTTGGATCGCTGTCTGATAAAACATCGTACACATCCTCGCTTGGCCTCTCAATGCCAACACGTGTGAGTCTCTGTTGCTTGACGGCAGCCTCAGACCCGGCTCCAAGGAAATCTTTTTGGCATCACAGCTTCAATTTGTTCCATCTCATGAAGTACACTTGGATTATGAGTCCATGGTTGTGTTGCAGTAATCTATGAGGCTTTTATTTTTCTGCTGCATGTTATCAAGTCATTCCCATTGATTTTCCCTTCATGTGCTGATACTGGTCAGATATTTGGGCTGGTTAGCTATTGTTTAGATCACTTCTGGATGTAATACATGCATTAAAATTTAGCTTGAGCCCAGCATTGCACTTAATAAATAACAAAATAAATAACTGCTAGATCCTGAAGGAGTTTGGGAGTGGGTGGTTGTTTCATTTGATATTTTTTGATGTGTTAATTCATTTTTAATACATCTTTTCCTTTCAAGACTTTTCTTAGACTTTGCTGCTCAAATTCAGTTAATGTTGAAGATCTCCTATATCTTGTCCTCATGTTTTATTACTGAGGTTTACTTTGAAATACAATGTGGTTATTTCCAATCACCTTGAGTATATTATGAAGCACTGTAAAGGAGATAATGATTTGAATATAATAATTACAACCCGGTATCACGGCAAGACGTGAACATGTGACGATTTACCATGCTAGACGTGAAGATGTCGATTTCGTCTCTTCAAATGTAACAGTTACACGGTATTGTTAACATGGCCCAACCAGTGGAGAAATACCCTGAAATGCCAAGCAAATGCTCTACCACGACGGTCGGTTGTTATTGTCAATATTAATATAATAATGATTTTTTTTTTAATAGTCACACTCGATTTCGCCAATTTTCTTGTTGCCCCGGCTGCACGTTGGGATATGGTGTTTATGCATTTAAAAAAAATAAAATAATACTTTATTCCGAGTGTGCTTGCTTTTCTCTTTGGAAGTCATCACATAACGGCATTGTAATACACGGTTCGGCTGCATTAAATATTACACATCTGACGTAGTTCTCTATTTATAGAGCCCTGCTGAGAAGACCTTTTGACAAACAGGAACTGCCGCCAAAACTGAAAACGTGACGTGGATCATAAATATATAAACAATTAAACAACATCTTACATTTAATTTCACACAATACATCTCTTCGCAGTATCAACACTAATTCGGCTGACTTTTATATTTGATCTAATTGGTAGATAGGCTGTATTTACACCATAAAGGTGCACAGCTGATATAAAGGGACACCTAGTGGTTAAAGCACGTTACTGAATTTTATTATTTTTATTATTAGATATTAATAGGATACCTATAAACAGGACCGCCCCTCCCTACAGGCCAATCACGCAGGCTGCATGGGGCCCCGCCTTCCGCAGGGGGCCCCGCCCAGAGGGCCTCAGCTGCTGTGCGCAGTTCTCCGCTCAGTTCTCCACGTACCCCCCCGCGAGAGTGAGAGAGAGAGTGAGAGGTGACAAGGGGAGCACGTCTGTAACCCGACAACGTTGCAATGAATCGACATCTGACCAATCACGGCTTTGATACGGCCACTAGTGCAGGTGAAGAGATGAAGGTGAAAAGACAGTTTCAGTCCGGCGCAAGCAAGAGGGGAAAAAAACAAAACATGAAGAAACTAGAGCATCACTCGAAGGTGGGTTATTGTATGAGTCAAATGTACAACTTGCGAATGTTGTATAAGTCAAATTGCCAATTGCCATATTAAAACATCAGCTGCAATTCAAGACATGATCTCACAATGTCGCTTGGGGCCAGGGGCGGCCCTGCTGGTGACCAATAATAAACAGAAGTACTGGATCATATTTTTCTGTGTGGTCTGACGGATAAATACTAATAAAAAAGGCTATGTTTCGACCCTCCGTGTACAAAAAGGTTACGATTACAAGGTAAATACCAACAGAAGAATATTGCATGGGATTTTGGCACATTTGTTTGGGCCGCACGGTTAGCTGTGTTGCTCATTCCACGAATGCACGATCCTTACAAGTTGTACCTCATTGTAAAGGTGACTAATCAGGCTTACGACATCGTGCATTCGTGGAATGAGCAACACAGCTAACCGTGCGGCCCAAACAAANCGGGAAATATGCACATGACAAAGGCAGATAGGTTAATGATGTTAACACATGTGAGAGTAGATAATGGCCCTTCCAGACGCACAGGTCTGTTTCACATTCAGATATACTGTACATATATTTATAGAACATTTTTTTAAATATGTAATGGTACATTTGTTTAAGGGCTTCTCTGTTTTCAAGTATTATAAAAATGATGTCATTTTTTAAATTAGGATAGTGTACATATTTTACAATTGTTTTTGTATTTAATTAGATATTGGTTTCATATTTATTTTTTTATTCTGTATATTGAACATGTTTTATCGTGTTTTAATTCAGGTATAATGTGCATACTTTAAATATTTTACTAGTATTTTCCTTCTATCTAAACAGCATGTTGATAGTGTTGTATACAGTATCTTATAAAATATATATCATATATAGTTTAAAAGCAAATGTTATCTTTACAACTTTCTATATTCAGGAATATTTGACTTATTTTAAAGCATTTAAAACATTTTTTTGATGATATTGCTAATTCAGATATCATTTAATATTGTTATTGTATATTTTCTTTTTATAGGTTATTTTAAATGTAGATTTATTAACAATAGTTTAAAGCTTATTGTTGGTTGCAGCTTCTTTTTCAATTAAATACTATTTTTATAAAATGTACAAGTATTTATTCACACCTTCTTTTAAAGAGCATATTTTTTTAAAGATAGATATATTGTTAATATCTTTTTAAAGCATTTTTTTTATATTTTAATTACATTTTCCATCTATGTTGCACCTTTTTTTAATTCAGATTTACTAAAACTACTTGTAAAGCATGTCTTCTGATGTGTATAGTATATTCCTTTAGCTCTATAAAGCCTATCTCAAAGCAGCAGGAACAGAACAACATCACTTAGTGAGTTACTAGACGCAGCAGTCGAGTGTGAAAGCCTTCAAGTATCAGACACAAAGTGCATCACTGGAGGATAAAGACCTGTATTTATATGGAAATGATCTGCATGTTTCCTCTAAAAGGCTCCATGTGTAACACTGAACAAGGGAAATGTAAATGTGTCTTGTTTGGTGAACAGCGGAATTCATTCATATGTAAAAAATAAACTCAAAAGAATCTGCTGCACGAAGTTTGGGAGAAAACAGAAGAAAGTAAACCTGCAGCACGACATGTCAAACAAATGAGGTTTCTAGAAACTGTGACCATCGTGTTGAAACAAACACCTGATACAAATCATGCATGTTTAGGTTTCATCTGAATATAAAGAGCTTTGAATATAGGGTAAGAATATAGGGTTAACCCTAACCCTATATTCTAACCCTGAGAGACCACGGGAAGAAATGAAGTGTCCGGATAAAATAAGAAGGAATAAATCAGGGTCACCAAATATATACAGCTTCTTTAAATTCAGATATCATGGAAATATTTAATAGTTTTTTGCGGTATATTCATTTTTAACCACTTTCTATCTTAGATTATATTTGAATTGTGTTTTCCTTCTATGCAGCTTCATTAAATTGACATATATAATATGTTGTAGAATTGACCCTATGTTTGTTGCTTGTTTATGCTATACAGTACAGCTTATATAGTTATTTCTGATGTATTGCACAGATGTCCTTGTGTCTTATAGTTCAGTTATGCTGCTTCTCAATTAGAGATGTCCCGATCCGATCTCCTGATCGGGGATCGGAGCCGATCACGTGATTTTAAAAAGATCGGAATCGGGAGAAAAAAATCGGGGATCGGGATTTTTTTTTTTTTTTTTAAATACTTTTTTTAAAATTTTGTATTCAATGTTACAAAACAAAAATGACCATGTTCAAGTCTTAAAGTCATCCTGAGGCCTTCGTTTTGGTTTCAAATTACAGAACATCATGTATGTGTTGCTTCTTTGGGGCTTGTTTTCATAGACCTGGTTGCTTATTTCTCTCAAATCTGGCAACAGAGTGGGCGCAGTGTCTAATTGTAGCAGTAAGCTAACGAGTACTGAAAGCTTTATTTTGTTTTGATCCAATGCTGCACAACTGAACTGATCCAATGCTGCTGTGAAAGAAAGAAGCTATATCCATGTTGGATAGAATATCCAATTTAAATAAAAAAATAACCTTAAGGGACAACTTGAATGCTTTTTTTCTTTTTCTCTTAATGCATTGCATAAAGATCGGATCGGGAAAAATCGGTATCGGCAAATTGTCAAAATCAAATGATTGGAATCGGATCGGGAGCAAAAAAAGGTGATGGGGACATCCCTACTGACGATGCAATTAACACAACTAGGAAGTGCAGAAAGTCAAGAACAACATCAGGGTTAACAAAGACACACAACCAATATCCTGTCAATGAATAAAATGACTCAATCCCTTTGTGATCTGGAGTTATCTCAGAGTATTAATAGTATCTGATGAGCAATGATAATGATATTTATCTCCAGACTATGAAAGGACTACCTGATTAACAGACCGTGATGTAAGGTGCCTAATCCCGAGAGACTCTGATAACACATAAAAAAACATTGTGTGATATTTCTGGAGAACACTGCAATTAAATACTTATCTTAGGATAATGGGCTTTAAACACAAGTGTCCTCGATGAGATAATTAACAGATTAAACGATAACAACTTGATAAATTCCCACACAATTAAGACATGATATTGAGGTAATATTTGTGGAGATAACTGCCAACCATCATCTATACATGAATATATAATAATAATATACATTAGATGAACTCAATTGTGTCTTGTTGCATATATTCTTTATTTTTAAAGAGCCCTATTATGCTTTTATGGGGTGTCCCCTTTCCTGTAGTTTGTTATATTGTTTTTTCTGCATGTAAACAAATGCCATTGGACTACTTTGTTTACTTCTTCAACATAGGACTCTTTAAAGTGGAGACACTACATACTGATATACACCTGAACATCAGCAGGAGAGGACTCTTTAAAGTAGAGACACTACATACTGATATACACCTGAACATCAGCA
>NW_011369945.1:21098537-21100879 GCF_000735185.1 Notothenia coriiceps
GCGGGTGTCTCACATTACCCGGTGTCCCACATTACCCCGCTCTCCCCTACAGTATATCTGAATGTGGAACAGACCTGTGCGTCTGGAAGGGCCATTATCTACTCTCACATGTGTTAACATCATTAACCTATCTGCCTTTGTCATGTGCATATTTCCCGAACATATGCATCAGTGTGTGTGTGTGTGTGTGTGTGTGTGTGTGTCCTGTTGAGATGAGCAGTCTGACATTTGCAGCACTTCTTCAGAGATCACACCGTCACCCCGCCTGCTCCCACATGTCAGAGCTGGCATTTACAGCACGGAGGCTCATTAGAGGAATCACAGGGGGGGGTTAGCCGCTAATGCTAGGGTTAGCTGCTAGCGTTAGCTTCTAACGGCTTACAGATAGAGCTGCAGCTCATTTAAATGTGGTTGTGGAAAGTAACTAAGTACATTTACTCAAGTACTGTAGCCTGCTTATTTACAAATGTTAGACACCTGGTATATTTTTTCTTTTTTTTCCACTCTATATATATATATACATTTCAGAGCTATAGATTAGATGAAGAGCTCAGATTGTTAAACATGATATATCTGAAACAATGGGTAGGTTGGTTGGATATTTATTAGCAGCATTTTGCTTATCATGTTTTCTTTGTGTGTGTTAATCAAATCACATCTCCAGCTTATGAAATGTAAAGATTTGCCTTTTAAATATTGAATTGAATCTTTAATATTGTTCAGTTTTCTTTGGCGTTACTCCTTATACTTTAATAACTTTTTCCTGACCAATACTTTTTAGTGTTTGATGGCTCAGTCCTAGATCCTCTCTGTTTGTATTCCTTCATAACAGCTTTGGATATTCAGCCTGGTCACTGGACAGCAGCCGTTTGACTGCAACAGATGGTGGTTTGATTACTGCGGGGATGCTCCAATGTATCGCCTCTCGTGCCCCTCAGCCCCGCATCGTGTTTCAATTAAACGAGGATTTAGAAGCTGCATCGCGACTCAATCCTCATAATTCATTATTATGAGGCTGTGATTCAGGAGCTGAGTGTGAAGCTAACATCAGGCTGAAGTGGAATAACCATTTCCAACAACACAGCTTCTTTCTAGACTATTTTCCTGTTTTTAAACTTTTTCCTCGCGTGACATACATGAGACAATAGAGGGATACAGCGAGTGTGTATTTTTCTGTTGGACCCTGAAGGCATCATCTCCCGGTTAGTGCTAGGTCGTATACCTCCTGGGTTTTAGGCGGAAGTGGCATTAGGACAAGAGACGAGCATGAATACATAATTTCCCACAAAAATATCATAAATATAATATTTTGAGAATGCATAACTTTGGAGGACAGCAGGCTATTACTAATATTTAAAAAAAATGACATCTCACAAGAAAAAAAGCACAGATGGGATTCAACACTCAGAAAGCCACTGAGTGCGTTCGGATTACAGTGACAGGCACAGTACGAGGTTTATTTAAAAAAGGGGGGAGATTTTTTAGAGTGTGCTCCCTCTCACTCCAGTTCACTGTGAAGAGCCCATGCTAAATTAAATTCAATGTGTCTACTTTTACTACCAGGTGTGCCGTCAGGTGCTGCAAAAGTTGCCGACTTCTCATCCACGATTACATCACTTCCGCCGCCTAAAACCCAGGAGGAATACGATCTAGCACTAACCATCATCTCCCTGGTTCAATTGGATTTCTCCGTGTGATTTTGGGTTATTGCAGAAATTTAACTCCACTAGCAAACACACGTTTATGAAATACTTATATGTTTTGTTCAGCAGGATCATCTCCAAGTATGAACACCACTTTATGATTTTTGAAGTAAAAAACTAACATTAGGCTATAAAGGAACTACAGCACGGTCACATGACATCAGGTCACCACCGCTAAGCTAAAGGTGGCTAATGTTGGGCTATAAAGGAACTACAGCATGGTCACATGACTTCACGTCACCACCGCTAAGCTAAAGGTGGCTAATGTTGGGCTATAAAGGAACTACAGCATGGTCACATGACTTCACGTCACCACCGCTAAGCTAAAGGTGGCTAATGTTGGGCTATAAAGGAACTACAGCATGGTCACATGACTTCACGTCACCACCGCTAAGCTAAAGGTGGCTAATGTTGGGCTATAAAGGAACTACAGCACGGTCACATGACTTCACGTCACCACCGCCAAGCTAAAGGTGGCTAATGTTGGGCGTGATGACGTTTAGTCATCTCATTTAGACACTTGTTAGCAACGGCGTTTTTTAAATTCACCAGTGGGGCAGACAAGAGAACAGGAAGTCGTAAGACGCTGACTCATTTAGCCATTTGGCTAACCAGAAACATGCTAGCTAGCTGTTAACA
>NW_011369945.1:21100924-21132798 GCF_000735185.1 Notothenia coriiceps
TGTCATGCACTGACCCGCAAAGCGAACAGCCATCAGAGTGATTGTCTTTGTCCCGACTTTCTTTGGCCGGTTCAACCATGGATGTATAATTCAACAAGTTGAATCGGCCGCGGGAGGTGTGAAAATGTGCTGTAAAGAGACGACGGTGCGGGACACACCAACCTGAGTAGGGCGCCGCGAATGCCCGACTGCCTCTGACGGCCTCTGACTCCCAAAATCGGGTTGGTGTGTAGCGGCCGTAAGGGAGGCGAGTCCCCACACGTGACTGCGTAAACAGATGGAGGTCCCCACAAGTATAGGAATGCTAGGCCACACACACACACACACACACACACACACACACACACACACACACACACACACACACACACACACACACACACACAGTTATATATGCATGTGATACTGGCAATGCAAGACAAGTTGAATATATTAATTTTGCTATTTGATCTGAGAGAGTTATAACTTAAAAACATTGCCTATTTTGGAGTATATTCTCTTTAAACGACATGTCTCTCTTCAAGGACCGTCAAAAGGGATGGAGATTATCCCAAAGATGACAGATGTCGCAAATTAAACATGAAGGAAAATATTCAGTATAAGACATCTTGAATAATATATTCACTGAAAATGGCTTTTATCCATTGCAAACACTGCTTTTCCCTAAGTTTAGTCTACTTTCATCACAGTCTTTCATGTCTGTAGGACGAGAAAATAATCAATTATTGATTATATATTATATAATTATATTGATGTTTGAACTCACACAAAGATTATATAATGTTAGAGTATGTTATATAATGCTTATGTAAGCAAAACATGGAGATACAAATTGACAGAGACATTTCGCAATCGACAAAACGTAAAAAAACTGAATTATATTCAACTCAATATGTTGTTTATCAGATTGATGTTTTTTTTGTTTTTTTTGCCATGAATTGTAATACTAACCTGGCACAGACTTCTACTTTTTTAGTTGTTTATCATACTCACAGGTCTGTTTAATTGTGTGTTGCTGATTGTTCCCCAGACTCAGACAGGAATAATAAAGACCCCATGATCTATGCTCCGCTCCTCCCATGTCTGGGATAGCCTCAAGAAAAGGCATTTGTAGCATCAGCAGCTTGGACGTTTTTTCACTCAGTGGGCGGAATATTGTTTTTACCGTCTGGGTGGGTGGCTCTGCTGGGAGCGGTGTTTATAAATGCTTTTTAAGTTGTTGTCGTAGCTTCAGGAAAGTATTTTTTACTCCATTTTTATCTCTATAAGTGCATGTTAAATATCTATGTTTTTGTAATTTTGTCTTTTTTAAAACGTAGCACATTAACCTACCTAACATGTACTAGTTATAGTGCAATAAACGTTGTGTTGAATTCATATAAAATCTACAGATGTCTTTGAAAATTCTACACACGACACATAAAAGAGTAAACACGTAAACTAATTTAAATTGCAAAGTAAACTAATTATAGCTATGTGTAAGGATATTTAACACCAGCTTGCCAAACTTGTTTACTTTGGACGAGGTGTGACATTCAACAATATCTTCTATGAATGTATAACACACCGGCTGTTCCAAAAACATAAAAAATACATATTTGATGCCAGAATTGCTGGTGCATTGGTCAAAGGCAGAAAATGAGTTTTTTATTGATGATAACAGCACAAATAGTTATACCATATGCTTGCAAATAATGTAACTCCATGCATTTCAGTAAATCTTAAGCACTTAAGGAATAGCGGAATTATGGATAAGTAAGCACTCACTGACACAAGAAATAGTGTACAATCATGGTTTACCTTATTGTAATAAATGTCATTTGGTCAAAGCATCAGCATTGGACAGGCAATTGATCATGTCAAAAAATCAACCACTAGCACATCCACTTATCTGTATTATTTGCAGAGTAAGCAGAAAATTACATATCAAGTACAAACATAAAAAAAAGATGAATGAATTCATCAGCTGTGCAGAAAGTTGCTATCCGAAACAATGCCTGACGTGTTTTGGACGTAATCTCGTCTTTGTTTACATTAGCAAGCCTCGTTAACACTCAGAGCTAACCTGTACTGTTCAGCACATGTGTTTTAAAAAGCAGGAAATAAAAAAAGGAACTCACCTTGTGATAAACCTGCAAGAGAAAAAGCATTTGAGCTCCATACTGTTTCAGAACTAATCCTTGATGTGGTTTAGAACAGGATGGCGTTTTATCACAGCAGAATTCTGATCAGGCATTAGCTCCGCCTCCTCTTCTTTCTTTTTTTTCAAGCTAAGGACCCAACATCTGCGTTTCTCTAACAGGGCTGCAAAAGAGGGGTTTGAGCAGTATGAGGCATGGCTACAATGGGTGATCTGTTTGGTATATTGAAAAAAAATATTCACAGACATGTTTTGTATAGGTATGGCCCTACAATATATTTTTTAAATATAGCATGATAGGTCCACTTTAATGTCAAAATATTTTTTAAATTAAAGTAACATTTAAGAATCATATTCATAGAAATATGTAACACTGTGATTAACTTTGGTTGAATATAATTAACATAAGCTATAATACTTTGCTTCTTTCTCTGTTCTTCCTCTTTTGCTCACAGTTACTGACATATGAAGGCCAACATGTTTTCATTTCTCTCAATTGGGTTAGTTTTACTGAACTTACCCCACATTAACCTCACATGAAACTCAGCAATAGATGGCTTTGAGTTTGTCAGGCATTGTCGAAGCAGGTTCAAGGTTAGGAAATGACAAAGATTAAAAAGATGATGTATGGGTAATTTGATTGAATTTGTTGCGCTTTTGTACATCTTGGTGTTGCACATACAGTAGAGATTGTGCGTTATTCGTGTCACGTCTTTGCTTTGGTACACTACATGTTGGAGAGTGTGTAATAATGGAGGAGTTCATGATGGAATGAGAGCGAGCGAGAATGCTGACAGAAGGGCACTGAGGTTAATTTTAGGAAGAAAATAAATAAAATGTTCTGAGGTGAAAAAGACAAGATAGAGGAAGCAATTGTGGAATCTGCAGAGTTAGCTAAAATGAGCGGTAACATGGGTTACAGACAGCGCGTGGTGTGGTGTGATTTTCCTGCATATAATACACACATGCATTGCTCAGGCCTTTTTGACTTTGACTTGTATTGTCTTTTCTTCAGAGGTCAGTGGAAATCTGAGTTAAAGGGCAAAGCAGAAAGGAGGAGAAGACAAAGAGACATAAATGGACTATGTAGAGTGTGAAGGATGGGCGTGTGAAGAGCAAATCAATAGAAAAGGTTGAGAGAAATGTTAATGAGAAAGGAGCAGAAGGACACTCTTTAATATAAAAAGGTTTAATGAAACAAACACTGAATCAAATGTAAAGGGCTGCATGATGATATTTAAGAGATTATATATCTTCCATGAACAGGCTTTAAAATTGCCTTATCATTTATGGTTCTCGAAAAGCACAAACAAACATTTCTACAGAAAGTCAATATCTTGAACTTGCATTTTGATAACAGCAGTGCAACAAACAAAACAATGTATTGTTCTAAGTTATATGCCAGCCTCTCGCGCACAATTATTTGGGTAGCAACCATGATCGCTAATCAATTTGTCTTTGCTAAAGGCTAAGAGTGTTCATTCAAAAGCATTTAAAACATCTAGTCAATCAATCATAAAGGTCAGAAATCTTCTTGAAGGTGTTATAAGTAAAAAAGGGATCAGACTGCAAGATATTAAGTTTTGTTTTCTTTAAAGATGGTCACTGCGTTAGATTAGGGCAACACGTACTTACAAATACTTTTTTAACCACAGAGATGGCAGACTACCCCATTTACCCCAGCTTGCTGTTTTCTATGACTTGCATGACATACTCGCAGTACGTGAATGGCAAGGAAATGAGAGGGACCAATTTCACCGTTCCACCTGACAGAACCAACGACATGTTTACATATTTAGGACTCTTTGTCACTCTGTGATAAAAATGGGCTTTGTCTTGTTCCAACCCAGTAAAAAAAAAGTGTTATTGTACGTGTGCAACATACCCACAGGTGTTATTCATTTTGTATTATGCTCCAAACCAGAGGGTAATACAAATTCACAGAAATTAAACACAACATAGCTCCTCTTTCGCTTCAGCGTGTTCACAGCTTTGGATAGAAAAGCTCTGCTCCTGCGGGTCCTCGTCACAGAACATAGCAGTTATGCAATGTTCAAGAGAATGCAAACAATATTCAGATTTGCTAGTCTTTTTATTAAGATGTTGTGAGACATGCTAGATGCTGCATCCACAACGCTACTTGGCTCTCATTTGCCAATTTGCACACACACACATGCACACGCACGCACACACACGCACGCAAGGCAAATTTATTTATATAGCACCTTTCAACACAAGGCAATTCAAATTGCTTTACAAAAAATGAAAGACATTAAGAAAATGGCATTTAAAATCAGTCGTTAAAAAGAAAAGATAATCAAATAAACATTAAAAGAAAAAATACATGAATAAAAGTTACAGTGTAGTCTAAGATATGAATAGTTCAATTAAAAGCAGCGACAAAAAGAAAAGTCTTCAGACTGGATTTAAAAGTAGTAAGAGTTGCAGCGGACCTGCAGGTTTCTGGGAGTTTGTTCCAGATATTTGGAGCATAATAACTGAACGCTGCTTTACCATGTTTAGTTCTGACTCTGGGGACAGAAAGCTGACCAGTCCCTGAAGACCTGAGAGATCTGGATGGTTCATCATTTAGCAGTAGCACACACAAACACAAACACAAACACACACACACACACACACACACACACACACACACACATACACATACACAGACACATACACACACCCCCCCCACACACACACACACACACACACACACACACACACACACACACACACACACACACACACACACACACACACACACACACACACACACACACACACACACACGCAAAAGGTGGAGGTCCAGGACTTACAAGGAGTTCTCTGCCTGAATTAGATGACAACTTCCTCCTCACTCCCATCGTTCTCACCCCCTTCGTCTCCTCTCCTCTCTCCCTTCTTTCTCCCCTTTACATCCCTTTTGTCTACAGAGTTCTTTTTTTCCTAAACCCATCAGTCTCCTCTCCTCTCCTATCCTTCTCTCTCTTCCTTTCATTGGTTCATTCGCTCCTCTCGTGTTTCCTCTTCTCCTTCTCATTTCCTTTCCTCTCCTTAGTCTTCATCTTCTTGTCTCCTTCGTTCTCCCATCTCCTCTCCTATTATCTTCCATTGGTGTGCAAACATCTCTAAACACTAAGTCATATTTTACATAATTCCTTCCTTACAGTGGGATAGGACTAACGCCTTTATTCTTTTGTCCTTGTCCTCTTTTTTTGTAAAGTCCTTGTACTTCTCTTTCCGTCTCTACTCCTCCCTTTCTCCCTTCCCATCAGCCTCAATCCTCCACCTCACCATCTTGCTGCAACTTTGACAGAGGAGGGATGTGGCAAAAGTATTTGGAGAATTCCTGCTGACCAAACCAACGCCTGGCTGCTGTCTCTGATCTACATGGAACAGCTCTACCCAAATAAGGCTGGGCTTTTTAACCAGACGTGAGGGGAAGAGACGCCCAGACAGAGAGAGGGAGCTGCTGAAAGGCCATGCCCTTTTAAGGATTAAGTTTCCTTTTTTTCCTCACCCTCACTCCCTCCTATTTCTCCTTCACGTTCACTACCTCCTCTTCCCTCCCTCCCTCCTCCCTCTCTCTCTTGGTAGACTAGTGAAGTCATCTTTCCTCATCTGCTCCTTTTAAGCCGTCATTTTTGAGAGGGAGGTGCCTGCGACGCATATACAAACACTCAGTCAAGCATCCTCACTCGTCCCAACACGCTGCACTAGTAGCCAGCAGACAACTGACCTATTCCTTCACACAGTGAGTATACTTTTATTGTATTCCTCCAAAAAGCTCTTGAACTGGATTTGGGACAGTTAGTTTGAGAAGATGGCAAATGGGAAGAGGCCATCGCTCTATTTTCCAGTCAGTAGTTTTGAGGACTATCTCGTTATTTATCCTAAATATGCGTGTCTTTTGTCTTCTGTGTTTTATATGTAAGATCATTTCAAAAAGAAGGGCATTGTAAACATCCAAAGATCAATGTGTAAATACTTACACTTTGAAATTCATGCTGCAGATTTTGCTTGTGAAAGTTGTTCAAGATATTTTTGTTTGAATTGTCCTCAAGTTCCTCAAATGTATTTATTGAGTTGGTTTCATAGGTTCAATCAAGTACTGTTCTCTTGTTAAGTTTCATAATAATCATCTTATTGTCACAATAACACAAAAACCCTGATTGTGATAGAGGATTGTGTCATTGCCACCATGTCTCCTAAATATGATTCGGATGTGAGGGGAGGAGAAGCAGAGAGGTGAGCCAGACAGTGATGCATATCTCTGCATGCAGTGCACATACTTTATATTTGTACAAGCAAATGATACTCCCACACATCCATGCACAGGCTTTGGAGGCCTGTGAATCCACAAGGCATGAGAGGTAATCATACTGCATACTGAGCACAGAGATGCATCTATACTGACTACATATTTTATAATCAGTCACACAGAAATACCGTATCTCAACTCAAGACATGTAAACTCCAAACTTTCACTTTGTGTTCATGGGGACATGTATGGATAAAGACTTACTGGTAAGGATGGCAGCACACCCAGTGATTCCAGTCAAACCAGGCCAGCAGTAACGTGCAGGACGTGCCAGGGGGGCAGATTAGCTTCCAAGCAGCAGATAACACTATCTCCTCTGCCAATCAGGTTGCAGCACATAAACACAGCAGAACATCATGGTTTAAACGACCAGGAACTAACCACATCTGCTTAAAAGCTCTCTCTTCAGAGTCAGCTCAGACACACAGCAGATCTAAAGTCTGTCAGAATAATCAGAATCATAAAGGGTCAGCAATTTCAGAAAATGCTTTCAATGCTCATAAAAGTCTGGAAAGGAAAGCATTATATAGCCATGTAAGAAAAGGATGTTCAGTTTGTCAGTTGCAGAAAGGGCATCCTTCAACCAGAGGACTGCAAAGACATTAACACTGCTGCATTGTTTTTCATTTAGCCAAGAATCCAGCTGCTTAATAACAAACTCTGACCTCTACCAATTCATCATGTGGTGGTTAGCTAGTTAACTGTGGAGGAGGGGAGGCGGCATGACGCCATGTCCTCTCCGGCGGCCGCAGTGGCCACAGCCCTTACACTGGTTTCCTGTTCTGGCATTAGACAGATTTACCATGGTGATAGAGAAACAGAGCAGAAACACAGCTGAGACAGATATACGGATGGAAGGACGGAGGAGATGAAGTCATGTTTGTGGAATAAAGCACTTTGAAAGGAAGCATTTTAAGCTGTCTTAATTTAGCTTTTATAGTCTTTTCACTTTTTTAATGTTATTATTCATGGTTTTAACTTTATCGTAATTCAGAATGGTACATCAGAAGTATCAATCGATTAAAACTGCAAAAAGTACTACAGTACAACACGGCATTTGTTTTATGATCGTACAGACTTTCTTTTTATGCACGGAAAGTTAGATTTGTTTAGAATGATTGCTGTTGATGCTGTATGACTAGAAGTATTAACATCAGCAGGGATATTTGTAGGACTTCTAGCAGGAACTAATAGGTGTGTAAAGTGTATGAAAAGTTGATAGATCAGGCTGTAGACTATTCAAAAAAGCAGTTTTAGTTTGAGTAGGGTTATATGAAATGCCAAGTGAACAGTGAGTTGAATGTTCAAGGAGAAGCAGACAGATAGCACAGAAGCTTGTTAAGCAGACAGAGTTATTGGTCCTGGGCCGGGTCCCAAGGATAACAACAGGTCCCTAGATACACATGAATACCAGAAATAGAGGCCCTCACGGACTTGACCTCTTAAAATATGATGAGATGTTTGTACGGTTGTCATACAATGCACACAGGACATAAGTTATAGGGGAAATACAATCTTCTCGTCTCTTCTCTCCTCATTTCATTTATTTTCTTCCCTTCTCTTCTCAAGACACGAGAAGGCATTGAGTGCACATTGTGGTGAACATAACTTCTATTTTTTTTCCCTACAAAGAGTGTAGTGTGTGTTATTCCCAATTGTGGTCCAGAGAGAAGTTTATAAGGCCAGGAACTACAAGCCAATGGAAAAAAAGTCAACGGCATACCAGACAAACATTACTCTGTAATAATGATTATAAAATGACGCATGTTAGTGGGAAAGAGCAAGGGGTACGAGTGTGTGTGTGTGTGTGTGTGTGTGTGTGTGTGTGTGTGTGTGTGTGTGTGTGTGTGTGTGTGTGTGTGTGTGTGTGTGTGTGTGTGTACAAGTCAGAGCTAAAGGCAGACAGATGAAGATAATATATCTGAACTTCTGAGCGGTTGAGTGTAAGTGAGCGTGTTGCCCAGCATGTGTGTTTGGTTTTTTGCGGCCTGGAAAAGCACCACAGGGAATGTGAGGAATATTAAAACAGGGTTGGTGGTAAGGCTCAGCGAACACTGGGCAGGAATCCATTAATGTCGTTGGCATGCAAACTCTCACATGCAATATATCTATTTGCAGTTTTGGAAAAAAGTATACATACATCTGCTGGTGGACATAAACCCATCTTTAAATGAATGATTGTGTTGCTCCCCCTCTGTCAACATTAAAGTGTGTTAGTTTATATCAAGCATATCAATATAAAGGTACACATTGTGTTCACATGTTGTTTCAGCAGACAAACATCAGGTCTAAGAAAACGTTAAGACTTGTGAAGATTTAGGGATTCATATGCCGTAGGTCAGTGGAAATGAATGGATAATAAATAAATTGGAGAGTAGGAAGAAAGGGGGGATTTTAGCGAGCAACAGAGGAAAGAAATAAGTCAAATGGAAAAGAAGAAAGAAAAGTAGTATAATACATAATTAGGTTAACGAAGGAAACGATTTGAGTATTACAGTACTATTTAGGTTTCTTCTCTTTCTCTTGTTTTGCTCAAACCTGTTTTAATCCATGTTAATGAGCACTTCTTTGCCAATATAATCCATCATACTGACAGATGTGACATATCAGCATGCTGAATAAACAGCATGATTAAGACATTGAGCAAAAACAATGATTCATATTTTTCTTCAGTTGGGACAATATGAGAAAACAGTTCTTAATTTAAATATATTTTTCCTATATCAGTCCAGTCTTGGCCCAGATGGCATTTTTTTTTACTTTTCTCAATGAAAAGTCTGTTTTGGCCGATTGGAAACATCCTGACACCAACAGAAAAGACTCAGCAAGGGTTCACTCTTATCCATCCAAGATGAGTGTTTTCCAGTCAGCTCCTGGGTTTAACCTTTAACATTTGAACTTTAACCTCCTCAGGAACAAGTTGAAGTGACCTGACATCAAGATGGCAACAAAGGTTGGGTGGTGCAGACAGCACTTTCATTGGGCTTTGCTACACTTGGCTTTTGGCCAAAGGCTTACAGAAGCATAAGACAAAAAAAAAGTGCTCGCAATAATTACTGTGTTAACAGAGACAAAGAGAGAGCTAGAGAGAGTGTGTGCGTGGTATGTGAGTGTGTGTTTGTGAAGGCAAAAATAAGAATATATGCAAAACAAAATCAGCTGGCTGACATAGTGCTCCCATTGTACACCACTTTGCCTCAGACACAGGTCCTGATGGGCTAAGTGGTGTGTATTAGGAGACAAAACGCTGTAAATGCAAACGTTCTGGGAGCGGTGATTAAAATAGGTGCTGGGCATTTATGCTTAAATACACGCTTTGACATGCATGTCATGTATAAGTGTATAATATACAATACATTATAAAATGATATCTGTGTGTGGGTTAGGGTTATTATTATTATTTTGCACATCTGTGCATGTTTGTGCTTACAGGCTACCTTCAAATGTTATTGCAATTTCATGTGAGTGCTGGCTATTGTTTATATTGCAAAAGCTTTTTGGACTAAAAGACAGTAAAACTGCAATGACGCACAGAAATACAGTAAGTGCACGACATCTGTCTGTATGATGCCGTTAGTTGTCATGATGGGAGGTGAATCCAAATGCTGATCCTCACACTTACTTTCATACTATGTCCAGATATAATATTTCTTTTTTCTTTGACTCTTCTTTACTTCATCTCTTCATCTCCTCCACACTGGCTTGCTCTCCGATCTCCCTCCACCTTTTCCTCTTTTTCACGCTCTCTCAGGGAGTCGGCATGGCTAACAAAGGTCCATCCTTCGGCCTGAGCCGGCAGGTTCAGGATAAGATCGACAGCAAGTACGACCCTGAGCTGGAGCAGATCCTGGTGGAGTGGATCAGCCGTCAGTGTGGCTCCGGGGTGGGGAAGCCAGAGGCCGGCAAAACTGGCTTCCAGACCTGGCTGAAAGATGGATGTGTGAGTGCAACACAACGGTTTAATAGCTTCCTAGATGTTTTTTGTTTGTTCTTATGGTTCATGTCTTTAATGCCTCTCCTTCCTATCTTTCGCTTGTTTATCGACCTCTTTTTGTACCCTGTGTCACTCTATCTGGTCTCCTCAGGTTCTTAGTGAACTGATTAACTCTCTGTTCACCGCGGACAAGCCAGTGAGGAAGATTGCGAGCTCACCCGCAGCCTTCAAACAGATGGAGCAGATCTCCCAGTTCCTCAACGCTTCCGAGAAGTATGGCGTCACCAAGACTGATATGTTCCAGACCGTGGACCTTTGGGAAGGTAAGAGGGGGTTCATTGTCTTAATTCCTCGGTTAATGAAAAACATTTAATGCCAGACGACAAGACTTGGCTTAGGTTCAAATTCTTCTTTATATCAATTACTCACCCCTTGTTATCTCAAATGATTGAAGACAACTTAGTTTCACTTGCATGCTTCCACATTGAACAAGGAATCAAGAAACAGAGAAAAGTATCGATCAATTAAATTAAACTGTCAAAAATATCAGTCAGCAAAATAAATAACTTATCCAGTCCTAAGATCAATATTTCTCAAACACATGCATATGTGCTTAAAACGAGTTAACACTGCGTGTGCGAGACTGTATAGGCCTATTTGGAAGTGATTTAAGTAGCAGGGGATCTGGCAGACATGCAAGTGTTTGGACTTAGTGAGCACAAAACTGAACACATGAGAATTTGATTATACCTCACAAGTTGTTTGGAAGTTTTAAAACAGATGTTTTGATTCAGCTTTGCTGTCGTTAACGAGCACCCCATTCACATGAACCTTTGGAGAATTTTCTCAGTCTTTTTTATCCTGGGTTTGTCATGGAAGCCAACAAGAAAAAACAAACACGTCGTGAGAAGCTGAATCAACATTTCATTTAGTGTTAATTTCTCCTGACATGGAAGAAGAGACAATACTTTGATACAACAATGCACTTAAGGAAAGATAATAATTTGCCCGCTGAGTTACTAATCCTATCCATTATGTGTGTGTGGACAGGTAAGGACCTGGCGGCGGTGCAGAGGACTCTGTCAGCTCTGGGCAGCTTGGCCATCACTAAGGAAGAAGGCACATACAAAGGAGAGGCTAACTGGTTTTTCAAGTGAGTGTCATATGCATTATCTAACCAACACCAATTACCATTAGCTGTATAGCTGTATTAACTCCGAGACATTTACAATGACGTGTTGCAGGAAAGCCCAGGAGAACAAGCGAGACTTCTCAGATGACCAGATGAAGGCGGGCAAAAACGTGATTGGCCTACAGATGGGGTCCAACCAGGGAGCCAGTCAGGAAGGCATGAGCTATGGAAGACCCCGGCAGATCATGTAAAATCACTGAGCCAGATACCCGTAACCTCCTCAGCCCCTGACACCTTCTTACAGCCTGTTAGTTTAACCGGTCCACTACAACTCCCCTTTAACCTTACATTTCTTTCTGCTTTAGATTTTAGCTTCCTTCTAACAGATACCCCCGACTTCCTGGTCTTGACACTTTAGTTTACACAGAGTTCACCATGCTTTGTCCTTCCACTGCAGTTAGGAACAGTACTACCTTAGCAGTCTTAAGTGGAAATAGTAACCAGAAAAATGACCGATGCATTGCCTTGGTGGTAAAAACAAAACAGTGACAATGTGCCAAACATTGGGCTTTTCCTTTCTAATATAAATCAGCACTGATATAACAGATAACTGACAACTGTGTCATCGCCGATAGCCTCAAAACTATGTTGGAAATAATTATTATTTAGTATTTTATTAGATTTTAGAAACATTGGTTCTGGATTCCAACACAAAGAAATCATCTGTATTTAGGTAGATTGCATAAGGGATATTCTTACCAAATTGAATAACGACACAACCCACGACGTACCTTAACTTGGTATAATTTACAATATTGTTACTTGTTAATTGTTCCTACCTACCACTTACCACAATGCTACGCCTGCTGTATCAGCGCCGATATTTTTGTACATTGTCTTATTAAATAATGACTTTGAAATACATTTCTGAATTGACTTTGTGAATCTGGGTAATTCAATTCGACAACGATGCATAATGGGAATATTGAGGAAACATGTCTCCACTCACTGGATCTTTCTTTTACTACCATTATTTCAAAGCCTAGCTACATTTATTAAAAGTGTGTCCGAAAATATAAGTTACATGCTCGTATTGGGCCAATGCTAAATAAAATCCACTTGTGTCTGTGCAAAATGTTCAGCTAAGAAGAGATCTCTTCACAGACAGAAGTAACGAGAGCCACCAAAAACTCTTGATAATACAGATATGTTACCTAAGTTTTAAAACAGACTTTTGAAAAAAATAAAGTTTTGATTCTGGTAGTTTAAGGTTATGCCACTTTGGGGATTTAACAGTTCTAAAAAGGTCATAGACAGCCTTAACGTAATTTAGTTTTAACTTGTTTTAGATATAGGGCATGCTTGCAGTGTGGCTTTAGGAATTGCAAATTGGAAATGTTACATTATATGTATTTTAAACTAGTCTTGTTAAACACAAAATCGTCTAAAAACAACCATATTATATCATAATCAGTATCACTGATTCTAAAAAGTGTGTTACTACGTCTTTCCCTGTGTTAAAAACATTAATCTCAGAGGATTTTCCATCAAGTCTTTTATTATCATTCAGATCACCTGTGACTTGCACAGCAAAACACAGCTTCCAGTTTCCCTCCAAACACTCCTTACATTATAAAATTAGAACTCTTTAATACATTCTTACAAAACAATGTGTATAAATCATTAAACACACTTGATATATATCTGTACAGCAGGCACACATTGTGTATATATTACACTTTATAAAAAAATACCTATACAAATCCCACACTTGAAAATCCCACTTCAAGTTTTTATCAGTAGTTGGTTATAACCTGCAGATAATAACCCAAGACTTTAAAATAAAACACATCAAATAACACCTCAGAAAAAATAAAAAATTCCTCAGCAATCTCATGGAGCCTCACATTTGAGGAAACTTTTCCAGAGAAGACCATAACACACACACCCGCTCATGTCACAGAACACACACACAATCGCTCATGTCACAACATACACACAGTGCACACACAGTGCACACACACAGTGCACACACACAGTGCACACACAGTGCACACACACAGTGCACACACACACCACATTTTTTTGAAACCAACCATCTTTCTCTTGGTTTGATTACCCCCACTAGAAGTAAATCCCACCCATCTTAGCTCAGTTCTTCCATGGGAACACATGTACACAGACCATTCTGTATTTACCCTTTCACGCATGCAAACATGCAATTGTACTGACACGTTAAAGGAACACTTCAACCTCATAATACTATATCAATTACTCACCCTGTGTTACCTTGAGTTCTGGTAGAGCGAAAGGTCTTGATGAAAAAATTAAAGGGGGCGGCATTTAAGACACTTCCAACTTGGACAATGAGTAGTGTGCCTGTGCAAGGGGAAGACTGTTCAGCGGAGTGTTTCCACAGGTCTCAAAAAGTGGCTGCGTTTGAGAAGTAGTGAGCTATACTGGTTAAATACGAGGTTGGAGTATGCTTACTGAACTTAAACGTTGTATGAGAGTGTGTAAACAGATGATCTGATACAGTTTTGCAATTTTAATAAAAGGCGGCCCTGATTTACTTAAATCATCAAGACTTTTCTCAGATTTTAAAATGTTTCGTTTAACTCGGAAGTAAATTGTCCCTTTAAACCATATAAGGTCCCTCTCCAGTTCATGCCTGACTCTAACCCAAACCTAATCCTGATGGGAAATGTAACCCCAGGACCGGCTTAATATCCCCACTTTAAAAAGGATTGTCCTTATTTCATTTTTACTTAGTTATTATGACAGGTGCACAAGAACACCCACTGCCCAACACATACTCACATTGCCGCAAAGTAAGATTTTCATAAAAGGCCACGTGTTTGGAGAATACAGACAAAAGGTCCACTTCTCAGTCAACTCCATCTGCACCTCAGATACAGTTGACTAGAGGCTGAATATGTTTGGAGAAGATAGTGAGAGCCTGAGACGTCCAATGAGCAAAGAGAGAGAGACGGGATATGGCCCCATTGTTTGGCTCAATGCTATGTTGCCGGCCAGTCTCCATTTAAAAGCGGCACTTGGGTCTCGGATGCAAACACTGCATGCAACTCCACCCCGGAGTCCTGCTCCTCTTCCACCTTAACTTCCTCCTCCTCTGGCAATGCCTCCTCCACTCCTCTCCCCCGGCGCCCCGCCCTGGCCCGTTGGCCCTGGACCCGTCTTTTGCGCAGGCAGAGGAGGCCCCTGAGGTCCATGTGGGCCAGCGTGACCTCCAGTGTGTAGTAGAGTGACCAGAAGAGAGCAAAGCAGCCCAGCAACAGCAGGAACTGGAAAGGAAAACAAGCAGAGAGACGGAGCGAGAACGTAAATCACTAAAGCTGGGTCACATAAATCACTGAAGGATGCATGTGTGGAGGTGGTTCAAGATAAAAAGAAAGAACGGTTACAAAAGAGGGAACTAGAAAGTCAAATGGATGATCGAATGTGACCCAAGTATTCCTTTCTGGTGTGGTTTAGCTGGGGATCTATTACTGAAGGTCTATGGGATTGATTTTCATCTTTGCTATAAGGTTGGCAAAACACTTTAATACTTCTTCAAAGATGCATGGGTTTACCTAATTCACTTTTACTCTCACAATGTCAAATTTCACATCCAAATCTAAATGAAGGTGAGCATTATTTGTTTGTTTTTTAACACAAAGTAACTGGCAGGGAGAACTTCTGGCCAGCCAGCGTCTATCCCCCAATGTCACAGATGTATAAGGTTTCAAATGAGAGGTTATGGTTATATAGCATACACATCTGAGGTCTAGACCTGCTCCTTTGAAATAATATCCACAAAAAAGGAAAAATAAATAATGTTTTCCATAGTAACCTGGAATTGACCTTTAATGTAATGAGGCGTATTCCTGACATGTCTGACATAGTGAGTCAGTATGAACATTTTTTAATTTCCCAGTATCAGAACTATTGGTTTTATTCTGTGAAGACATACATATTAAAGAGAAAGACAGAGACATGGTCAAAAGTGAACGGTTTACCTTGAGGCTGTTGGAGGTGAAGGGGCTGATGATTTCTGGAGGGATGTCCAGGCCTGGAGGGCAGGGCAGAGAGAAGCTGCTGTCCAGAAACTTTCCACTCATAGCCTCTTCCACCAGCCTGTCAATCAATGAACAGCCAATCAACAAGCAGATCATTTATTTGTATTTTATTTATTTAACAGGGACAGCGCACTAATTAACATTGAGTGTGCCAGAGTTAGCCAAGAAGATATTTTTCATCTGTAGTCCCTGGACATATTTTATAAGTCAACCTAAAACTCATTTCATTTTAAACAAGTAAATACAATCAAATTAAAAACATGCAACATACATTACTGGAATACTTTAAAAAAAAAAGACAGAACAATAAAAAAAAAAAATGTTACACATGTTAAAAATCATCTTTCTGAATTTTGCAAATTAAAATTCTCTGAATCAAATCAGTATGCTACAACGATTTCAAATGGGAATAAAAAACAAAGCACAAATCCAGGGAAAACAGGCGTTCAACAAAACTGAAGATGTCCAGATGGCAGCGTGTTCTTACCTCTGCCTCTCCTTGACCTCGCTGAAAGTCATAGAGGAACCATACAGAGTCAACTGCCACTGCTTCAAGAACCCCACAGAGGCACACTTCTCAACGGATGGCTCCTCTACAGAAGCAGAGAGAAGGGTCAGTGTGGGCAGGGGTGTACATGAGGTCACAATGAAACAAAATGACAGAAATGGGGACATGTCAGTTGTGTGACTGTGTCTTACTGTGGTCAGATATCTTGATGATGTACTGGCCTTCAGCCTCCTCTCCCCAGCAGCGCACAGTAGAGAAGGTCCAGTCCTGGTAGCCTGAAGAGTCTCTGTGTACAAAAACACAAATATACAACTTTATTAGATTATACTTTAAAGGGATAGTTCAGATTTTTGTGAGGTTATACGAGGTAGGTATATTTCCACCTCAACACCTGAGCCGTCAGAAAAACCCTTTTCCAGTGATGAACTGAAGGCTATGCTCGCGATGAAGCCGTCACACTCATTTAAAAAAGTAAACCCCAGTAATTTTACTTTACATGAGACTGAGTATCTGGTCTACCTCTGCCTCGATGGGTTTTGTTTGTGTTGCTGTGGGACTTTACGTGTTTTAAAGGGGTTAGTTTGTATTCACCAAAGATCCACAATAACACAAACAAACGAGCAAAAGGAGACAGCGATAAATCCAGCTACACCTTTGTTGTGCAATGTATAATACATTGTAATACACTGACTATGGATGAGCACCTCATACAAACTTCCTTGTAACGATCCAGTCTATCCTTTTAACATCTGACGTACAGTTATGTGGGATTATTGCTGATTTCCCTTTGTGTCTATAAAACCTAAATCTCATCCTCCTATTAAAGGTCACCTATCATGCTATTTTTAGGCAATAGCATACTGTAGGTCTCAGATATATACAAATATATAAAAAACATGTTAGGGCTGCCCCGAATACCATTTTTCGGGCTCCGGATATTCGGTAGTAATCAGCAGCGAATATTCGAATATTCGTTCCGCGCGCGTAGTAATCAGCAGCGAACCGCTTCGACACGTGTATTTTGGTTTATTCACGGTATTCTTTTTGTTATTCTAGAGTATTGTTGTTTTATAGCTATTTGTTAATGAATACAACCCAATTTGTGTTCTTTGAAATTGAAAAGGATATTGCATTGTGTTTGTTACTTTCGTTGCAGTTGTATATGTCTTAAGTGTAATTTGGCTTGGCTTTCTATTTTGTATGGACATGCTTTTATTTTGAAGGAGAGTTAGCGTAGTTGACAGGAAGTTGTTGTTGCTATGGATACAACGTGAAAAAGTAATATCTACATATAAAGACGGAGAAAGTAAACGATAACGTGTATGCTTAAGTGTTAGCACCCCCGGAAGAGGCACAAGCTCTTACGTTGATATTGGAGATTTCAATAAATAAAAAATAAAAAAACGAATATCCGAATAACGAAATTGAAACCTGAATAGTACTCCAACGGACGAATATTCGGATATTCGGGTACAGCCCTAAAACATGTCTATGAAGTGTTTTGCTCAAAATACACACCGGGCGGGGACACATATTCATGTATAAAAGACATCAAAAAGTGCATTTTGCATGATAGGTCCCCTTTAAAATAAGACATAGATTTCTCTTAGCTTTTGAACAAGTGAAGTTTTAATGTTCTCAAATGATATCAATGTGTGGGTTTGTACCTGTCGATTGCGCGGCGTGCCCCGATGACTGACGTCATATTGCTGGGGCAGACCAACACGATTTCCACGTTGCCACGGCAAGGGTTGGTTAACGTCACGGTAACGGCCACGTGTTCCAGTGTCTTCATTCCAGAGTGTTTCAGGTCAGCAGCAGAGACTGAGAGAGAGGGAGTACATTTTACTCTTCAATATTATTTTAACATAATATTTAAAATCTTTAGAAACAATCACCCTGTTTTAGAGAACTTTTTAATGGCACACAGATTGCAATTTATTCTGTTTTCCAATTATCCAAGATAAGAATCAGAAAATGGATGGATGGATTAACTGATATTAGAGGATGATCTCCTCAAAATAAATCAGTTTGAACATTGTTGCATTCTGGGTAAAAAAGTGGCAAATTGGCATCAGACTCTTGATGTTTATTCTTTACATTCTGTTCTTAAAAATATCTGTCAGTGGTCCTCACCACCCCCCGCCCTGCCCCTGTAAGTAAGTGTCTGGTATTTCCCGGGCTCTGACTGCTAATGAGCCGTGTTGCTCTCTGACCATGTAGGGCTGCACGCGTCCTCGGGGCGGGGGGGGGCAGCAGGGTGAGCAGTGTAAACAGCAGAGGTGTGGAATGAAAGACAGAGAGTCAGGGGACAGATGTAGAGAAAGAGGGAGGGGAGGGACGGTCAGGAGATGGAGACCAGTGGAGGAGAGGCACTGAGAGGGCGAGTACAGTGGATGGGAAATGAGTAAAGTGGAGGGGCAAACAAAGAAAAAAAGAGGGCAGGGATTGAGCAAATATTTGTTCTTCTACTGCTGCTAATGATTTGAAGTTAGAGTTGGATAAAAGGCATGGCATGTTGAAGCCTGGGGGTCTCATAGCCAACTAGATGTTCACTGCTTGAATCAACAAGGCAATTACTTTAATGGAGTGCATTTATATTATCCTTTTTCTAGTCTTTACAACCACTACAGTATTCACATTCATAGAGAGGAAGAGGCTGCCAAACAAGAAGCCCCCTGCTCATAAGGATCAATAGAAATGCACGCTCACAAATCATTTGCCATGCCATTTGTGGTTCAGCACCTTTCCCAAGGGAGCTTTGACATGTTGAACGCAGCGGCTTGGAATGAATGAATGCTTCATGAGCAATAGCAGCGCCTATTATTAATATTTGTTATGAAGGACAGGCCGCTTTAATAAAATCTATAAGTGACTATAAGCTCTGAGCATACTTTCTTGACAAGAAAGGAGAAATGTAGTGCTCCCTGAGGTACACTGTGTCCTCTGTTTTTCTCATTTTCAGAACAAATTCCATCCCATTCTTTCTCTTTGTTTGATAATAAACTCAATATTTGCTGTCAAGATTATCTATGAGCGGAGCGCACAGTTCAACTGCTGAATCATTTTATACGTCAGCTAAAGGCATTCCACAGTAATCCAATCCAATACTGTGGATTCGACTGGTTTCATGATTAGGATAAAGCCAGTCGCTACGGGCAAACATGCACACAACAACACACATTTGTAGCGACTGTGTTCACATGGAAGTCCAGCAGTTTGAAAGGCTTCAGAGGCACTACAACAACAAACACTGCTGAGTGCAGTATGACAGGAAGGCTGAACTCTGGCAAACAGCCTGCCAGAGATTTGACCAAGACTGATTGAATAGGAGGTCGAATGGAAAAACGTTTATTATAGTAGTTTGATTTGATGACATTTCTTTTTTAAATTAAGTCCAGACAAATTTTTTGAGTCCGTTCTGCAACTGTCAGCAACTCTAATTTGTCTTTAAGAAAGTCCTGTTGCAGTAGCACACACACACACACACACACACACACACACACACACACACACACACACACACACACACACACACACACACACACACACACACACACACACACACACACACACACAGATCGAGTGAGGAGAGGAAAACGGACGAGGTAGAGGAAAAGGCTTTTGCTAGAATGAGGTCACCATGTGTGAAAAAGTGTGTGAGGAAGTTAGAGACAGAACACATACACAGACAGTGGAATATAACAGAATCAGAGCAAGAGAAGAGCAAAAAGGAACTGAGGAGAGTTGTAAAATACAGTGACAGATGATGTTTTTTTTTAAAGGAAGAATCTGGAAAAAACCTCATCTAGTATTTCAATGTTGACACAGAAACTAACAAACAAGAGAACATTGCCTTATAAGGAGAGGCAGACTGAGTGAGGAGCAGGGAGGGAGGGAGGGAGTCAGCTGTGGTGCAGTGTGTAAACTCAACAGGCAGCTGTCCAATACCAGGCGGGGGAGCGAGGGAGAGAGGGAGGGAGGGAGAGAGGAGTGGTGGGTTACCTTTCCAGGTGAGGATCATCTCGCCGGGATAAGCTGGGATGCGCTGCTCTTCTTTTATTACTGAGCTCTGATAGGACACAAGAAACGGCACTGACTCCCATACCTGAGACAGAGAAGAGAGACAACGTGTGGAAGGAATTTTAACATCATGGTAAACAGGAATGCAATGCAGGCACTCCAAAATATATAAGAGCAAGTAACAACAAGGAAGGAGATATTGAAGAGCCTTTATTGTAGAGGCTAAGATTCAAGATAGAAATAAGGGAAAACAAGGAAGCCTATACACAGAGAAAACTAAATAAATATGCTTTGTGAAGTCTATGTCTTCATAAAGACCATGGTACTCAAACGATCAACCGACAAGAACATTCCCCTTTCCTTTGATCCAGTATCTTGGAAGCTTTTCTTCTGGGAGCACCGGACACATTATTGATCCATGGCTGAGTAACCAATCTAAAATAGCTGGTGATGTGTGTCCTTATATACCTGAGCAGCGTTGACGAGTCTCCACGCATTGAGCACACCGAATCCGTGCTGGTGGCTGTGGTTGAAACCAGCTCCGTTCGTCCTCCAGTCTGCACTGTTGTCACACTGTAAGAACAGATAGAGATATAGAGAACACACATCACACACTAAACACAACATTTGTGAGAAAAACAATCAGTCAATAAATGGATTGGCCTGAAAATAAAGTAATTCAATCAATCAATCTGAAGAAGAAGTAATCTATCGTTTGAAAAAAGTGATCATCACATGTTCTTCTTTTACAGGAAACTCAATGACTCAGGAAAAACATAAACCAAGAGAAATACTCATTTTATTATTATTTTTTAATTGAGGTCAGGTGGCCTGCAGTTTTTGACCAATAGCAGCACTGAGCAGCATGTTTGGGTCCCAGTTGAGTTGAGCAAAAAACAAACCTGCAGAAAGCTTCTGCATTGTCGAGCTGGGTATACAGTAACATCTTATGCAGTGACACATGTCCTGAGTCTCACCATGGTGGCGGTGTAGGTGATGATGTGCTGCACGTCCCTCCAGCTGAGACAGGGACGGACCTGCAGCATGAGGGCCACCATTCCTGCCGCCAGGGGGGCCGCAGCAGACGTGCCAGTGTGGCCCTCCGTACAGCCGGTCCCCTGCAGCATGGACCAGTCTGACGTCACCTGTGGAAAGACGGATGGGCTGAGTACGACCATGGAGCGTTATGCAGAGAACAAACACACTACAAGGGTGGCAACAGCTCTGGCAGGAGTCTACACAAACTGCCACTCTCATGTGTAAGTATACATTAACCGCTGATTGAATGCAAACCTAAAGGTACATCCAACACAAGCTTAGGCACAAAGGTTCTCAACCTAAACTAACAACTAATAACTCTTCATCAGGCGCCAGGGCCATAAAGAGCCCTCCTAACAAAACGGTATATTTACTGCAGGAGGCCAGAGGTCAACACTGTCTGTGTACAGTTCATGGAAAACATGTGTGAGAGGGGTTTAAGCCCTAGGGAGGTCTAGCCTTTAAAGAGATGAAAGGATGTAAAGGGAAAGAAACACATTGATGTACAAATGAAGAGCAGTACAGGGACTATTAGTGGTCGACTGTTATGGTTTTTTCAATGGCAAATGCTGTTATTAAAAAATAAAAAAATAAAAAAGGTGGCTGATATATATATCATGTCTTTTTTGCATCAGATAAGTAACAACCTTTTAATAAATACTAACAATTGAGAAATAACATCAACTTAAATGATCGTTTATTTATTCATTAAAAACTGTTTCTGTCTGCATTTTTTTTTAAATAATGTAATAACTAAATCTATGTCTACACTAGGTCATTAAGTTTCAGTGCACTAAAGACAGTTTCTGAGAGACAACTTAATTATTTAATCTTGAAATGGCATTAAACAACCCGGTGTATTTGGTCTACCTCTAATAAAAACGAGTTACATAGTGGTTGAACTGAACAAAGGTAGGAGAGGAAGGATTAATGGAAGAGATTACAGGTTTGACTCAATGTGTGGGGCATCTAGTAGACAGTAATATCCACCAATATGCAAGGTGTACATGACCATAGACATCTCATATGTCTTCCATGTACACTGTCCTCTATGTACACAACCCTCTGGTACACACATTAGGACCGTAGCGATGTGAGGTTGAAGAATTCTCAGCCTTCTGTGTTTACATGAGGAGACGTGTGGCCCTTTCCCAACAGCTGTNGGCTCTATGAAACCTGATGTACTTATATGATTCTGTTTTCTTAAAGGTTGTATCTTCCTGGTCGAATGCACTTATTGTAAGTCGCTTTGGATAAAAGCGTCAGCTAAATGCAATGTAATGTAATGTAATGTAATGTAATGTAATGTAATGCCTCTGGAGGCTAGACGTTGTTTTCTTAATTCCCAAATGTGACCTTATATTGAATTAGTGAATCCATTACTCTTGAAACAAGATTGTAATCCCCATGAGGCTTTAACTTGATTTACAGGGTGTCTAAAAAAACTAAAATCTCTCTCTGTTAATGTATTATATGTTATCCCTTGTTTTTCTTTCTTAGCGCTAGCATAATCAAGGATGATTGCTGGATTAGTCTCTAGAATAACATCAATGGATCAGCATCAATCTGACAGGAACCTTTTTGAAAATAAAATGCACAAGCTGCCATCAGGACAATTTCCAATACCGATCATGGATGGAAAACTCCTATTTTATGACAATCCCAGACTTTACAGACTGACATAAAGCTCATTCATGAAGGCAGCTGTTCTTGTTGGACTCTAAATGGCTTCTTAAGATGAATACACTAGTGGGTAGAGTGTGGTAAGCACTTGGCGGTCATTGATTGATCAGATTTCTCGTGAGAGAGCCCATCCTGGCTAAGCTCTTCTCTTCCAGGCAATGACAACCCAGGGCAAAACTGTGTTGCGATGGTAACACTCACAAACAGAAAATAAGTGGCTTCGACCGGCCTTTACTCCAGCCATCATCCCTCGTCATCGCTTCAGATAAAAATAGCATCTTGTCTTCCTGATGTGGTGCTGCTCATGACTTTTTAAACATTTGTCACAATCAATAAAATGAAGGTTTGCAGACCACACTGAACTGGGTACATGTCATGTTGCGGACTTCATGGAAAAAATACAACCAATTGCTCCATTGTTAAAATAGGAAAAATGATAATGGACTTTGAGGAAGTTACTTGTCATAACACTCATAAAAACCAGTGAACCGCTGGGTTCAAGTTTTTTACAAAGGGAAATTATAAACAAAATATAGTATAGTATTTTAAGTCATTAGCTTTGTTACAAATGTCGGAGGGTTTTTGAACGAGAAGCTGGAAGTTGCCGTTTCACTGTGACTCTCTACATAAACTAATATGAGGAAATGAAACTCCTGTGACTGACAGCAGCACTTTACTGTGTACGTTCATTTATCTTCTCAGGTGTCACAGAAGCACATAGAGAAGTAATTATATGTTAGAGAAGTAACTATTTGTTAACTTGGAATAAAATGTCATGAATAGAAAGACTTTTAACATTTAAGGAAATGCTAACCTGAGATATTAGGTCAACCAAACCTCTGTTTAACGATATATTAACATGGTCACCAGATTTCACATAAATGTATACTCTGTCCAACTTGGATAAAGTAAATGCATTTTATAGTTGTTAACCTTGTATAGTTGTTCAAGTTGAATTCGAACAGAAAACACCCTTATTAACCTGGATTAGACCAACTCCAAAAATCACTTCATGACACCTACTTCATTGATTTCCTGCATCCCTGTTGATTCTTAAGCCAGACTGTGTGTGTGTGTGCGTGCGTGCGTGCGTGCGTGCGTGCGTGCGTGCGTGCGTGCGTGCGTGCGTGCGTGCGTGTGTGTGTGACCTACAATGCTCCTCAGCTTGTTTCCCCCGCTGCTGAATGTGACAGCCAGCATGGATGCACACTCTTCAGCGTAGAAGGGCTTTTTTCCTTGCTCATCAACCGCACCTACAAAATACAAACACACAAAATAATTATTGATGGCCCGATGCCCAAATATCCACATCCAAAACACATACACACTTTAGCGTCCTCTGCGTCTTACCGATAGTGATGGTGTAGATGGAGTTGGCGTAGCCGTCATAGTTGCAGTTGTCGTTGTATTGACCTCCGTTGCCACTAGCAACCACAAAGATGCTGCCGAAGCCTTGTCTGCCTGCAATCACCCCGTGCTGCAGCGCCGCCTGAGGATGAAAACAATGGTCATGCTGTGATAAGAAGAGGGAAGTTTGTACTTTGGAGTTTTTCTACATGGCTACTCTACTGCTGTAAACGATCAGTTGCAGTGCACTGCCTCCTGCAGGACAACATCCACACAATCGTCCTTTTTCTTACCTTGCCCAGGGGATGGGGTCCATCCACAGTGTGTCCATCATCATCTGGACCCCAACTAGAGGAGAATTGAGCCACAATCAGATTCCAAGCAAGATTTGCCTCATAATGTAATATGGCATAGTAAAAGATAGCACTTAAATATAACAGACCTCAAATTAAGAGCAAACAAAGGCTTTAAGAGCTTTGTTGAATAAGTGGCAAATGAACATATGTGATATTTTTCCTGATATTTTACTGTTAAATGTTTACTGTTAGAAAAGCAACTTGCCTAGTTAAATAAATACCAGGGATTCAAAAGAGAGGTGTTTGTTACCTGCAGCTGTAAATATCGTTGATCTGGTAGTGCTTGTTGAAGGCTATGGCCTCCAGGCTGTCTGTCAGTGGGCCGTCCAGGACTCTGATTCCTGAACAAAAACAACAAGGGAGACATGTTTTACCACGCAATTGCTAACCCAACGTTTTAGCTTCTGTCACTTTCTTGGGTTATTTACATTAGGAAGACCAAGTTTAATATTCCAAAAAGTCTTTACCTGCCACCTTGCTGCCGTAGGCCACCCCCACAGCACAGAAACTGTTGTTGGGAACGGCTGCGATCTCTCCGGCACATCGCGTCCCGTGGTGGTTGTCGCTGTGGGGGTCTGGGTGAGGCATGGGGTCGGGGTCATCGGAATTCAAGTCATAACTGCCCTCAGGACTCTAAGAGGGTAGAGAAGTTGTTATTGAATGTCTGGTTTGCACAGCAATGATAAGGTTGCAATTCAATTCAGACTTGGTGCAGTAGACACAGTTAGAAAAAAACTGCTACTACAATGAGAAACTCTCACAACACATTATTTGTGTTAATCACTGAACTATAATAGGAAATATAATTGAATTTAGTTTAGATTAAATGTATTCTCTGTACTGCTCTGCTTTAAGTAACCATGAGGTAAAAAGGACACTTGCAGTCATGCTTCCAAACATTCAAATTGCTTCATATTCAGCCATGACAGCAGGACACACAGCTCACTTAGATTTAACATTAAATATTTGCGGTCCATTGTTCATAGTGTGGAATAACCTTTTGTTTCCACTTACATAGTTAGACTGGATATCCTGGTGGGTGTGCTCCACCCCGTCATCTACCACCACCACTGTGACTCCTTGGCCAGTGATGTTACGCTCCCACACCCCTGTCACGTTGACATCCATGCCTTTACTTCTGAAATTGTGCTGCCAAAACAAATAAGGGAAACAAGAAGACGGCAAACAGTGAAGGAATGAATTCCAATAAGTACAGGTATTTCCCGTGTCTACTTTGCGGTGGTGCAAAGATAAGCATAAGCATCACAACAGAGTATTTTCATTTCCTTAAAATATTTCGGTTGTCTGATGTTTTTTTTGTTATGGTTCCTATCTTGACTATGACTCCATGGAGAAGGAGATTCTGTACCTCAAAAGTACCTTTATGGTTGAAAAAGAAAAATGAATAAAATCACCCTGGATAATGATCAGTAACGTGAACTCTCATGTGTATATTTCCACCTTACCTAGCCCTTTATACATACAGGATGCTGTATGTTAAGAAATGTAATAGAAGGTGCAACAGGATGTACTGTCCCTGCACTCTTCACTTAGTACTTTGTATACTGATTGAGGAGTTACAAAAGAGACTTATTGTTCAAAAAGTTACAACTTAGTCAAATATTACATGCAGACATGAGACAAATTGATATCATCTAGTGTGACTTCACTTTCAGCGGACATCATTTTCATTGTGTGTATAGATAAATACCAGTTAGCTAGACTGTTACAAAGAACAATAATAGCCTAGATTCTTACCAGATGCCACTGTTTAGGGTAGTTGGGGTCGTTGAAGGCCATTGATCTCTTCGAGCGGCTCAGCACTCGCTCCTGAGAGTACCACAGGACATGAGGGTGGGCTGCCAGGATGTCCCCAGGCCGGACACTCCTGCTCCAAACACTAGCTACAGATCCAGGCTTTTCAGAACACAGCAGGTAGTGGCCTTTCAGCTGTCCAACCTGGCCCTGGTTCTTCAGCCCAGCCTGCTCTGCTACCTGGGATGCAGAGATGATAAATTAAACTAGGACAATATTTCTAAAAGCGAGCACCTTGTTTTTCCCTAACCAAACTTCAGTATTCCCTGCAGATAAATGGGTTTGTTGCAGAAAACAGGATACAGATGGGGAGGACTCAGCATAAAGCAAAACCCCTGTTTTTAATCATCCCTGACTTTTGGGAGAATTCACAGAAACACTATATAGAAAAGACTAAAGTGTTGGCTGTAAATGTTTATGAGCTGTAGCGTACCCTGTTTGCTATCACATCCAGGTTCACAGAGCTCAGTTCACCGTCTTCTTCCTCATGATCTGGGTCAGAGTGTAGCCGGACGGCCCAGGACTGACCCAGGCCGCAGGAGGGTGAGGGCCAAGGAGAGGGGGGAGAGGAGGGGGGAGAGGAGGTAGATGGGGAAACAGAGGGCAGGAGAGTCAGAAGTAAGAGAGTGATGGAGGTAACAAAAAGAAGGACCAGGAATGTGGGATAATACGGTGTTGCCATGGCAACGGAGGGTGACACACAGGGCTGAACAGGCAAGCCCTCATCAGCTGAACAGCAACCTGGAAAGGAGACAAAGACAGACGAGGGTGAAGAAGGTCTCTTGTTAGTTTTGAGGCCAGATGGGAATGTGTGGCTGGTTGCTTATCGTCTGTGTGCTGCATTCAGAGGCCACTTATTAAATTCACAGCATCACACTAACTGGACGCCAGTTCAAAGAGCTGCGGCTGCACCACATTCGATTAACACTGTGGTTACATCAGTGTTCCTACGCATGCTACTGTGAAGAGGCTTTCACAGATTAATGCTAATCTATTAGCCTTGTTCATTTAGACAATTTAAATAATTAGAGGAAAATGCCTCTGCATTGAAGTGAAACATGTATACTTGTTTTGACATGGACAGGTGGCAAATGCAGGCATGGACATGAAGTAAACTGCAGTTATAATCAGTGATCAGCCAAAAAAAACGAACAAAAAACTATAATTGCGTCTAGATTAACCTGTTAGGGAGGTGCGGGTAATTTGCACTCCCAGTAACACGACGGTTTATACATGGACACAATAATTATTTGTCCTCCAGACACCTGTTGTGTTACACTAATCCCATACGTTGTCAGTCAAATAATTATTCTTGTATAAGAAATAAAGACCCATCAGATCAAACGCCCAAGTTGTCTGATTGTCCTCGTGCAAAACACCGAACATCAGCCAGCTGCTCTGACCACATTATAAAGCATATATGTGCATATCATGTACACGTAACGTTAAAGGGAAGTGTTAGCAACAGATTATTTTTAAAAGAGTGACAATATATTATTTGAAATTCCGCCTCTTTTTGAGTTGCATGTGGATGTGCTGAACCACCTGCGGTCTGGTAGGCTAAAGCTAGCTCTCAATGTTGCTGATTATTTAGTTTCTATTAAGCCATGTATGCTAATCGCACAGCTAGCTGGGTTAGTCATTTAAAAGACTGGGACTATGATAGTAACATTACAGCTATGATAAAATAAATACATCAGTAGAACAACAGAATAAAAGTCAGAACTTGGACTGGTATTCCAATTTCAACCGAGGCATTGTTGTTGTCATAGTAAGTCAGCTAATGTCCCGAGGCTCACTCTTAATATAGCTGTTCTTTAGTGAAATAACACAGGTCAAATCAGAATCAATCAATCACGATCATAAATCTTTATCCTACCTTTCCACTGAAACCGTCTTTCATCCGTTCCTCGTGAAATTCATGAGCAACATTTGGCTTATCACCTCATTTCCGCAATACACAAGTCATAACATCAACGTATTACGTCATAGAGTTCTTTCGCAAACGTCGTGCGTGCCTCCTGATTGGTCCAAAATTATAGCGGGTACATAGGTAGTCTACCCATTCAAATGCAAACCACTCACATTAGGATGGATTGGCAAAGGATTAACTGGCACTATGTCCGTAAGGTAAAAATAGACAGTCAAGAGTGTAAGAACTGCGAAAAAAATGTGGAGCATATCATATTGCGATGTATGAAACAGAGAAGCTCAGTGGAACCGAAGGCGAGGGGTTGACAGCTACCAGAAATGAACTTTTCAATTATTTGGGTGAAAAAGGCCTGATAAGAAGATTTTAAAATAGGTTAAGCATGGTTGTAAAATGTAAAACAATGTTCACTTCTTCAATTCTTCAAGTCGGCCTCTAGGGGACAGTAAATTCAAATCATATCTCTCACCATCAACAAAAATACAATTAAATGACACAAAACAAACAAGTCTGGCAATTGTCATCTTAATTGTTTGCATGCAACAAGATAATTGCTATTGGGACTTGTCAACATACATTTTTTTGTTATGCAAATCAATATGATGGCAAATTGATTCATAATACAAGCTGGGTCAACCTTTTTGTACAAATCTGTTCTTGCGTATACAATTCTTTAAAAAAGTGGAGCATTCGGTAGCCTAAATAAACTCTTATGCTCATGGGATCTTTTATTAATCAGATTCAGATTCAACTTTATTGTCATTACATAGTACAGGTACTAGTAACGAAACGGAGTTTGGCATCTGACCAGAAGTGCAAAATAGCAGTGCAAGTGTCTACACCACATGTGTCAAACTCAAGGCCCGGGGGCCAAATCAGGCCCTTAGTGGATTTAATTCCGGCCTGCAGGATAATTTCTAATTACTATTAGATCTGGCCCGCCGGTATATTGCACACACACCTTCACTCCATCCTGAGGGTTTCCTCCGCTCAGAGCCTGAACCCAAACATTGATGAACTTTCACCCAAGATGCCAAGTATCTGGCTTGAACTAGCATCACAGAGCAGCACACTGAGTTTTTTTGAAGCTGTTGTTGGCCTGTGGAAAAATATAATCATAAGAAATGACTCCGGAAAAACTGCAGATAGAGCCATAAGAAATGAAATCAACTGATTATTTCATGTTTAATGTTGTTTTTATAGGCAATAATTTAAGCTTTGTTTGTTCCAGGTTTAATATGTGCAATAAGTTCATTCAATAAACATTGAACCAGTCCGGCCCTCGACTAGTACCGATTTTTTTATTTTGGCCCACTGTGTATTTGAGTTTGAGACCCCTGGTCTACATGATATGAATACATTAATGAATAATTATAAATAGGCTATAAACAGATGAAGTATGTACAGTATAAACGGTATTGACAGTATAGTGATAGTATGGTATACCATACTATCGCTATACTGTCAATACCGTTTATACTGTCTATACTATAGACAGTATAAGGATATTATAAACAGATACAGTGTGTGTGGTTATATTACTGTTGGCTACATATATATGTAATAAACAGATTTTAAGATTAAATATTACACCTAGGTATTTAGGGGTGGGTAGTGGGTGTGGGCATGGGGTTTCTTTACTAATACATATTCAATACAAAATTTAAACATGAATTGAAGTTCCATTGCCTTCTGTATTTTATTGATAATTGACTACAATCACAACAGGCTCTTTTGAATTAATTCAAGTCATGTAATTAGCTGCCTAACAATACATTTCAAATGTTTGAATATTTCCCCTTACCACTTTATTAGACGAAATGTAAAAAACAAAGATAACCAAGAGTCCTGTATTAAGTATGACAAATATTTAAATAAAGTGATACTCCCTTTCCTCCTTAGTTGGATAATGTTTAGCTAAGTTAAAGGTTTTTTTTTATTTAAACATTATTTTAAACTACCCTGCAGAATACAAATTAATTAAAACTAGTTTCACCTTTACCAGCTGTGATAAACACATGATTAATGCATCAATATTTAAAATCAAAACATATCATATATTATTCTGAAATTGACCAATTTGCATAATGAGTTGCTTTTTTATATTTGTATGCTAATACTTATGTACTTTTACTCAAGCAACCTTTTGAATGCAGAAATGTTACTTGTAACTGATCACACTATGGTACTTCTATCTTCAAGTACAAGTTCTGAGTACTCCCACCTCTGCACATCTGATGGAAGAAGACATTAGCAAACACTCAATATAGCAAAAACCCAAAGGACAAACATCTGGATTCATCAACTTTTTGTAGATGATTTGGTTGTGCAGTAAGAGTGAAATGTTAGGGAAGGATAGTTACTTCCAGTTTTATGTCCTGCCCTCTTAACATCCACAAATATAGATGTTCACAGACAGGATGAGCAGGTTTCTTAAACAGGTTACTTCATGGGGGAATCTCTGTCCAAATTAACATCTCTAAAAGGTGAAGCATTAACACACTGAGAATCTTGACAGACAGGTGTGTGACAGCCTGTACGTGGGTTGTGGTCACTGAAGTCCCTCCTATTGTCAATTCCCCTTATGCTCAGTCCTGTTCTTACTCTTACTTATTTTCAGTCTTCTATCAGTCAGATAGTGTCGTCTGTGAATTGCCTGTTTGGAAAACCATCTAATAATCCAAGACGAAAGACAACTTGACTTTCAGGTAAAAATATATATATAACAGTTGTTATTTTTAGGATGTTTTTGGTTGTAATGAAGATGTGTAACTCCTGGGCTTTGATGGCACAGTAAAGATTGACATTTTGTTGTTGGAATTAGATTTTTTATAAAAGTATAACACATTAGCCATAAGTAGAACAGTTTTTATTGTCATCTCTCTCTCTCTCCACTTTTCAAGCAGGACAACCAATAGACACAACATACATCTAAGTGGAACTGTTTTTCTGCTCTTTTTCCCTCTTCACTCAACCTTCAGATCCTTCTCATGTCCTACCAGTCCACCAAAAATAAAAATGAAGAGGCCTACCTGTCCCTGATGAAAGGCTTGAAAGAGCTGGACCTCAATGGCCCGTGTGTTCCCTGTGACCTGGTGCTGAATGGAGACGTCGACCGTCGCGGTCGGACTCGGACGGATACGGTCGGTGCAGGACGGAGGTCGGAAGGTCCTTTTACGGTTGGTCCGAGAACCGCCGAGACCGGAAGGTGCCGGGCAGTCGCGGTAGACGAGTGGTATTTTCTCGTGCGGTTGGAGGATTTCCGGACAGTCGACGTTTCCGTTCTGGGTTGTCCGGAAATTGAAACTCCGGTATCTAAAACTATTCCAATAGTCCCGGCTGTCGGAAGTGAAATTTGAACAACCTTGGGCGCGTAATCACTCCCAACCACTCGTGAGGAAAAAGAAGGAGAGTCGGTCCAGTCGTCCTGCAAGACGATGGTCTAGTCCTTTTCCCGCCAGTCTTATCGGGGAGTAACTGGCTCCTTGCGTGCTTATGAGAGGAGACGTGCATGGCGCCTCTCCGACGGTAAGTTCCTGGACCGGACGACAACTGAACGATTTCC
>NW_011369945.1:21132843-21146886 GCF_000735185.1 Notothenia coriiceps
TTACATGTGTCTAAGGCTCGATTACCTATCTGCACCCATGTGTGTCATATGTGATAGTTTCCGAGACATGTGTGTGTGGGTGTGTGGTGTGTGGTGCGTGGTGTTGTGTGTGTGGTGTGTGTGTCGTGTGTAGCTGTGTCGGCTGTCGGTGGGTGTTGCCTGGCTGGTGTGGTCGGTGTGTCGTGGTGTGTGGTGTGTGCTGTCGTGTGTTGTGTCGTGCTGTGGTGTGTGTGTGTGTGTGTGGTGTGTCGTGTTTGCCGTGTGTGTGTTGTGGCTGTGCTGTGTGTGTGTGTGTGTGTGTCTGTTGAGATGAGCCAGTCGACATTTGCCAGCACTTCTTCAGAAGATCACAACCGTCACCGCCGCTGCTCCACATGTCAGAAGCCTGCGCATTTGACAGCACGGCAGCTCATTAGAGGAATCACAGGGGCGGGGGCGTTAGCGCCTTAAATGCCTAGGGTTGCTGCAGAGCGTGTAGCTGTCTAACCGCTTACACGATAGGAGGCTTGGCAGTCAGTGTTAGGAAATGTTGCGTGTTGTGGAACAGTAACTAAGCTATGTTACTAAGTACTGTAGCCCCTGCTTATTTCCAAATCGTTAGACACCTGGTATATTTTTTCTTTTTTTTTGGCCACTCTACTATCAGTTATATATACATTCAGCAGCTACTAGATTTAGATGAAAGAGCTCAGAGTTGCTGTAAACAATGATATATCTGAAACAATGGGGTAGGGTGCGTTGGATATTTATTAGCCAGATTTTGCTTATCATGCTTTTCTTTGGTGTGTTAATCAAATCACACTCCAGCTTTTAAGGAAATGTAAGATTTGCGCTTATAAATATGGAATTGAATCTTTAATAGTGCCTTCAGTTTTTCTTTGGCGTTGCCTCCTTATACTTTAATACTTTTTCCTGACGAATACTTTTGATAGCTGTTTGATGCTCAGTTCCTAGATACGCTCTTGGCTGTGTTGTATTCCCGGTTCGATAACAGCGTTGTGGATGATTCAGCCTGCGTCAGCTGACAAGCAGCCCGTTTGGACTGCAACAAGATTGGGTGGTTTTGCATTGGACTGCGGGGATGCGCTCCAAGTGCTTCGCCTCTGCGGTGCCCCTCCAGCCCCGCCGCATCGTGTTGCAATTAAGACGAGGATTTAGGAAGCTTTGCATCGCGATCGCCTCGAGTCCTCGATAATTCATTATTATGAGGGCTGTCTTCGATCAGGAGGCTGAAGTGTAAGCTAACATCAGGCCTGAGAGCTGCCGAAGTAACCATTTCCAACAACACGCTTCTTTCTAGACTATTTTCCTGCCTTTTTAAACTTTTTCTCGCCGTGACATACAGGAGACCAATAGAGGGATACAAGCGAGCTGTGTATTTTTTGCTTGTTGGACCCTGATCACTCTCAGCCGTCTAGTTCATAGGTCGTATACCTCCTGGGTTTTTAGGCGCGAAGTGGCATTAGGACATAGACGCGGAGAGACGAGCGTGAATACGATAATTTCCCACAAAAATCGATTCGATGAAGGTATAATATTTGAGAGGATGCATGACTGTGCTGAGGAGACAGCAGGGCTTTAGGCGTAATATTTTAAAAAAATGTACCAGTCTTCACAAGAAAAGCAGGTCAGCCCGCACAGGGAGTGGCACACTCAGAAAGCCAACTGATTGCGTTCGGGATCTACGGGAGCCTGACAGGCACAGTACGTGAGCGGTTTAATTAAAAAGGGGAGATCTTTGTAGATGGTGCCGTCCCTCTCCACTCCTGTTCCCGGCCCCCCCCCCCCCCGAAAAAGGCCCCCCCCCCCCTCTGTGACAGAGCCCGGATGCTAGGAAATAAATTCAATGTGTCCACTTTTACGTACCAGGTGCTGCCGTCAGGTGCTGAAAAAGTGGCCGACTTCTCTCCCACGATTACATCTCACTTCGCAGGCCCGGCCTAAAACCCAGGAGAATACGTGCACTCGAACCCCATGCATCTCGCCACTGGTCAGACTCTCGGAGTGTTCTCCGTGTGATTTTGTGCCGTTGATTTTCAGAAATTCTAACTCCACCTGAGCAAACACACGTTTATGAGAATACTTATGAGTTCTTTGGCGTTCAGCGCAGATCCATCTCCAAGTATGAACACCACCTTTATGATTTTTTAAGTTAAAGAAGACTAACGTTAGGCCTATAAAGGAACTACCAGCACGTGTCAGCATGACATCACGGTCACCAGCCGCTAAGCTAAAGGTGGGACTAGATGTTGGGCTATAAAGGAACTACAGCATGTCACATGACTTCACGTCACCGCCGCTAAGCCCGCTAAAGGGTGGCTAATGCTTGGGGTCTCTCTCAAGGGAACTACAGCCTGGCGCGTCCGACGGCATGACTTCACGGTCACCAAGCGCTGAGCTAAGAGGTGGCTAATGTTGGCCCTGGGACTAGTAGCAAGAAGATAGCAGCCTCGCGGGGTTAACGCATGACTTCACGCTCACCAGCCTCTAAGCTGAGCAAGCTGGCGTAATGTGGCGTCGGGGGGCCGGGGTTATAAATGGCAACTACGGGCGGCGTCACGATGTTCACGGTCACCACCGCGTGTAAATCGTAAAGGGTGGGGGCTAGGATGGTTGGGGCGCTAAAAGGAACTACAGCTACTCGGTCACATGACTGTCACGCTTCACCACCGCCGTAGCCCTCAAAGTGGGGCCTAATGTTTGGGGCTATAAAGACAGCTACAGCGGACGGTCACACATGGAGCGTTCACAGCTCACCAACCTTCTAAGCTAAACGGTGGGCGCTAATGTTGGTGCTATAAAGGAGACGCTACAGCATGTCACGATGACTTCACGTCCACCTACCGCGTATAGCTAAAAGGCTGGAGCTGAATGTTGGGCGCTAGGTAAGAGGGAACTACAGCCGGATGGGTCACATGACTTGCACGCTGCACCACCGCATAACGGCTAAGTGGCTAATGTGGGTATCAGAAAGGAACTACAGCCACGGGGTCAGCGAGACTTCACGGTCACACTGCTAAGCTAGAAGGTGCTAGATGGGCGATAAAGAACTACAGGCATGTCACATGAGCTCTCACTGTCACCACCGCAAGTGAAAGGGAACGTAGAAAAGACGAGCGGGGATGTCCATGGAGTGTCACGTCGACCGACGCGGGCGAAGGGCTAAGACTAATGTGTGGGTAGGGGTAAAGGAAGCTGACAGCATGGGTCACGAGGGACTGACGTCACCACCGCCGAAGCTGAAAGTGGCTGAAGTTGGCTATAAGAACTACAGACTCCGATGGAACGTCGAGCGTGCGCGCGAGGCGCCAAGGCTGAGGAAGGTAGGGCTGAATGCTATAAGAAGCTACAGGCGAGCGCAGCGATGACTTGCGACGGTGCGCACCGAGCGCGGGCCAGAGGTGAGAGGAGAGCGCGTGAATATTTAGGCTATAAAGGAACTGCAGCACGTCCATCATGAGTACACAATATGTTTTTCTGGTGTTAAGGCAGATGCAGCATGTGTTTGGATATGACAGTGGTTTCTGTGTGTTGTTTTGTGTGATATCTTGCAGAAGTCGTGTTTTTGAGTTTAGCACCATATATGGATAGGTCAATAGGTCTCGGATATTAATTTTTTCTGTTGAACAAATCCCAAGGATACATGTGCAAGATGTAAATGTAAAACACCTGTCCATAAATGCAAAAGAAACATACTGTTATGACTAATATAAGCTATTTAACACAAACTTGCAAATATACAAACAAATTCCTATATTAAAAAATATATACATGTGAATGCAGTAGTAGTCTATGTCTGCATTTACACAACGATTGTCAATAATAAAGACAGATCCTCCTTTGCTCTCCAGTGAAGGTCGGTGTGTATAGAAGACGTGTCGCAAAGTTGACTCACTGAGCAGGAAGCCATCTATACTGCAAAGCCTGAGTCACTGTACGACACAGTCTCCTTCAGAGGTCACATCGCTCCTCCAGCTGTCGCACTTCGCACTTCATCGCTGCTTACGTATCCAGAATTATAAGTCAAGGATGAGCAGACATGGAGAAGCTGCACCTGAGCAGCTACTTCACCTATTTTCTGTTCTTATTTAACTCATTTAAAGAGGCCCTGTTCTTTTTTGTAATGGTTTTTCCTCTCCTGTAGAAATGTACAAATATGAACCTGAAAGTGAACACATTGGCGCCCCATCATTACCATTATTGGGATGTGTTGTCTTTTTTTATTTTAGCACTATGCAAAATGCAAAAGTGCATCATTTTCCATTACGCTTAAAATTTCAGGTCATTTGTTTTTCACAGAACTTATGGAAAATCCAGAGATATTGGCCAAGTTTAAAAATTGTTTCTTTTAAAAGTTCCCTTTAGTTTATTTGTTTTATGCTGTCCTCCTGCTGTACAGCCATCCTCTTTTTTTAAGATCGTGTTTCTCCCGCACCCTTCTCTCCACACACACACACACACACACACACACACACACACACACACACACACACACACACACACACACACACACACACACTTTATCACACAACACACACACACACACACACACACACACACACACACACACTTTATCACACATATTAAAGAGCCATATGGGTCATAATGGAGCTTAATAAATGTGGCTGCTCACACACGGAGGGCAGGGGGCTGAACGAGTGTTTTCCTGGTACATGTGTTTAATTAGCCTCCGCCGTGCTACACCGACGTGAGGAGATGATGTCGAGGGTAATTAAATCAGATGGCAGGAGGACGGGCTGATGCTCTGCACCTGAACGCAACACAGATATTAGTCACACAGGTGGGAGTCTGGGTTATTAAAGCTATAATGTAGATTTAGCTGCTTCTTGCAGGGGAAACGCGTTCACAAGTAAGAACACATTTATTAGGTTCAAAGATGAATAATCAATTCATTCATGTATTGATTTATTATGTAGAAAATTCAGAAAATTGAGATGTATTGCCTTTCTCTGTATTTGTAATTTTGGACTCAGCTAACAAGATATTTAAACACATCGTCTTGGACTTTGACGATGGAAGTTTTTTTTACTATTTTCAGCGATTTTATAGAGCAAAAGCATAGACTTCATAGCAAAACTTAGATTTTAATAACAAATGACTTACTTGTAATGTTAGATTAAAATTGTCAAAATGGGAGAAAAAAAAATACAACAGTATTTGAATAAAGAGAAAAGTACATCGGTTTTACTAAATTATTAACAATTATCTGGCAAGTTGGAAATTATGATTTAAAAAAAAATAAGTATGTGTAAAAAATGCATTCAAGTCGTCTTACTTTTTTACCCAGATTGGTATTAAAAAGTCCTAAATCCAACTTGCTTTAAGCTGCAGTAGTCCTGAAGTTACTCCTTAAAAATTACGAAAAAAAATGTTATGAGTTTAAATAAATATATTAGGTGGGCTAATGAAGAATATTTATATTGTCTAAAAACTCATCTGTTGTGATTGGTCAACAGCTTAGAGATGTCCCTTAGAGATGTCCCGCCCCTTAACCTATTGGTACAATGTGTTGGAGCGCTAGCCAATAGTAGAGCGAGTGTTACAAAGGAATGTCACTATGATCCTGAAGTAAAGAAAGAAGTCAAATGGACGTGATTCAGGCAGGGAGGGAACACAGGGATTTTAGCCTTTGCAGACCATTTACATGCACTAAAACCTATAGAACACACTACAGGAGAATGCCTGATTTAATTTCAATCCAAGTGGTATTAAAGAAGTCCCCAAACCCTTTTAATCTAACTGTAGAAATATGATGCATGATAATTGTCAGATGAGTGGTTGTGATTTAAATCCCGTCAGAGACGAGAATCTGAAATCAATGAGATGTTTCAGCAGAGATCAGTTTGATTACCTGTTAACGATCCTCCCTGATTCACACCCCTTGATCCTCTCAACTGAAACGTGTTACACTGATCCGACATCCTCAACAAACTCACGTCGATACATCGCTCGTTGTTCGGCCTCGAGGGTCAGAATTTGAATTACAGCTGCCAACCACTTTCATCCTGATCAGAGGACGGCTTTCAAACTGGACTAATGTTAAACCAATACATAAAATAACTGTCAACAAATAAGAAAAAAACAATACAGTTCACCAACACTGATACATCTTTAATTCTCACACATACTGTATTCTCAACAACCTCTCTTTTCTTAATTTATCTTTTATTTTATTCTAAAATGCAGAAACTGTTACAAAACCCAATTTATGACGGGTCGAATACATTTCTGATTCTCTCAATTAAAAAACATGCTGCTGGATTATCATGTCAAAGCTTTACTCAAAATTTGAGATAATATTATTTTGGTGCCCATAAAACAGTCCTGTCTGTTTCCCAATGTGAGGATGACTTTAACTTTAGTCTGTGTGTTTCATGTTGGCTGTAAACGCAGATAATGTCTTTAATGTTTTTTGTGTAACTGATTATTTCTCCTGTGTTTCTCTGCAGGTGGAGCGGGAGATAGCCATTCTGAAACTCATAGAGCACCCCCACGTTTTAAAGCTGCACGACGTCTATGAAAATAAGAAATACCTGTAAGTACACCTGTCCTTCTGCATGCACACTGTAACTCTTGATTTAAAGGTCCCCTAATATCCTCTTTTTCAACAATATATTATAGCTCTCAGATATATACAGAACATGTCTCTGAAGTGTTTGGCTCCAAACCGATCATTGTAGCATCCCATTATCCCCTCTGTTTCAGCCCTGTTTCCAAAGTGCTGATTCTGTGTCTGTAGCTTTAAATGCTAATGAGCTGCTGCTGGCCACGCCCCTCTGAGAGATGATTGGTTAACTGACAATAAAATACAATTTATATTTGGGGCGACAACATGTCGATGTGTCCTTGCAAGATACTGAACCCTTAGTTGCTCCCGGTGTGTGTGTGTGTGTGTGTGTGTGTGTGTGTGTGTGTGTGTGTGTGTGTGTGTGTGTGTGTGTGTGTGTGTGTGTGTGTGTCCTAGAATGTGTGAAAGACTGGGAGTATGTAAAGTGTTTTGAGGGGTCACAAATACCTGATAAAGAGCTATATAAGTACAGTCCATTTACCATATTAGAAATTTGATTAAGTTATTTTGTAACTCTTTACATTATTACAGTCAGCTGTGGTAATGTTTAACTCAACAACCGTAGTGCTTAGATCTGATGAATTGGCAGGATTTTAAAATGTAAAAGGTAAACACGTTTTTTAATCAAAAGAAAAATGTCTACTATTCCATTAAACTGGGTTTTACCTGCAGTCATATTTCCCCAATATATGTTATCTTTTGTAGTTAGAGTTTATATTTTGTTCAATATGTCTGTGAATATACCATTACATTTCTAAAAGCCTAACTTCGGTAAAGTTGTTTTGTTCTAATTGGACTTGTATTTCTTCAGTAGATTAGATTTAAGAGTTTGCATAATTCTCTAGGTACAGTAAGATCTGTAGATTAAATGAACCATGGACAAAATCTTGTTTTTTAATCGACCAAGAGTTTCTTTAGACCAGGACATAATTAGCGCTAAGTCTGTGTTGCTAGATTCCATCCAATCCAGTGGGGATCTGCACTAACGTTAGCAAACCAGACATAAACACATTTCCTGTAGAACAAACTACAGGAAAGGGAAAAAACCCGAAAACAGAACTGGGCCTCTTTAAAATGTGTGCGGACAGTTCAGATTGAAGTTGAGCCAACAAACCAAATCTATAAGATATGAAAATGATGTGCCCTGCAGAGCATTTGAACATATACTGGTGCACGGTTCCTCCATGCAGCTGTTTGTGTGTTTTATGAAGGCTTGCGATGCTTTATTGGTCCCCCTCTCCCGTGTATCTTTAATGTATATCCTGTTTTATTGCACACATTAATCTGCTGCGTGTGGCCGCTGCGCTCCAGTGGCACGGCTTAATGCGATGTTCAATAATTGATAAAGGCAGCGGCGTCAAACGGAGCGGGAATTTGTTTTCTTAATGTTGCAGGGACAGGGACGGATGGTCAACAGTTTGCGGGGGGAAATTTCACAAATCACACGTTTCTAATTTGAGGAGAAAACGCTCGAGTAGATCCTTTAATCTGCTAATAAATCAGTGGCAGGGGGAGCGTGCGGCAGGAGCCGGATCAGGGATGTCTCCGGGAAAAATGAATACAGATAAAACATTTTAAACCGCAGGCACACACTCTGAACACAGTGCAGGATTTACATTAAGCATCAATATGGTAACTTCAGCATGTCGTGTACAAATACTAGTTTATGACTCAATTATTTTATTAATGCCTCCTTTATTCTGAGGAGAAATTAACTGGGATTAAGGATATTTACTCGTGAAGGTGAGGTAGTTTCGTTTTTTCATTCTGTTTTTTGAGACTTTGTTTCAAAGGGAAATTGCTGCCCCCTCTTTTACATTACATTATTACATTTCATTTAGCTGACGCTTTTATCCAAAGCAACTTAGAATATTGTATTTATTTATTTAATCGTGTATTTAGCCGAAAGAACGAGATCGCGGGTACAAGCGGCCGAGATGGGTTTTCTCCGCAGGGTGGCTGGTGTCTCCCTTAGGGATAAGGTGAGAAGTTCGGTCATCCGGGAGGGACTCGGAGTTGAGCCGCTCCTCCTTCGCGTCGAAAGGAGCCAGTTGAGGTGGTTCGGGCACCTAGTTAGGATGCCACCTGGGCGCCTCCCTAGGGAGGTGTTCCAGGCACGTCCAGCTGGGAAGAGACCAAGGGGTAGACCTAGGACCAGGTGGAGGGATTATATCTCTTCGCTGGCCTGGGAGCGCCTTGGGATCCCCCAGTCAGAGCTGGTTGATGTGGCCAGGGAAAAGAAAGTTTGGGGCTCTCTGCTGGAACTGCTACCTCCGAGACCCGACCACGGATAAGCGGGAGAAGATGGATGGATGGTGTATTTAGCAGGGACAAAGCACAGTAATGAACACTTAAAACATTCAAATGTATCAAGCGTAACAGTGCCAGATTTAGCTTTGAGCTAATTTCCATCCGCAGTCCCTCCCATAAAACATTTAAGAAAATAACATTTTACAAACAAAATACATGATGTGCAAAAAGTGCAAAAGAGCCAGAGCAGCATCCACGAGTATTTACCACATGGCAGTACAATGTAGCAGCTACGACATATAAAGTGCAATAAGTGCACTCGACCAAGAAGATACAAACTTGAAGAAAACAGAATCATATAAGAACATCAGGTTTCATAGAGCCAAACATTTCAAGTGCTGCTCAACTGGCTTTAGATAAGCCAGTGCTTTGTTAGTATATAAGTGCTTTGTTAGTAATTCTATCTCTCGAAGTGGAGTCTAAAGAGATGAGTTTTCAGTCTGAAGAAGATGTGTAAGCTTTCTGCTGTCCTGATTTCAATGGGGAGCTCATTCCACCATTTTGGAGCCAGGATAGCAAACCCACGAGTTTTTGCTGATGGGAACTTGGGTCTTATTGTATTTACTTTAGCTATAGAAACATTTCTTATTCCTTATTTTTCTATGATAGTTATCTATTCCTTTTTTATTATAATATTAATACAGTGCACTTTGAGTTTTTTAATCTTATTCTACTACACTTCTTTTATTTAATGCACCATAGTTATCTTGCAATTTTACATTTAACTACAGTTATACCTATTTTGTTCTTGTTATGCTACCATATTATTTTAATTATATTACGGTTATTTATTTATTTGTTTTTTATTCTACTAAAATGACCTTCTTTTTACTTTCATCTACTACAGTTATCTTTTTAATTTCATCTTCATTTCTACTTTCTGCTCCAGTGATACCTTTTTATTTTATTTGTGTTTCGCTATTTATATTGTGCTTGTTTACTTTTATTCTCCTCCATGTATCTATCCTTTTTCCTAATTATGTGACTTCAATAATCTACTTATTTAACATACACCTTTTACAGTTTTGTTTTTCATCTAATTCAACTGAAGGTATTATTTAAATATATAATCTTAACATATACCTAATCCTAAAAATGAAATTTAGAAGTTTTGTCTGACTTTTAGAGCTGTCAACTACTTTAGGTTAAAACTTCCGTTAACAAATGACCCTTAATCCTTAATACTTGCACAAGTTTACTGAAAATACTGGAGTCCTTTTCCCTCGCTGACATGTTTGCGTTTCCCTCTGCAGGTACCTGGTGCTGGAGCATGTGTCGGGGGGGGAGCTGTTCGACTACCTGGTGAAAAAGGGCCGACTAACACCTAAAGAGGCCAGAAAGTTCTTCAGACAGATCATCTCCGCGCTGGACTTCTGTCACAGCCACTCTATATGGTGCGTACATTTTACACACAAACATCTTGGAGAATATACATCATTTTAGTTCAGTTATATTCAACGTTGTACTTTTCTTGTGGCTCTTTCTCACACAGTATGTTTTTGTTGGGATTCTCTGCTTCGCTTTACGTGTCGATAGTGATGACTGTAGTTTGACTCAAACGGGGCACCACATTACCACGGTTCTTAAAATGGTGATTGATGTATGCGACGCTTGGGGATTATCTCACGCAACAATTGTGACGATTCTCTCTGACCAATCAGCAGTCGTCACTAGTTTAACATATTTTCAGCTCGCTTGGAACCTCCATGTACCCGTGAGCCGGTACCGGGCCAACCCAAACCAAACCGCAACAAAACCTGCAGTGGAAAAGCGCCATTAGTAAGAGCGGGTGTCAACAATAATGAATGAAAATGAATATTAATTAGCCTTTTACTTTTCATAAAATCATAAATAGGGTTGTAAATAAATCGCCCTGCAGTTAACGTTTTGTATTAGCTCAATAAAACATTACAATGGCTTTCAGAAGGATTTCATATTCATCAAAATACTTATTTATTATGGTATTTGATCATACTATTTGTTATATTAATAGTATGACTTTATTCACACCAAGTCACCTCTGGGGATCCCCTTTGTACACAAGAGGCATGATAGCTAGTTAATGTAGTCTCATTAAATAGTCTCATGAAGAATGATAGACAATGAATTTGGAAATATCATTAATAATGAAATACCTAGACAAGTACTATATCAATATCTAGTATTGGTTGAAGGATTTTCTGATAGTAGATTCTATATGTTGGCAGAACTTATTCATGTACAACAATAAATATCAAGCATTTAGCCGTAGTCCTAACGGTCATTACAAATAAACACACAGGATGTGCAAGCCTTCTTTAGGTTTAGTGATTTAGTGCAGGCCAAACGGGAAACAGAAACGTCAGGGCTGATAATTTGTGGGCTCATACAATATGTATTTCTGTTTAGAGGCACAAAATATGGGTGGTGGGTCGGGGGGTCTGAATTTACACAAATATCTGCTGCTGCACCTGATTTATCACCGCTGACGGACCGTTGTCTGCAAACTGCATGTGAATTATGAAGTCTGGGAAAAACACTTTCCAATCTGACACAAAGAGAGATCATTTATCCGGCAGAAGCAAAGAGAGAGAGAGACGGGCAGAGAGAGAGAGAGACGGGCAGAGAGACACCTTCTTTATGGTTCAGATCATGAGAACACTGAGGGACTGCAGGGGGGAGCATTCAGCACAATCATTCAGAGACTTTACAGAATTTAGTTAGTTAGAAAACACACAGCTCTGCAGGACCTAAACATTCCTTTGTGTGTTATGGATATATTAATGCAACATTAATTACTACATATTATTATCTTCTAATAATTATTATAAAAAAACTATGAGAAAAGGGATATATCTGGAGTCAGAAACATATTGTTGAAATAAGTTGTAATATTGAAATATTATAGTATTTGTGTTAAAATAGAAAACAAGGAAAGGTAAAGTTAAATATTTATATATGGCTATATGTTATACGTGTGTATATATAAATATTGTGTTTTTTTGGAAGGGAAAACTGTTTATATTTTTCAAAAATGTTTGACTAATGCCCAAACAATTATAATAATTAAGTTACAAAATGAAAGGTATAGAACAGATCTGGAAAAAAAGAGAAAAGTTCAATATTTGATGATTAAAACGTAATAAAAATTCTTAAATATTGAGAGAGAAAAATCACTACTACTCTTAATTAAATAAAAAAAATCTGAGTATTTCTTCCTTTCTATCTTCATATCTTTGATCTGTTATCCTGAACCTCCTTTAAACCTGGAGTGCGTCAGTTCTTGATTATTGGACTTTAAAGGGGACCTATCATGCAAAATGCACGTTTTGAAGTCTTTTATACATAAAGATGTGTCCCCGGTGTGTCGGGGAACTCAGGCAGCGTCAGAAAATAAAACCCTCTCTCTTTTCCTCCGTACCCAAATCTCTAAAAACGGGGGAACAACGGAGCTGATCCAGATTTGCGTCCGATATGACGTAATATCTGAAATGTGGACCCACGGCCCTATCAGAAACGTTGCTATCAGAAACAATGCCCGACTGTTTTGGACGTAATATGGTCGGTGTTTACATTAGCATCGCTAACACTCAGAGCTAACCTGTACTGGAGAGCATGTGTGTGAAGAAGCAGGAAATAAAAAGGAACTCACCTTGTGGTATAACCGGCAAGAGAGAAAGCCTTTGAGCTCCATACTGTTTCAGAGATAATCCTTGATAATCCATGATATGGCGTTTCATCACCGGTAAGAACCATAAACTGTACAGAAAAAGTTGGATAATCAGTGGTATGAATTGTGAAGATAAATATTCTAATAGCCGAAAGAAACAACTGTAAAAACTTAATAAAATACCAGGATTTACTAGTTTGTAAAATAACTTTAATAATGGGTGAAAAATTAGTTATACAAAAAGGAGTTTAATCTAAAGGAGGGAGTACGAGAGTCGTCTTTAGAGGTAAGTTCATTCGTGGATGTGTGTGGTTCGGTTGTATGTGAAAGTAAGGAAAGATGTAACATTTCGAAAGTGTGGGAAAAGTGTGTGAGTTAATTATGTGTGAAACAATCACTTTTGTACCGTCCAGATAGACTCAAAGGTGACTGGAGACGTCGACCAGGGTCGTCTGAACAGGGGCGGACGTTCTCTGCCGGATACGGCTTCAGACGCTAGGACGTGTACAACAAGGAAGAGGCAATTGTTGTTCAAAGCCGAGTTTAGAAGCACCGACCGTTCTCCTTGCCTCTTCCTGTAAAATATAAAAACGTTGGAGAGTTATGGGCAGGTGACACGCTAAAGGACAAAACCCGACAAAGTATGCATGCCTAGCCTTACACATATACCAGAGAGTAAGAAGTAAACCTGGGCACCATCATTAAGATTCTATATTATTTTTCAGAGTAAACAAAAGCCTTATAGGTTCTGTCATGCTATAATTTTTGTCCTTTGACCTGGAACGACTTGTAAAAGGTTCGCAGGTAAACGAAGGATGGGGGTTTTGTAGGAGCTGAAAACCTTGTCGAAGACATTCACCTTCAGGAGAAAACATCTTCTTCTTTACCCTGTTACTAATTAATTTTCTTGTGTGTTTGCATCGTCTTCTAAATAGGTTACGAATCAGTTCATCTCATGACTCAATTTGGTGAACAATAATTGGTCTGAATATATTTCGTCTCTGTATTCTGACTAAAGGAGTCTAAAAGCCGGCACTTGGACTGCTGGGTAAAATCGAAAGAGAGGAAAACCAACCTGAAAGTAAATTTTTTATTATAAAGTTATCGAAGACTGTAAACATCAAGTGACATAAAGAGGGTTGGAAAGTTCCGCCTTTGTAAATCACGACTTTTCCTAAGTGTGGATGCGGCACGATTTTAGATAAAGAAATTTCCAGTGGGATAGGTACGATAACAAATCTCGTCACGTATTCCAGAGTCTATATCATTTTTTGATATATATTTTTTGTACAGGATACTTCACAAAACGAGTTTTATGGTTTCGTCTAGTGGGTAGGATCTCCCGGTACGGAGACATAGGGATATGGACAGTAAGGACAAAGTTTTCACCGACTAAACCCCATTGATTTCGAAAAAAAAAACTTTAACTATTTTTTATTTTTTCCTCCCCCGACTCGAGCTCACTCTGGCCGTTCGATGACAGTCTGAGGATTTG
>NW_011369945.1:21146931-21153477 GCF_000735185.1 Notothenia coriiceps
TCTCTGAAAAGATACAATGTTATGTTTTATAGTCTTAAAGTTATAATTAGTATCGTAGTATCCTGCCACCCGCGTTCTCTAGAGTTTATTTCCAAAGGGAAGTTCCATCTTGGAGAAGATTACGACACAGCCCACTTTCTCTTACTCTATGAGGATGACATATTCATCGCAGGTACTCCTACCCTCAGACTCCATTTGTCGGTCCTAGAGATGGAAGGGCTATGCGATTTCATCGTTAGGGGCGGGTGTCGTCTGTGAAACAAGGGACCTTTAACATCGTCACACAAAGAAGAAACCGAACCAACCTTCGGGTCACGGTGCGACTGGACGATAGTCGTTGAGGAGGAGGTCGAAAGTCTTTAGGTGTCCAGTAAAACGCAGACGAGTGTCGGCATCCTGTAGACAGTGTATCTGTGGTTGGAGGGATGACAGTGATTTCCTTGGGTTGTCGAATGATGACTCCGGTCTAAACTACTCCAATAGTCGCTGTCGGAAGTGAAATACAACTGGGGGTGTGCTTCACTGCCAACACTCTAGCGAAGAAGGAGAGTCGGTCCAGTGCGCAAGAAGATGGTCTAGTCTCTTTCCCCGAGTCTATCGGGAGTACTGGCCTCCTGGTGTTATGAAGGAGACGGCGCATGGCTCTCCGCACGGTAGTCTGGACCGGAACCGACAACTAACGGATTTCTTTCCGTACCAGAGGTAAGTCGGTGGTCCCAGTGTCCTTGTGTGCCCGGTACTCGCAGGTCGAGAAAGTTCGGAAAGTAGTCCGCTGTCCATCCGGAGAGTAAAAATAAAACCACCTGACCATCGCTGTACTCTGCCCTAGCTTCCAACTCACTTCTACCTATTTTCTCGTACATGTTGTCAAAGGTGAGATCATTACAATACAACACAGATAACCATAAGGACGAACTTTTCACTCTCTCTCTCTCACTACACTTAGGTTTATTTTTGACCAAAGTGATACACGATGTTAAACACAATGAGTGAAAGATTTTAATTAAGTGTTGTTGTTTACCAGTTAGAAAATGGACACGGTAGTTTCGGGGTCCTCAATGTTGTTAAGAAGTAATGTTTGTTTGTAGGATTTTATTGTGACAATATAATATATAAAAATGGACTTTCAGTTCAACAGAAAGCAGACCTAATAATCTACCAAAAAGGTTTGTCCGTTAAGTGTCTGCTGTGATAGACTGGACTATCTTCGTGACTTTTATTTCATTCTCATTCTTGTCCTGACTCGTATTGCCCCTTATACTGTTATCCTCCCTGAGTCACTGGTGTTGGGTGCATGTCCGACAGTGTGTGACAGACAGTCTAAGAGTCACACATTTACGGAGGTGCGAAAAATCTCTCAATTAAACCCTGTCTCTAAGGGGTACTTCATTGGACAAATTCTTGGACGAGTAGGAACAGGCACACTTGTAAGATATAAAAGCCTACAATTCTCCCGTCCTGTATTTTGACCTTCATTGTAGGAAAGGGATGTAAAGTGAGCAATTGCACGTGTTGGTTGTAGATGTTTTCAAAACACACTTATGTCTAAAACAAGGAAACCCAACAAACGATGTAACTCACCAAACGCTACGAAGAAGGTAGTCTACACCGTCTCCACCCTCATGAGTCTTGACACATTGAAGTTCTATCTTTATGGTATCACACTATATATTAAATTAGGTTTATAACCATTTACTTTTATACATACTGTATGTCACTTTTTGATACAAATATCATGATAATTATATCAGATAATACATAACAAAATGGCAAAAATTCTAAAAGATAAATAGCAAAGAAAAAAATAACACTACTAACCCCATACTTAGCGTTTTCACAAGACTTTCATAGAGCAACAAAATCGCCCTATTAAAAATGTTGATTGATAGACTTACCCACATGGCAATCTATGTTTTCCTTGTCCTCTTTCAAAAACAGAAACGGTAGGGATTTTGAGGATGACTTGGAGTTTTTACTCATGGGGGTTTCAGAGTTTGACCTCCAGGGTTCATCAGTAAGTTCTGAGATTCTGATCCACGGCTCGCTTGCCTTTCCTATTGGTACCACCAAGGATGGATAGACGTTCCTGGCAGGATCGTACTATGGGCAGGGACGAGTCATTGTGGTTTCACATGAAGGATTTCTGCGACGACAGGTAGAGTTTATTTTCTACCGTTAAAAGTGAAAATTCAACATAGAATTTGATCTTGTAGTGAAATCATCTTAATGAAAGTATGATCTCATTCAGAACACTGTATATAAGATTACTTGTTTGGTTACATATTAACTTATAGCCACCAGAATCAAATTGTTTTTTGTGATTAACAAATTGCTTCCTGTCTTGTGATAACTGTCTCAACACAGACACTGGCTCCGTTTTGGAACAATGCCATTCATTGGCTGGATGGAGGCCGGCAGGGGGTCGTTGGAGTAGCATCAAAACGTGCCCTCGGTATTCTCAGCAAGTCAGGGTTAAAGTGTGAGGAGACAGAGTTCAAGGAAGGTCTGAGTGTTTTTGTGGGCCCAGCGCACAGTGATACAAATGCAAAGGAAATCCGAGAGTTTGCGGCAGAGGGAGGAGGCCTGCTGATTGGTGGACATGCCTGGCACTGGGCACAGAAACACCCTGGGCAAAACTAACTAACTCATTTTCCAGGTATGGCTATGCACCAGACATTTATCATAATGCATGTCAAACATATTCCAGATGATACTGTCTAAATGCTTGTGCTGGTGTGGTGGTATTAGGCAATAACTTATCAGGCACAATTCAAAACTGCACATTTTAAAATGCCACACAATGAATTCTACATTGCTACGTTAGAAACACAATTGCAGTCATTAATACATTAGGGAGCAATAGAATAAGGGAGTATGGGAGTCAGATTATAGATAATAATAATGTATTGGTAATTCTTAAAAGCTTATAAAATGGGCTACTGCTAAGAACTGAAGACTTGCATGCTTACCTGTGCCTGACACCCCTACTGGAGTTTAGGCCATCTTGGTCATATAAATGGACCTTGATGAACAAACAATCACTCGGCTAAGTATTGGCCAGCAGAAGACATGAGCGCTAGGCTAAGGGGAGGTAGATATAAATGTATAATGAATCATATGAACTGCAGCTGGTGAGGAAGTCAGGCAGGCAGGCACTGAGGACATTACAACATGTACGCTGTAATAAGCTGTAATAGACCTGCTTAAACTTCAATCTGAAAGTTCCTTTGATAATCAAAAATGAAACACAATACATAAAGTTGGGTTTTTCCTTTTAGGTAACAAGATTCTGAACCAAATGGGGTTGAGTCTGTTGAAAGGAACAATAACAGGAGGTTTACACAAGACCCCTGAGCCTAAAGACATCTACAGTACCACTTCCGCCACCTTCTCCACCGCTTCGCTGGCCATGTAGCCCATGGGGAGAAACTAAGCAAACATGAAGAGAACAACTTCAAACGGCTGGGCAGAGACTGCTCCATCTTCTTGCACATGAATGCCAAGGAATGCTCCTCCTATACACAAGTGGTGTCCTCCCTCACTGACATTGTGATGAAGTCAGGCTTGCCTCAGGTTTGTGGCAAAATGAGACAAAAAAATGTAACTAGAAGATTACACAGCTAACAACCAGTGATGTGTCACAGAAACATATTTGATAATTCCCCATTTTCTTCCAAGGTGTGTGACAGCTGCCCTGTGAAGACTCCCAAAGACCACCTGCTCTTCAGTGTGGTGACAGAGATTTATAAGGTCTGCCCAAACCCTGATGCTATCCTGCCGTACCTCATCAAGGATAACCCCTTGATGCCGGTTGTCTATGACCAAACAATCAAGATTGATGTTAACACAGCAGGTAGGATCTTGTTGATTAGGACAAATATGTGAGCTATTTTTGAGTAAAACTTTTATACAGTACATGCAGTTTATGTGGCAGTAACGTCTTTATGACTAAATTGCACTTATCTGCAGACCTTACTGTTGAGAAGTCCAGTTTCAAATGTGTGTTTCAAACGTTATCCATGTAAATATGACTGATCTTATTACTGTATTTGTATTTGTGTCTACAGCCGAGGAGTGGATCAGTACAGGTCTCTATCTCTCTCCTGGTATGAAGACCTACATTGCCATGCCTGAAGAGATGGTCAACAAAGGCTGGAAGGTGCTGAACAAAATATTGAGTTTCATTGTGTTTGTGGTAATGGTGTGCCCCTATTGCCCCTATTTGAGGTCCAATCCACCCTAATGAATACTCCCCAGCAGCGACTGGTCTTACCCTCAACATTTCCCTGCTCCCTTTCCAAGTGTATTCCCTGCAGAGGCAACAGACCCCACCAACGCCAACATCCAGATTTCAATATTGAATCAAATCAAATCCTGTTTTATTTATATAGCACATTTTAAAAACGATTCTTGGTCGAGCCAAAGTGCTGTACCTGCAATAAAATCACTTTACTGCGATAGCAAACAGAAGACAATAAATTACAACAGCAAATATAAAAATCAAACACAGGGAAATGTCAGGAGTCGTACTCCGCTGACTAGAAGGCCAGAGAGAAGAAGTGAGTCTTTAGTGTCGATTTAAAAACCCCTAGGGTCTGGGCCGACCTCACATGGAGGGGCAGAGTGTTCCAGAGCCTGGGGCCAGCTGCTGCGAAGGCTCGGTGACCTCGGGTTTTGAGCCTGGTCTTGAGCACTATCAGCAACAGCTGGTCAGCAGACCTTAAAGCTCTGGCTGGGGTGTAGTGACGGAGGAGTTCTGCTATATAAGCCGGAGCCAGCCCATTTAGGACTTTAAAAACAATTAAAAGGATTTTAAATTAATTCGAAACCGGATTGGAAGCCAGTGCAATGAGGCCAGAATTGGGGTGATGTGGTCACGCTTTTTATGGCCTGTCAGAAGACGCGCAGCTACGTTCTGCACTAGCTGCAGGCGTTTAATTGACGCCTGGTCCATACCCACATACAGAGCGTTGCAGTAATCCAGCCTTGTAGTTACAAAAGGCGTTAATAACCCTTTCTAGGTCTTTAAAAGATAAAAACGACTTGTTAAATACTAGTCGTATTTAAAAAAAAGCAGGTCTTGACTACGGTGCTGACCTGCTTATCAAATTGAAAAGGTTTATCGAAGGTCACTCCAAGGTTCATGACAGAGGGGAGGATGTTTCTATTGAAGGATCATCATTTGTTTTATTGTACAACGCAGGGTTGCACATGAAATGCAATGTAGCCTAGTTCCTTTATGCTACACAAGTATAACAGGGCAACACAAAACAGAAGTGCATTCCTGAAGTGCATTTTTTTTATTTGAATCAGGAGGAATGTATACAGCAGCAAAAAAAACAATGTGCGTCAACTCTGTCATTTGAGCACAGAGACGCATTGATGTTCTGCAGTCTGTCCTGCCCGGCATGTTCAATCGCTTATTTCAGGATGCCATGACTTTCTGTCAGATAGTGCATGTCATTCAGTCTTTAAATGTACTGCATCATGGCCTTATACATCTATCCAGCATTGCATTCTTTCATGTATAGTTTAAATTATACTTACAATCCTTAACACATATTCTATGTCTTCCTCCGATCCAGATTGGCTGTCAAACAGACCGCCTGAATGCTACAGTGATAAAGAGAGCATCATGGGTTTGTGAGCGGATTCTAATAACCGCACAAATGATGCAGGTGTGCAACCTGTGGGGGGGGGCTCATCTACCTGTTGGCTCCCCGTAAAACACAAGTGGAGGGGCTGGAGGTCACTGTGCAGATGGCTGTGCCTGCCCCATATTATAAATCAGGTATGTGTTTAGGTGACTGTGGTATGTAAAGTAAAGGCGTTTACCGGAGCTACAAACGGGACTGGTTGGATAACTCTGCTGCTCTATACAAGAAGGGACAGTGGAGACTTTATCTGCTGTAGAGACTGAGGTCTTGTGGAGTGCAGGAGGCCCTCCTATAAACCTTTTTTTTTAAATCTGCAGTTGCATTCGCCATTTTTATGCTGCTGAGAGATTGCAACTAATGCAATCTCATTAGTTCTTATTAAACATCACTTCTGTGCTGGGAAACTAAAAGGATTTCAGTTTAACAGGTGTCCATTTAAAATGTATATAAGTACATAACACAATATTGAAGTAATTCATTGCTCAGTTTTAAACACATCCACCCTCTTTCTCCTCAGGCGTGACCACACCAGCTGATTAGTCATTGCTGCGCACAGCTCCGTCTCCCTGGGCAGAGTTGGAGTTTGAAAACATCATCCTAACCATACCATCAAGATGTTGTTCGCAGTCTGGAGCGCCCCTGATGAGCTGGCAGCGCTGTGGAGAGATCATCGAGAGCATCGCTGATCCTGGCTGAACAAACCCACACAAATTTCCTCGCAAGAACGCTTTTTGTGACATGACTGTGGCAGATTTCCCATGGTGATGTGTTAATTGGATTTGCTTTTTCATCTGTTGAAAGTCAGGAAAAATGAAGCCTGTCCCAACTAATGCTGGGTATGAGGCAGGGTACACCATGGACAGTCACCAAATCACATATAGTACAGATA
>NW_011369945.1:21153522-21156067 GCF_000735185.1 Notothenia coriiceps
GTGTGTTGCTCCGCTCACCGGTCCGTCACAGCGGTGGAGCTGCAGGATTTCTGCTTACACACGTTGCATACCGCTATTTTATTGTCTTTTTCGGACACCTTAAAATACTGCCAGACTGGTGAAGCTATTTTGGCGAGCTTGTTTTGCTGCAGAGAAAAGTGTCATGTATTTTACGTCATGTGATCGGCTCTCCTGATCGGCCTTTATAGAGAGCACCGATCGATCGGCCAAGAGTGAATATCGGCCGATATCGATCGGCGGCCGATCGATCGGAGCATCCCTAGTAAGGGGGGAATATTTTTCAGAATAAGAGACTTTATTATTTATTTACATAGGATCTTTCTGACATAGAGTGGTCCAGTGATTACTTATTTCTGTGTTGGACCCTCAAGGCAGCATCTTCCTGGTCCAATGGAATTTCGGATTTGATTTTGGATTATGCCAGAAAATAACCTCTGTGTCAAACAAACGTTTGTGATACTTACACGTTTTGTTCAGCAAGATAATCTCCACATATTAGCACACACTTTATGATTCCTGAAGTTAGAAGTTAATGTTGGGCTATAAAGGAACTACAGCATGGTCACATGACTTCACCTCAGCACAGCTAAGCTAAAGGCGGCTAATGTTGGGAGTGATGACGTTTAGTTGCCTCATTTAGACACTTGATAGCAACCGCCGATTCAAATTCACCAGTGGGGTATTTACTGACATATTTTATGTAGCAGAACAAAACGTTAAAATCTCTTCAGCTAGTGTTAACCACAGACCTTAAATCAGGCTCACATTCAGAAAACCATTGACTTCCAAACCAGGGGACAGAAAGTGCTAAAATGGTGACTAATGTCCAGGTCTTACGACTCATTCTTTCACCACTCTTTGATCAAAGTGTAATAAAAGGCAAATACTATGTGCAGAGGGAATGGGAATTTTTATATTAAAAGAGACTCCTGTGAATTATTTATTTTCATCAGATCTTTATGATATTATCTCAGTCTGATCTGTATGGTAATGGATTCAGCGTGGAGGTGTTTATGCAGCAAACTGCCTTCTTGTGGCTCGAGGGAACAAATGGAATTGTTACTCTAATGTCGGAGTTTAGCAGCTCACCTGCTGCCACACAAACAAGATAAACATCTCATTACAGGAAGTGGAAAATCCTCAATTTTCTGCCTTTTAGTTTATTTTTCCCATCCCTTCTTTGATAGTGCCATGACCAGATAATCTCATTTACACCGACTAATCTGAAATAGATCATAGTGCTAAATAGAGATCTTTATCAGTTGATTGTGAAGACAGGAAGTCAGTTTTTTATGTTAAAAAAGACACTGCATCCCATCAATATAACCATTGACCTTTTATTTCCACAGTTCCCACCCAGGAAGACATGTCCAGTCTAACTCCAGACTCTTCTCCAGAGTGAGTAACCGACATCCTCCATACTCACACTCCCTCTTTTCAATTTAAATAAATGTGTATAAGGCACTAGAGTTCCTATTCATTTAAAGGTGGGGTAGGTAATTTTGGAGAAACCAGCTCGAGTGACCCGTCGTTCAAGAACTCTCCCTGCGTGGATGGAACACTTGTCCAAAGAGACATTATATTGTAATGATTATGTTTGTCGAGTGTCTGAGTGTCGTGTTCACGGCCTACTTTTATTATGAACCGATATCAGTCCTAAAATTCCTCTTATAACTACGGGAGCACTCCGATTTTCTACAGTTAAGTCCTCGTTTAATTAGTCAAAGACGACTGGTTAGTCAAGACACTTATTCTTGGCATGACTTTATAAACTGTTACATTAAGTAACAGTGGAACTCCGCGATCTATGAATACCTACCTAGGAAGTTTTGATGAGTACGGACAGTAATCCGTTTTTATAACTCGTACGGTATATTTTTAATGATATAAAGTTCCGTCCTCCATAGTTGGAGGAGTGAATTATCGAGGTGCAAAAAAACGATAAAACACCACTCAGTCCAAGTCCACCTTTGAGCATAGACACTTTCTTGTACACACATCGTGAACTTTAACGTGAACAAACAGATTATCGTCATGTAAAGTCAAACAAGTATTGCAAAACCGCAGAGTAATGTAACCTGTAAAAGGCTACATGAAAATCGATGAATAATCGTGAATTTCTTTATAACGCAAATCATCCCGGACTACCCAATATAGTACTAAGATGACCCAGTCCGGGTGAAATCAGTTTCACCGTCATACACCGGGGGAATTGCTTAACTAAGGGTGGGGTATGGATCATTGAATTCATTCTTTTTCACTGTGTAACCAATTCTTAGGTAGACGTTGTAAACAAACCTATAATTTTATGATGTTATATGCATATACATGTATAAACTATCTGACCGGAAAACGTAAAGGAAGTGGAGAGTGATTTGGTTCATGAGACGGATATTAGCGGGACAGTCGGAAGGTAGACACGTGGTTGAATAGCAGCAGGGAGTAACCAGTACACGCGCAAGCACACACAACCTCTCCCCGAGACATTCCTTCACCGTCTATAAAAGGCTGACACATAAAGTTT
>NW_011369945.1:21156111-21157872 GCF_000735185.1 Notothenia coriiceps
ATGGAATATAACAAAAAGTGTATCTCGAGCCGGTTTCTCAAACGTACCTATCCCACCTTTAAGGCAGCCCTACAAAATATATTAGATTTATTTATTTGTGCAGATCTTAGTACTAATGATCCGTTATGTCTTTAAATTAGGTTTGAATAAACTGTACGTTGCTTATTCTCTAGAAAAACATCTTGTTTCTAGTTCATTCCATTTGAAAGGCATATTGAAACCATAACATGAGGGATATCTGATGTTAAGTAGTTGGTGGAGATTTAAGAGAGAAATGTTATTTTGGAAGAACTTGGTTAATGTGTGCATATGTGTAAATGTGTCTTTTGATTGTGTATATATACGTATTTGCTTACATATTTGTATATATATATGTTTTTGTATTTGGGATTGTGGGAAACGGTATTTTGATCTCTTTGTCTGTACACACAAACTGAAAGATTGACAATAAAGTTGACTTTGGCTTGAGCTGATGTTGTGCGTCTCCTCCCTGCAGACTGGCGAAGAAGTCGTGGTTCGGTAACTTCATAAATCTGGAGAAAGAGGAGCAGATCTTCATCGTTATCAGAGACAAACCTCTGAACTCCATCAAGGCCGATATCGTGCACGCCTTCCTCTCCGTAAGAATGAAACTCCTCCTCTTTAACTCCTGACAAACATACATCTTCTTCTTCTTCTTTTGTGGTTTGAGGAACTTGTACTTTATTTGAATATTTATCATTCATGCCACCTTCTGCTAGTAGCTCATTAAATTAACATTTAAACTGCATTTACACTTACAAATTAATATAGATCTACATATAGAAAACATATGAACAATGTGACCAAAAGAGCAAGCTTTTACTTTGTTTCAGTCATTGTTGAACTGTAGTATGACAACAGTTCATTGTGCAGCGGCACCTCCTTGTCTGTCGGTGCTGAAGATGACTCTGACGCTGTAAAAAAGGGGGACATATTTCAGTGTAACACCGTCTCCTTCTGCTGCTGCCATCCTTATTCCTGCAGAAGCTGTCTGTATGTGCTGACTCACACTCGCTCCTCTCTCTCTCTCTCTCTCCCCCCCTCCCTTCCCTCTCTCTTTCAGATCCCCAGCCTGAGTCACAGCGTCATCTCTCAGACGAGTTTCCGGGCGGAGTATAAATCGTCCGCCGGGCCGACAGTTTTCCAGAAGCCGGTGAAGTTCCAGGTGGACATCACCTTCACGGAGAGCAGCAGCGCCACCAAGGACAACGGCATCTACTCCGTCACCTTCACCCTGCTCTCAGGTAACAACATAATAAACACAATACTTGATCATCACACAATATAAACCAGTATATTTTGTTATCCTGGGGAAAAGTGGGTGAGTGACAGTTGCTCCATTTTCGAATAAGATATTGTAAATAGAGGGAAGTGAGTAGAGAGGAAATTTAAATTAAGATGTATTATTTTGGTGTTGGTATTCCAGATTAATATGAATGTGCAAATCAGTTTCGGAGATAAAAGGTGGGCAAAGCGCAAAAATACTCCAATAAATCTCAGAATGCTTCATAAAATGTGATTGAGGACTCGGAGTCTGGTATATACTTTAAAGGTCACCTAGTAGTATACATGAACATGTGTCCCCTCTGTGGAAAGAGACTCTGAAAGTTTCAGGAACAAAGATTCTCTCTCTTTTTGTCCTGATCCATTTCTATAAAAACCTGTCAGATTTTGGCCACTTTATGATGTCATAACGATGTGTTGGCTTGTGTAACCATTAGCAAGGTAATCCCCCCCCCC
>NW_011369945.1:21157899-21158704 GCF_000735185.1 Notothenia coriiceps
GTTCTTTTTTAACCAAATGTCTCTCAGAGGGGCGTGGGGAGGGGCTCCTTATTTTCATCTAAAGTAACAGACAGAGAATCAGCACTTTGGAAACAGGACTGAAACAGAGGGGATTATGGGTAATGCTGCAATGATCTGTTTGGAGCCAAACACTTCAGAGACATGTTTTGTATATATCTGAGACCTATAAGATATTGATGAAAAAGAGTATGAGGACCTTTAAATTAAAAACAATTTATTATTATTTTCCCCTTAGGTCCAAGTCGACGTTTTAAGCGCGTTGTTGAGACGATTCAGGCCCAGCTGCTCAGCTCCGACCAGCCCGGCATCCAGCCTCAGATAGCTGGTAAGTGGAAACCTTCGCCACCCTAAACACCTTTCCCCCCCCCACCTGACACCCAAAACCTCACCCCCGCCCCCTGTCCCAGCCTCCCTCCCCCCGGCATCCTGGCCTCTGTCCTCCAGCTCAGCCGGCTCCTTCGCCGGACCCTCGCTCGCACCTCTGCCCTTTTAGCCACATCCACGCTGCATGCCCCGCACAGCTACCATGGCGGCAATAGCACACACACACGTCACAATTGAATTTTTCTTGCAGCTTTAAGTGTTAAAAATAAGTTAGCAAATATGCACATTTCCCAGAAGCATTCATACTGATTAGTGCTCGCAAAACAACTCCCAAAAGTCTGTTCACGACAATATTGCTTGTTGCTTGCTATATTGATCATTTTGGCTGCACTATAGATGAGGCGATTATACAATTATGAAGCAACAGAAAGAGTGACTGCCTGGCTGCCTGCCTGTTAGT
>NW_011369945.1:21158749-21170000 GCF_000735185.1 Notothenia coriiceps
AGTAGTATCTTTACTACCGCCGGTTAACAAAGTAAGTAACAAAAATTGGGCTATATGTATATTACTATATATATCATATATATATATAATAGCCAATAGCCTATTAGTCCATTAACCTGTCCTCGCTTCCATTAGCCATAGCCAAATTTATTATAGCACGTAGGATTGTAATTCGAAAGAATTGTACAGCAAAAAGTAAGTTTATAAACAATTAAGGAAAGGGCTATTAAATTTTGATGAAGACCCTTAAAAATTAAAAATTTTTTACAGATTTATAATGTGAAAAAAGATGCTTTTGAAGTTTACAATTATAAGAAAAAGTACCTATAAACTTGTGAAAAATAATCCTTGGTTAGACTTTAATTATTCGATTAGAAAATCTTAAAGTCTCAAAATGTTTTTACTTTACAATGACAAGTAGGTCTATAAAGTGAAAAGTAAGAAAAAGGCTAAAGTGAGTAGTTTATAATGTTGAGAAGATTAGATTGTAAAAGTAAGAACCAAAACTTGACACCAAAAAAGTTGATAATAAGTGGTTTATTAATGTTGGAAATAAAATTTTTTAATTAGCCGAAAGAAGAACGAAAAAACTAATAAAATACCAATTTATAGTTTGTGTAAAATAACTAATAAGTGAAAAATTTTAGTTTACAAAAGAGTTTAACTAAAGAGGAGTAGAGAGTCGCTTTAGAGGTAAGTCATCCAGTTGATTGTCGTCGTTGTTCCGGTTTATATGTTGAAAGTAGAAGATGAACATTTTCCGAAAAGTGTGGGAACCGTTGTGTGAGTAATTATTCTGAAACAATACTTTGTACGTCTTGATAGACTCCAATAGTGACTGGCGTCGACCAGAGGGTCGCTGACAGGGGCTGGACGTCTTCTGGGTACGCGTCAGACGCTAGGACTACAACAAGAAGAGCAGATTGTTGTTCAAGAGCCCGAAGTTAGAGCCACCGACCGTCTCCTTTGTCTGTAAAATGAAAACTTGGAGAAGTTTTTAGTACACGCTAAAGACAAAACGCCTACAAAGTTATCATACGCCCTGCTTACACATATACGTCGTTTTAGCCCTGGGGTCGTCTCTGGCAAACTTCTTGCCTTTTTCAAAAGCCTCGTGGATAGGTAAAAGCCCCGGTGCCTTTGCAGCTGGCTTTGGATTCGCCGCTAGTTTAGCAGCGCAGGCGTCTTCGTACGTTTTTAACACACCGTCGTAGCCATGGCGATGTTTCAGGTGACTAATCAGGTTGGAAGTATTATAGCTCGTTGCCTTTTTCCCTCCTCGTGGAACTTCTGCATTGCATTTGTTAATACAAATAGCAAGCGAACTATCTAACTCTGAAACTTTGAAATAGTCCCATACTACCGACGACATGTTTGTTTACTGTCCTGGCTTCACGGCCGCACACCATTTACGTCACAGCCAGGCATGAGTTAGGGAGCGCTGGATTTCTGAAAAATCCCCTCCTCCTAAACCACTAATACCACAGTACTCGCAAAACGGGAGGAGCCGAGTGAAAAACAAGCGCCCCTCATCCCAATCCACCCACACCGCAGTATTAATTTCTTTTTTTTTACCCAAAAAATATATTGTATATTATCGGGGCTATTAATACTTTTATCGGGTTTATCGGGATGACGTCATAATTCCTAATATTGGCCGATAATTATCGTGCACCACTATTAATATGTTTTAAATATGTCCACTGTACCTCTTACATGTCTTGGCTGATCTGGAGACAGTAGAAACGTTCAGGTCCTGCTTGTTGTTCCTCACGCTGTTTAAAGCTCTGCAGGATGCCGGCTGGTCCGATCTGTTTCAGAGTCGCTGATGTGGAAAAGATAAAACTCCAGTCCTCCGGCTCCAAAAGTGGAAGAGGAACAGGAAGTTACAAAATGAACCTCCTGCCTTTAGTATAATCCTTATTAATGAAAGAAATGCAGGCACTAGTCACCCTGGAGATAATGCAGCAGAGAACTTTCTGTAATATCCATCTTATTTTTTTTACAAATGTGCTTACTATTTAAGTTTTTATTGTGATTACTCCTATGAAACTAAGTGTGCTTGTACTGCTAAAAAATATTCAAAGGCAATTAGTTATGTGCTGAATCGCCGTAGCGTATTTTTGCGAATAAGGATCTAAAGTCTTCTCCAACTAAGAAACGTACAATATACTAAACATGAAGTAGAAAAATGCAATAAAATGCAATTGCAAAGTTGTTTAAAAACAGACAATAGTTTATGACACACTAAACGTTTGATTGTTGGAATAATTTGGTGTTTTAAAAGTCACAATGTTACGTAGATTTATGTTAAAATTGACCAGTGAAAAGAGAATGTTTCTTTTTCATCCAGAATGAATCTAACTGCTCTTTCAACAGATTTTTAAAAGGCTGCTGTAGTGTGCTGTATAGGTTTGAAACGCCTCCATTGGACTCCTTTGTTTACTTCCTGAGCATAGTGACGTCCCTATGCTTCTATTGGCTAGCGTTCCAACACATTGTACGTGATAGGCTAAGGGGCGGGACATCTCTAAGTGGTTAGCCAATCACAACAGGGCCGGCCAGCTAACCAATCAGAGCAGACTGGGCTCTGGTTCCAGACAGAGGGTGAGAAGAGGTGCTGCAGCACAGGCAGTATGAGAAGAATAAAGAGCTTTGTGAACAGTGAATTAGTCTTCTCTCAATCAAGTTTCCTGTTCACTTTTCACTGGTTTCACCTGATCACATGACCTTACCTTAACATTTAAATGTCGTTGCTAATTGTGTGGAATAATTGCCGGGGGATGTGTGCAGAAAGTTTCAAAGTTTACTTTAATGCAACATAACACAGAGGTTAGTGCAAAGTAATTCAAACAGTTGTTATGAAGCTCCTCTGATGGATCTGTACATATCTGCTGTGAGTAACAGGTCACATGACTCTTCCTCCTCATGTGACGTTAATGAAATTCATTAAATGTCACTGAGTGACGATGTCGTAGACGTCGACTGCAGCCGGACGAACATGTGGTGTCATTAGATCTCAGTTAGTGTGTTTGAGTATTTCACATGGACTGGTTGCCATTAGCATAATGAACATGACGCTGGCACTGATGGAGTGTGTTTACTCAGTTTCAGTGAAACGCCGTCACACTCTGCTTCATGCTGCTGGGGTGGATCCTCGCAGTGTGGGAATACTTCATCATGTTATTATTCAGAAGACGAGGAAATCATGTGCAGTTATTCACTTCATGTCTGTAGCTCCAGTCCTGACACGCTACTTTATTTGATTTACTTTTAGTTATTACCTTAAGTTAATATATAGTTTGTCCGTATGAGTAGAAATAAAACAGGACATACATGTATGCATGTTTCTTACATCCAGAAGCAGCTTTTAAAGAAACAAATCAAATATTATAAATAAATACAATTATTCATATATAATAATAATAATAATAATAAATAAAATAAATAATTTAAACAATTACAAACACATTTAAACATATTTAGAGTAATATTACTGTTTAATATAAATAACATTTAAATGATTATCTATAATAATACGATTAAAAATAACTACAATAATAATACTGATAATAATAAGATTGATAAAACAATAATGTATTATTAATAATAAAAAAACATTTATTATTTAAAAAAAAATACTCATCAATAATCATCACATTAATTAATAATAATAACTTTAGTGAATAATACTAAAATAAAAAGCACATGTAAAGTTAGTTAATAATCTCAGTGAGTTTCTCTGAAGGCATGGGAATATCAAGTCTAGATTTGTATTTAACGGAAACACAAAGCACTCTTTACTCTCAGTCATTTTACTTAAACTGCGAGCTGATCACTTTCAGAGAAATGTTTATTCTCTTTAGTTTAGTTTCAGATAGGGAGGTGTTGAGATGTGGTATGGGACGGGATAATGTAAATCCTCTTATAAAACAGCCTCGTAACTCACGGTTAAAACTTCATTAAATAACTTCCCTCACATTCCTGTGGATGAAACGGTGTCACATGTTATCCAACAGGATGAGCATCCTCTGGATTTTGGATTGGGGACATTTCCTGTGATGTAACTCTCACTTAGCTAAATACAAAATAATCCACGTCAGGAAGTAAAAAAGGTTTTTTGGGTGAAAGCATTTCATATTTTCTTCAGAAAACATTGTGTGTGTGTGTGTGTGTGTGTGTGTGTGTGTGTGTGTGTGTGTGTGTGTGTGTGTGTGTGTGTGTGTGTGTGTGTGTGTGTGGTGTGTGTGTGTGTGTGTGTGTGTGTGTGTGTGTGTGTGTGTGTGTGTGTGTGTGTGTGTGTGTGTGTGTGTGTGTGTGTGTGTGTTGTGTAATGCTGTTTTCAGTATGTCTCTGCTTGTGTTCCAGGTCTCCGCACTACGCCTGCCCAGAGGTGATCAGGGTAAGTGCTCCTCTCTCTGTGTCTTCCGTGCACTCTGCAGAGAGGCTCTTACGTCACGCTGCATCCTCTCCGCTCTCACAAACTCACTTTATACACGATTAAAGCCATCGGCTGGTTGGGAGGCAGCCGTGCATTTCTATCTCAATCTCTTCCCGTTTATTATGTAGAAAACAGGACGAATCTGAACCTCTTTTTCTCTGTCACACTTCTTTATGTATGTCATGTTTGCCCATGAGTGTGACACACACATCTTGTGTTTATCTATGAAACTTTATAGACAATTAAAAACGTCAGCCATGTGTGATGCAGCCGGGTCTGTCTTCGTACATTTTGTTTCTGTATTTCCTGTAGAAAACCCCCGTAACACTTCTTTATTCGTGTCCCTTTTTGCAAATTAGATTGTATTACTTGGATTTTCCTTTGTCCTTTTTATTGTGCTGGAACTCACTTTATAGCTCGATTAAAAACTCCAGCTGGTCGTGATGCAGCCGTGCATTTCCATCTCAATTCTTCCCCGATGTTCATGTAGGAAACACTGGAGCAATCGGATCCTCTTTTCCCCTGTTACACTTCTTAATTTATGTTTTGTTTTCTAAACAAGAGTGTCACATATCGGTAGTTTTACCAATCGTTTTTAGTTTGAGCTGAAACATACTTTATACAGGATTAAAAACATGACCTGTTTGAAATGCAGTTGTGCCTTTCTGCTTAAACACAGCCGTGCAGTTCTTGTTTTAGTTTCTGTGGAGAAATCTGACCCCTTTCCTCCCAGTAACTCTCCTCAATTCATTTTCTGTTTTTGCTTATCCAAAAAAGGAGAGAAAACGCTAAATAAACAAAGTTTCAAATAATTCTTTCAAGGTTTTTTATTAGAAAGCAAAAAACAGTTTTTAAAAATAAAATAATAAATTATATTACTGCATTCAAACTGTTACAAAGAACAAAATCAGAATATACCAAAGTGCAGTAGACTTATAAAGTAACAGACTGAGAGAAAACACTCACGTGAAGTAAAAGTAATCGTACTTGGTTACTAAAGTCTAAACTCAAACCTATTCCTGTCCGAGTCACCTTTTAAAACACAGCAAATGACTAATCAGGTCGACCAGGTGAAGAAAAAGCCCTCGTCCATTACTAACTCCTGCATCAGCCTCGCAAATCAATGACGTTACGTTGCGTGATTATCTATTTACTGTAAATACAGGTTTCTCCATTAAGCACAGCGAGCAGGGTGATTTAGGGTTTTGTGAAAGTATTAAAAGGAGAGGATGTGTTTGTGTTTCAGGGGGAGAAGTATGACGGCAGGAAAGCTGACGCATGGAGCTGCGGAGTCATCCTGTTTGCACTTTTAGTGGTGAGTGACTAACCTGCAGCAAATAACCTGAACTCACTCCTTAAAGTGTGAGAATCTCACCCAAAATACTGCTTTTAAAATGAATGAATGAATAATGGACCACTTTATAGTTATGGCATCCGGTAGTTTAAATGTTGAGTCACTGAATAACTGGACTTTTTAAAGATTGTATTTAAGGCTTAAGTGGTCAAGCTAACATCAGTATTTCACACCCTGGAATGTTTTTGGTAGAATTTAATTGTTCCTTTTATATTAATTTAACAACTTATACGAAGGTAATGGTGTAAATCTGATATCCTTGATTCTGGGTTCAAAGCTATACACGAAGGTTGTTCTCTATTCTCAACAAAGTGGTGCTTTTTTCACTATCTCAGCAGGACAGCCGACTGAAGTGTTAAAAGATGAGAAGTTAAAAGTTATATTAAAGGTAGGGTAGGTAATCCACTTCAGAAACACTTTTTGTTATATTCCATGGAATGCTCTTAACATCCCGAGAGCAATGAATACAGGAAATGCTTTGACAATAAATACATACAAATATTTCATCTGTGGAAGCCGTGGCGCTGTGAAAAGCACGACCAATCATCTGAGCCGGCCCGGCTAAAATACCTGGATGGCCTACCTGCCTGTCAGCCTTCCATCTCGTGCCCTCATTGGTCATGTGCGCCTCCGTGTGTTGGAGGAGGGGCAGATTTTTTTCGGCTGTGTACTTTCTAAAATTCTAGCACACTTGGAGCTGGTTTCTCCATTCTTACCTACCCCACCTTTAACTGATTGCAATAATGTAAACGCACAAAGACACACTAAACACAAAATATGCCATTTAATAAAGCTAAACTGCCTCCTTAGACATTTAAGACAGGACATTTGTTTAATATATACATTTAACATTTATACAACGTCACTCAAGTATAAGTGCTGCTGTAATCTCTTAAAGGTCTTCTTGTTTTACACCGAGTGCGATTGAATTAAAGATGGAGGCTGGAAAGACCTGCGTGTACATATAAAACATTTAAACCACATTATAAATAAAAGAAAACAAAGATGAAACTGCCCCTGACCTTTTATATCCCATAAGTGTTTAAAGAGATGATACCATTTATGGAAGCTTAATTATATTGATGACTCACGGTATGCAACTTTACATATTTTGCAAAGCGCTATATATATATATTAAACATAATCAGGACAGCAGGAAGTCTACACATCTTCCGTCACAGACTGAAAGTAGTTCCCATTTGAAGTATTCTCTGTATTGCGCAGTGAGAGTCATTAGCCTCTTGTTGTGTATTTTCCCGTGTAGAAAAACACACATCACAACTACAGCTTCCCACAGCAGCTCTTTAATGGGACAGTGACGAGTGAGAGGCAGCAGCTCGACGACATGTTTGTTTATGTGCATGTGTTATAGTTTCTACATTAAGAGGGAGCACTCAGCACACTCATCACGTTCAGATAAATCTCTCCACTTTGTCAGTGTGTCGGTGGCCATCTGCTGCCAGCCTCTCAGCGAGGAGGAAACTGTCCTTCATCACGTCACTGAAACTGCCTCGTCATCGCTGACTCTCCTTAAAAAAGTCCTCGTTATTTCTCAGGGACAGAAACGTACCTGACAACAGGAGTTAATGCCAGTGTTTTATTAAGACAAAGCAATGGGCAACCTGTGTCGAAGATATCAACAAGACTTAACTATTTAATTGTTTAACTTTCTCATCTAACAAAAAGAAAAACAAGCTTTGTTTCATAATTCTGGATTTGACTGTTTTAAACACTTATTTTATTTATTTTAATTTTTATTAACCACATGATACGCAAAACACCAAGCTGTCAGTAGCTAATAACTTGAAAGATAACGTGTCGGATTTTTTTTTTTTTTTTTAAAGGCATCAATAGTGACAGAAAGCAAGAAAGGAAGTTGCGACAATTTCAATCAATCAATCAATCAATGTTTATTTATATAGCCCAATATCACAAATGTCACATTTGTCTCAGTATTGATTGATTGATTGAAATTGTCGCAACTTCCTTTCTTGCTTTCTGTCANTCTCGGACACTTGCAGGTCAGAAATCTAAAGAATTGACCCAGAGAAAATGCCCCTTCCAATCAAATTGTCGCAACTTCCTTTCTTGCTTTCTGTCACTATTGATGCCTTTTAAAAAAAAATTAAAAATTCCGACACGTTATCTTTCAAGTTATTAGCTACTTCAAGCTTTATGTTTTGCGTATCATGTGGTTAATCAAAATTAAAATNCTGTCCTTTGACCCTCACATCGTACAAGGAAACACTTCCAGAGAAAACCCACAGTTTAAAGGGGAACATGGGAGAAACCTCAGGGAGAGCAACAGAGGAGGGATCCCTCTCCCAGGACGGACAGACGTGCAATAGATGCCGTGTGTAAATTGAAAAGATAATACATTGCAACAATTTGATTGGAAGAGGCATTTTCTCTGCGTCAATTCTTTAGATTTCTGACCTGCAAGTGTCCGAGATTTGCTCAGAGTGTAAGAAGACATTATGCCCTCAGTCCTCCCTTATTTGAGGGGAAATAATGTAAAAGTAATGCATTACTCTTGTTAACCTCTTTATTTCGAGGTATCAGATATAGAGTGGTTGTTTCGTTGAATTTAGCCTCGTCTGCCTGACTTCTGGATCAATTATCCGACGGAGGTTTAATCACGTCAGAATCTTTGGCTCTAAAATATTAGTGACTTAAAGCCAGTCTTTACTCGCTGAAGTTTTGCAGGAGTGAGGGTGAACATGCTAACAGGGGTGTCAAACTCAATGTCATCGCGGGCCACATTCGCATAAAGGTTGCACTCAAAGGGCCGGTTGTAACTATATAAATATATAATATATATATAAAATAATGTATTATTTTACATTATTGCCTCTGAATTGGATTATTATCGGATAGGATAATAACTTAGTAATGAACTACGTCTGAAAGCAGAAGTCCAGGGCAAATAATTGCAAGTCTCTTCTCTGTGCATGTCACAAAACGAGATGCATTGTGGGACATGTAGTTTATGGGCAACCTGCTTCTGTAAAGTAGCATGAAACCGTATAATAAACATATTATATTCTTTGCAAGCTCTTGTGGGGCCACAGAAAATGAAGTCGCGGGCCGGATTTGACCCCCGGGCCTTGAGTTTGAGACCCCTGTGCTAGAAGTAACATCACTTATTTTGTGCACCTCTGAATTGTTGTTATAGGCTTTTGTTATAGAATAGAGTTTTAGACTTACTCTATCTGCCACAAAAAGCCTGCTGATAGAAGCAACTTGAATTAAGAAGTTAAATAACGATGTATTTCTCGCTATATTTTGTGTTGATTGTAAAAGATCTGGTTTAAAAACAGTACTTTGAGTAAATATGTTAAATCAAATTGTCAATATGTTCACTCTCCTGTTGAATATGTATTTCCTCTCTTCCTTCTCCCCCTTGTAATACAAACTGTTACAATCGTGTGCAAAAAACCTGCAATGTGCAAAACAGACACTTTCTTTTTGCAAATGCACTGTTCAATCATCACTTCCATGTGATATTTTTAGAAATGTCCCAAAATGTTTCATACAGTTTTTATGTCTCAACACTGTAATATGTTACTAATGTAGCTTTAGCGAAGTTAGCTTACTCTATTATTGCATGCCTTATTTGACTTACTATGCCACGTTTGCTACTGTATGCCACTGTAAATGTCACTGCTGCGGGACTAGTGATTCTGATTCCTCTTCCTCCTCCTCCTCCTCTTCCTCCTCCTGCAGGGCGCTCTGCCCTTCGACGATGATAACCTGAGGAACCTCCTGGAGAAAGTGAAGCTGGGAGTTTTCCACATGCCTCACTTCATCCCTCCGGACTGTCAGAACCTCCTCAAGGGGATGATCGAGGTGGACGCCGGCAAGAGGCTCACGGTGAGACCCTCAATCTCAATCTCACTTTATTAATATAGAACATTTAAAACAACCTCAGTTGACCAAAGGGCTGTACAGAGAATACATACAATATGGAATAACACAATGGGAGTAAAATAATAAAACAATAATTAAAAACATGAGAAGCACAATAACTAGAAACATATAAAAACACATACAAATGTAAAAATGTTTTGTTCAACTGGTGCAAAGAATTAGAGGTTTATTCACGTCAGCATCCTGTCTGTGAACTCCTTCTCTAAACTCCTGCTCCTCCTTTCCTATCTCCACTGTCTGGGCTAATCTTAGCAGCATGACTAACATCTGCATCATCTCTTTATCTCAGGCCAAGGTTTTGTTTTTGGCTCAGAATAGAAACGTCACAAAAGGCTGTTTTTAAACCATGTGCTCTCACTGGTGTTCTGTCTGCAGCTGTTTTAACGTTGGAGCTGCAGTGTCTGTACATCTTATAAACATGTGATTAATGGATATTCATTCATCTATAAGCTCAATAACAGCAGTTATTTGTACTTGCATTTGATCTTTTATTGTGTTCCTTATCAATAAAAAGTGTCATTAATGTTTGTTTCCTCTCCTTTGTGTTACAGTTAGAGCAGATCCAGAAGCATACGTGGTACCTGTAAGTAAATCATGATTGTATTATTATCTGTCTGTGTTGATTGTCGGATCTGGAAGTAGTTAGGAGAATATCACTCGACACCGGGTTGAGAATCAATAGTCAGGTACTCATTTATTCTTGCAAGAAGGGGCAGAGTTACAAAGGATATGGTTCAACTCACACATGAGGTATGCTGCTCAAAGGAGCAGGAAGTAACATCAAGCTTATATAGTCTAAAGTCAGGAGGGACCAAACAGTGTCGTAAATCGGTTTGGTGTCGGGCAGGCGTCGGGACATCTCTGGAAAGGCAGTGTTGCTCTTTGCCCCTCAAAGAGAAGAGGAGACAAAGTGTGTGTGCTCTCGTTGGTATCAACAACATGAATTATGTCCTGCCTTCTCCTATCTACGAAGAGGCAGCTGCGAGGTCACACAGTGCAAAGTCACACACAGTATCATGCCCATCAGAAAACCCATAATAAAGAAGTCAATGGTTTTCTGAATGTGTTTTGGGGTGTTGAAATAAGATCTGAGGTTAACACAAGCTGAGGAGATTAAACATTTGGTTCTACAACATAAAATACATCAGTTAATACCCCACTGGTGAATTTAGAAAGGGCTGTTGCTAACAAGTGTCTAAATGAGACGACTAAACGTCATCACAACCAACATTAGCCGCCTTTAGCTTAGCGGTGGTGACGTGAAGTCATGTGACCGTGCTGTAGTTCCTTTATAGCCCAACATTAGCCTCTTTTAGCTTAGAGGTGGTGACGTGAAGTCATGTGACCGTGCTGTAGTTCCTTTATAGCCCAACATTAGCCTCTTTTAGCTTAGCGGTGGTGACGTGAAGTCATGTGACCGTGCTGTAGTTCCTTTATAGCCCAACATTAGCCTCTTTTAGCTTAGCGGTGGTGACGTGAAGTCATGTGACCGTGCTGTAGTTCCTTTATAGCCCAACATTAGCCTC
>NW_011369945.1:21170010-21177640 GCF_000735185.1 Notothenia coriiceps
CTACACCCCAAAACCTCACCCCCCGCCCCCTCACAGCCTCCCTCCCCCCGGCATCCTGGCTCTCCTCACAGCTCAGCGGCTCCTCGGCTCGGACCCTCGGCTCGGCACTCTGCTTTTAGCACATCCACGTGCATGCCCCTGCACATACCATGGCGTGCATAGACACACACACACGTCAAATTGGAATTTTTCTTGCAGCTTTAAAGTGTAAAATAAGTAGCAATATGCACATTTCCAGAAGCATTCATACTTATTTAGTGTCGCAACAACTCCCCAAAAGTCTACGAAATATTCGTTGTTGTTGTTATTGGATATTTTGGGCTGCCTATAGATGGATGGATTATAAAAATATGGAAGAACAGAAAGAGTGACTGTGTGTCCTCCCTGTTAGTTTCTGTTTGTTAGTGTGACACTGTGTCTTGTATCTGTGGTTATTCTCTTGATAATGGTCCCCTCTGGTGGTGACGCAGAGTATCTACAACGAACACACACATTCACCAAAGAGTTCGGCTATAATAACCAAAAGTGTCCTCACAGAACGGGTTGTTTATTAAAATGTGGTCCTCACAAGTATACCAAAACATACGCACACACACACACTGCTGTAACAGTTAGCATTTTAAGGATTGTTTTTTTTTTTCATCTAGATTAGCATTATTAATTCATAGACTTAAAGAGAGTATTTCTAACAATCAGTGACTCCAAAATGACAAGTATAACATATAAATGTACTACAACAATTGTTAATTTGTTCCTATATTTGAGGCTTTCTTTTCTTTTCTAAAGGTGCAATGAGATAATTCAATTAGTTTCAATAACTAATTGACAGGGCTGTGGGTGGTAATTAATTAATTATGGAGAATATAGTACAGCAGGCATGACTTTTTTTTACCTAAAAGCGTGCATAGCCAGGGGTTCCTTAACAAAAATCCAACAGATTTAAAATAAATATATAGTTTTACACTGAGAAGTACGGTTTTGCAATTCATATTATGTACAATTAAAAAAAAATCAGATTTAGAATCAAAATTATAAGATTTTACAATAAAAGCATTTGGATTCAAAACTGAAAAAAATATATTTATAGTCGGTCAAAACATAGACAAAAAAGGAAAATAAAAGCCATGCAAAAAAAGTTATTAATAAAAACCTATAGTACATTATTTCCTTCAAAAAAACTCTGAAAAAAGGAAATTTGTACTTCTTAAGAAAACAGTTCTAGATTTGTTTTCCGCATTTCATTGATTTGTTAAGGTGAGCCTATACACACCCTCACACAAACAAACATATTATGGCGGCGAACAAGTTTTTTTTGTGGTCAGCCACTTGCCAGCTGGAACAATAATCTGAAACGAAACTCAGAGCTGAACAGAACGAAGTCACTGCCATAGATGGGAACTGTTATCAGGCACAACCTCGGTCACCATCACCTGTAGATGTGCCAATAACCCACATCTACATCTATCTATCTATCTATCTATCTATCTTTCCACCTATCTATCTATCTATCTATCCATCTATCCATCTATCCATCCATCTATCTATCTATCTATCTTTCCACCTATCTATCTTTCCACCTATCTATCTATCTATCTATCTATCTATATATTGTCTGCCTCTCCATGCCATCCTGCTTATTGCCATCCACCGCTTTTCTCTGACGCCACTTGGATGAATGCATGCCGAATGAAACCCAGAACCACACACACCCATCATGTTTGACCTCCAAACTATGTGTGTGTGTGTGAGCTGATGGTTCTGGGTGAGCTGCCATTCACACACACTTTATGGTGTGTTTGCTGGAAGCATGCTCTGTACTGTATAAGTGACAAACTCACACACAGTTTGTGTTTGCAGAACCTGTGCATGTGTTTGAAACCGAAACACCTCACACAGACATGATCCTGATGGTGTGTGTGTGGGAGAGTGTGTTATATTTATGTGGATGTAGGAGCAGATGGATTTTAAAGGGTAATGTCTGCAAAGGTGGATTTTCAGCCTGTTTCTCAGAGTCTCCTTTCTCAAATATCTTGCTGTAAACCGAAAATAAGATCTCACTTTTCAGTCTCCAAACACTTATTTATTTATAAGTGGGAAGTAGGTTAATTTTGTTCATAGACTTCAATACAATCCCTAAACCATATGCTGCTTTATCGCCTATTCCACCCCAAATGGGACCATCATTTACTAACTGAACAAACCATAAACTCATAAGGAAAAGTATACTAATTTTCTAATTGACTTCTATACAACCAGATCTTATTTTGCAGTGGAGTTTATCGAACACTACACACATTGCAAAGATTACATTTAGTTCAAACTCAACACTTCTTAAATGTTTTTAGTCTCTCAACACTAATTTATTGTGTTAGTTAGAAGTAGGCAATTTTTTTATAGACTTCTATTCAATTTGAATAATACTAGTTTGAACTAGTGAAGTTTAATGCCCACTACACACATTACAAAGATTACATTTAGTTAAAACCCAAAACTTCTGAAATGTTTTCAAGATAAGATAAGATGGACCTGTATTAATCCCCATGAGGAAATTCAGTAGTTTTAGTCTCTTAACACTAATTTATTTTGTAAATTAGAAGCAGGGTCATTTTCTCGCATCCATACAATCGAACCAGAGGAGTCGCCCCCTGCTGGATTTTAGAGAGAATGCAGGTTCAAGGCACTCCAGAGGTTGGCATCTGTAAAAATGTGCGAAAAATTTGGTAAACATTCGTCATTGCAGGCACTCTTTAAATTCAAGAGGAAGTATATCAGCTAATGAGCTGCTGGTGTGTGTGTCAGCGGATTATATGAAGGGCCGTCACTGTGTGAGTGTGTGTGACGCTGTCCTCTGCTCTCAGATGGCTCTCAGCGCTCAGCCTCTTTTTCCGGTAAACCCTCAAAGCGTGGTAAGACCCAGAGAGAAAACTCCTTAAATAAAATAACTCTGGCTTTTAACACACACTGGCAACGTCATGGACCGTCCAACACACCCTGCACTAACGTGTGTGTGTGTGTGTGTGTGTGTGTGTGTGTGTGTGTGTGTGTGTGTGTGTGTGTGTGTGTGTGTGTGTGTGTGTGTGTGTGTGTGTGTGTGTGTGTGTGTGTACTGTACAATAGCCAGTGGCAGATGGAATACAGACTAGCAAAGTACTTGCTAATAGTCATGCTAAACTCTCTTTTCACTGGTTTTAGTTTACTTCCGATTTTCCACCACATTTCGGGAAATAAAGGAGAGATTTTAAGAGTGAGATGCATAGAAAAAGAAATGTTAAGACAGTTGCAATATTGGTTTAACAGTTTTGCAAGTGTGCACACTTTGTTTTAAAACAAATATTAACACAGGGAGATTACTAAGTCGAAATTTGCACTTGTGCGGTCCAAAAGGCTGAGAGGCTTCAGGCCTCACGAGCAGAGTGGAGATCTCTTTGGAATCCCTATGCAAACTAGGGCTTGAATAATGAGATGTATTTATGAAGGGCTGGGAAGGGGGTCCTGCTTTTGAAAGCCAGTAGGCCGGAGCCTGAATGGGATGGAGGGAGGAGGGGGGAGTCGGGGGTGTGTGTCGAGGGGGTACAGGGGCCCCCAGCAGCCCAGGCCTCGGCTGAGGCAGCTGTGAAAAGGGGTCCCGTCTTTTTCCCACGCCCAGCAAGACGCGAAACACTGCCGCAGCTCGCTAGGGTCAAGTCCCATCGCTAATATATACACACATACATACACATGCATGCACACACACATAGAGGGAGAGATGTGTGTGTAAAACGTGTGCAAATTAACAAGCTGTCTGGGAAGCTCTGTGACATTGGGGACACCTGCTATCCTCCCAGAATGCTTTGCACTATCATCTGGGGCCACTGGTCATAACTTAAACTTGAACTTAAAATTAAGCTGAGGATTGAACATTTTCCCGTTTCCTTTCTTTCATTTTTTTTTTTTACATTTAATTTGCATTCTGTTCTTGTTACATTTAAAAACAGCCACTGCCTAATATTTTATTATTATTATTTGTTATTTGTTCATTCTTAAGCGTACTAATATCATCTTTTTTTTTAAGCTTTGATGCCAAAATATTGAGGTGGTTTTTGAGAACAAATTTAGGTTTTACTTCTGCAATTGTTGATGAGTCCATTCACCCAGTCTGTGGAGACAACCTTGGCCTTGTGCTTGATCCGAGACCCTAACTGTCAACTTGGCATTGTCTGCCTGCACACACACACACACACACACACACACACACACACACACACACACACACACACACACACACACACACACACACACACACACACACACACACACACACACACACACACACACACACACACACACACACACACACACACACACACACACTCACACAGCTTGCTTCAAGGGCACACAAAAGAAAAATGTAAACATGACATGGAGGAGGGTCGGAGGAAGATAGGGCAACTCTGGAGGAATGTTTTTGGGGCTGAACTCTCAGTGTGACCTTCTGTCCTTCTCTAAATACGGAGCTGAAAGACACAGCGATGTTTTATTTAGACCATGAATGCTGATCATCTCTTTCATCAGCAAGCTTTGCAACATTTGTCATAAATTAAAAAGGCAAAGAAACACGTAAGCGTCTCACACTTATTTGGTTCAATGCAAACCCAGGTTAATTTAGCTAATTATTCCACATTTTGTATTTGTTCCAGTTTGTTTAATCACTCGTTTAAGTGCAGCATTTTTAACACAGCTTTCTGAAATAGCGTCCAGCTGCCTCCCCCATGAAGCTGGTGTCACACCCATTCCTTCCGTCTCTCTCTACTGGCACACCGATCAAAGCGGTGCAGCACTCAGTTCCCTCCCCGTCCCCGTTGCACCAGTCCTGCACAGAGCGGTGTCACACTAATTAGAGTCCCCCTGCCTGATTCAGCTCCTTTCTTTAATTCCACCCTATAAAAAGACACGGCTGCTATCTATTTGAGTGTATTAGCAAGCGTCCTCACTTCTCTCTCTCTCCTTTCTCCTGCCTGTCCCTCCTTCTCTTATCTCCTTCTCCCCTCGGTGTTGTCATCTTCCCTCCTATTCAGATGAGTTTCAAATAGATAGGGGGACCCTTCTAATTAGCTCTGTAAAGATGCTTTGTCGCGGCCAGTGTGGCCACCAGTGTATGCATTGAGAGGGGATGTGTGACAGCTAGTGTTAGCATTGAGACAGTGTGTATGGGCCCTTAATGAGGTTTGTTAGCTGAGTGTGTATCCTGCTGTTTGAATACACCCTCGGCAGCCTTTGAAGGAACAGAGATGAAGAGAGCGAGGAGTCTTTCAGCGTGGCAGGTTGCAGAATGCAGATGATGCATTATGCTCAGCGTGGTTTCCATTTGAACAGCAGATGAGAGGAGATTAATGCTTTACTTACGCGTTGTCCGTGTAAACTGTGGGAAATGTACCTGTTCGTCACACGTTGGCAGGGATTTTCCGCCGCAATAAAACCTCCTAATTTTTATTCCTAATCTTTATTTTGATTCCTTAGCTTTTAAAACCTGTTAAAGATGACAAACTGAAGGTAGAAAAAGGTAGTTTTTTATAAAATATTAGCTCAACATTAATCAGGTTTTGAATTAATAAGGTGACACTTTTGGAAAGTCAGCTAACAGTTTTACTGATGAATGGGAGGCCGGGTGCAGAGAGAGAGCCATTTGGCTCATCATTTGTAGTTATAGCCTCACTAAAGAACAGACGGCCTGTTAGAAATCATTATAAAGCAGCTGCTTAAGTATTAGACAACTTAATACTTTAGTCAAAAAATTACTCGCATGTCGTTCATTCAGCACAGTACAATGAAAAAAATAATTGCCCATCAAACGTGAGCTGTAAGAGGAAAGAAATGTGTTTAAATGTGGGCAAAATGCAGAGGAGGAAGTGGTGGTTAAGATTAAAGATGGCTGGAAACAGATGAGAGCCAGAGGTGCAGGGTAGAGAGGGAGAGAGGGGGGGGAAAGAGAAATGAGAGATCGTATGGAGCCAAAGAGCCGACCTGCTCGGCCCGCCTGCTGCCTCAGAGATTGTAAACTGTCACTCAGGATGCAGACAGACAAGCAACACCGACATCATTTCCCCATATTACCTTCTAGCACTGAAACTGTTGTCCATGCAGCCCCTCCTGCTCTCCTTCCTTCCCATCCTTCACTCCTCTTCCACTAGATGCTTATTGTTATGCCCAAGCACATGCATGAATATGAACTGCCTGATCTATTTCCTCTATCTTCTTCCTCTCGCAGCTCTTTCACTACTTTCTCCAGGTTTTTATTCCGTAGATGAAATGATTCAGCTTGCAGTACGCTCTCCCCTCTCATTGTTCGATGGTTCGTTGCCTCTCCATAGGAGGTAGAGAGTGTTTGGGCTCTTTCCCCTGTTTTACCAGTTTACCAGTGTAATCCTTTACTCCGGCACAATGAGCTCTCGCTGCAGCCACAGGATTCTATTAGGCTCCCAGAGAGACACAGGATCTCCTAAACATTTCCTGCTACCCCCACCCCCCTCCTCTCATCACCTATACTGCCTCATGGCCTCAAACACAGCCAAACTGATAGCTTCCTTTGTACATTTCAAGCAGAACCCCCCTTTTTTTAACCAGAGGAGATTTTACCTGTCTTGGAAATAAAGGCAGAATAAAAGCTTCTACATTACCAACGGCTTGTTAGCGCTGTCAGCTTCGCTCTCAAAACAGTGTTACTTTACAACCAGAGAGTATATAACATAACAAGCAACTGCAAACAAGCAAATGCTTGTTATATGGTCTTTGGAGGAGCGCTTAAGATGTTTAAAAAATGCTGGAGTCATTGGAGGATGTGATTCCTTTTTTCTGCTGAAAACATGCCATTAAAGGCTGCGGATAAACACCCCAATCTGTCATTGTACTCAGAGTGTGTATCAAAATCACAACTGGGTCTGCATTTCAGTGAAACCTTTGAAATGTACTTTTGGTTTTTCATATTTAAGAGGAAAAGTTGTTCACGATTATAGAGTGACGGTAGGAAGAAGATTCTTCAACTTAATATCTCAGCTTTTCATATTATTTTTATATATATTTTCTAATATAGTTAGTGACAATGTCAGAGAAATACTGGAAACAGTGGAAGAGGAAGGGGAATGAAATGCAAAAAAAGGTCAATAGTTGAAATCAATCAGGAATATTTTGGGTATATTTGCAACAGCCATTTAAAGGTGGGGTAGGTAAGTTTGAGAAACCGGCTTGAGATACACTTTGTGTTATATTCCATGGAATGCTCTTAACATCCCGATAGCAATGAATATCTGAAGTGCTTTGACAAAAAATCCATAAAAAATGTCATCTCTGGAAGCCGTAGTAATGTAAAAAGCACGATCAATCATTTGAGCCGGCCCGGCTAAAATAATAACTGGACGGACTACGTGCCTGTCAGCCTTCCATCTGTGCACAAACTTATCTCGTGCCCTCATTGGTCATGTGCGCGTTCGTGTGTTGGAGGAGGAGCTCCGTAAGGAAGTGTCAGATTTTTTCCGGTTGTGTATTTTCAAATTCTAGCGCACTCGAGCTGGTTTCCCCAAAATTACGCTAAAACGCACCTGTTTCAATCTAACGTAGCTCAAGTAAAGCGGTGTGTAATTTGTATTTTTAAAAAACG
>NW_011369945.1:21177685-21214620 GCF_000735185.1 Notothenia coriiceps
CTGAGGTACCAGTATACCATGGTACATACTATGGTACACTATGGTAACATTTCCTATGGGTTATTGGTTATGCCATGTAACTTTCTGATTTTTATGATTATTGAAATGTATACAGTTTTCTGGTTTCCATATGGTGAAGTCTCTTATTTCCCCCAAAATGCACCCCAAATTGAATGCATTTTCGGCGTCCAACCAATTTTAAAAAAAAATCTTAACGGGGGAGCATGCCCCCCGTACCCCCTATGGTTGAGGTCCACCCCCATTAAAATATATTCACAAGGGCAGGTTCTAAATAGATTTGCAAATTCTTTAAATATAACCATGTCATATGTTTTATTTTTGGCAGTAGATTAAATAGAGGGCTATCACTTGGGAGCAACGCTGTAAATATTGACCAAATAAATCCAGCAAAAAGGCACAAAAAACTGGTAGTGGCCTGGCTGGGTGTATATTCTGGCCTGATTTAATTGTCAGTCCGGCCGATTGACGCTGACACCAAATATGCCCAGCGTACCTTTGTGAACTGCGTTATGCTGCGTAATCACAACGAACGCAAATGCGAATATTCTAACCGATTGGAGTTCACCGCAGCTGGCTGTGTTTACTCTGTCATTCCAACAGGAACGCGCTGGAAAGGGGGGGCGGGCTTTATATCCCATGTAAATATGTGGTGAAACCAACCTACGACAAAATGAACCTATTTTACTGTGATTTAATTGTAATACACGTTTCAAAATGATGCCGAAGTAACTAAATACTGATAAGCGGTTAGTAAAAACCAAGCTGTCCTAGTCCAGGATTCAGACATATTGCACTTCATTTATTGTCTTGGTTGTTCTGTTGGCTTATATCTTATTGGTCAATAAGGTTTTCAATTGTTTTTTCCCTTTTGAAACAGATGTTCAGTTATGTTAAAGTCTTGATTGCACTTCAAATCTAAAGTTTACATTTTAATTGTTTTGGCACTGACTTTTCCTTTTGATGTTTTATGTTTAAACTTAGTTATGTTTTACTCCCTTTTCATTGTTTATTGATGTTACATCACTCGCTTAGTGCTACCTAAAACAGAAAGGAATTTTATATACTGAAGAACTGTGCTTTGAATATTTTATTCAAGAGAGTGCATTTACTTTGGTGAAGAAACCAGTGTTTAACCGTTTGGTGTAGGACCTACTTAAATTGGAACACTGAGGAAGCCATATCAAAATTCCTGTTGAATTGTTTCATTCAGGGCTTCATTGCAGAATTAAAACCAGCTTTGAAATGGTATTTTGGTCTGTTACCTCCTTTTTATTTAGTTTTTGTTACCTTGGTAGGTGGTTGTACTCGTTAAGTAATTGAAAAAAACCTAATAAACCGACATGAAAAAATATCGTGATAAATATCGTCTATCGTGATATTGCTTAAAAATATTGTGATATTATATTTTTCAATATCGCCCACCCCTACCCTGAGTTATTTTTTTAAGTACAGTGAGCTTTTCTAAAATATACAGTAAAGAGACAAACACCATCATTATAGGATAATACTATATGACTTTGAGCCAAATACTTGTTTTTGGGCTGTATAAAATAAATTGACTATGAAACAGTTTGCCTGATTTAAGAGTACTGGCACCTTTTTTAATTCCAATTCAAGGCACTGGGTGGTAACTAAGTATGACTTAAGACTTTGATTATATTTCACATCATTAATCCAAATCAGCAAAGACATGACATTTGTGGACAAATACATTTAATTAAAGTCAATGTTTCAGTTATTTCAGTGTAGCTAATGTAATTTCACTACAAACTCCTGGTCCTCAACCTATAAAGCCCTCCCCACCATACTGGCCCCCCTACCTCACTGACTCCTCTTTCCTCTACCAACCACCCCAGTCCCTCAAGATCCACCTCAGCCGGTTTGCTCTCAATCCCAAGGCCAAACTCCGGAGCTTCCGGGACAGAGCCTTCTCTGTGGCACCCCGAAGCTCTGGAACTCCCTCTGACTCTCCCCCGAGACCTCCGTGAGTCTGGATTCTCCCTCACCCTGTTCCAGTCCGTCTCCAAAACCCACCTCTTCAACTCTGCTTATCCTTAAACCCGCCCCTCCCCTCCGAACAACATCCTCCGACTGCTTTTCTGTTTTTGATTTTGTTTTTGTTTTTGTTTGTGTTTTTGTTCCTTGTTTTGTTTTCGACCTGACTCATAATGTAAAGCGTCTTTGGGTCTAAGAAAAGCGCTATAATAATCGCCCATTTATTATTATTATTATTATTATTATTAAATAAATGTTGTGGAGTAAAAGTACACCATTTACCTCTGAATTGGAGTGAAGTAGAAGTACAAAGTAGCATAACATGGAAATACTCAAGTAAAGTACCTCAAAATGCTCGCTTGAGTAAATGTACTTAGTGACTTTACACCTCTGCATTCAGGGCAACACTGACTCAGCTGTGATCTTCTTGTTTGGCTGTTTTTCTCCTGTCTACGGGTGTCAGACCTGCATGTCTCCACTAACTTCCCTACAACGTTGGCCACAAACCTGCCACAGTCCCACGCTTCAAAAAATCTTATAGCCAGAGATAAAGTATTTTTATTAGCTGTGTCATGGTGATCAGCTCAGTAGTAAATTAGCCTGATAATCCTACTTCAGTTGTGGCCTTACTCCCTGTACACTGCTTCCTCCATCTCTGCATTTGTGAGTGCTCTGTGAGGCAGCTAATTGGGCCCGAGTAACAGACTGCACACTGACCCCGCCTTCTTTTCTTTCTTCCATCCCTCTTTCTTACTAATTTCACTCCATTGTCATGTCTACGCTGGTATGCCATATGCAGGACATTATGCTGTGTTGGTGGCATCTGTCTCTTTCTGTGTGTGTGGGAAAACATTATAGGGAAAACAAATTTATCAAGAAAAAATGTAGAGATATAAACCTACTACTTAGAGCACAATCATAGTGTAGTGCAGTGTTTAAAGGTCGACCAACAGCCGGGTCATGCGCATGAGACAATGTTTGTCAAACTGAGTAACACCAATTGGTTTCATCCCAATGATTTCCTGGCTTTTTATTTTGGGGACCAATGAGTTGTTATTTTTCATGAAATATCTCAATATAAATATGGCAGCACTCGTTGTGCTTGTGATCCTATGACTTTTTCAAAGGTAAACATACTTTCATATATGGCCACATAACCTATATGACTGACACTATTCTCATTACAGTGATACTACTGACGACTAATATGGTGATCATGGTAGAACGTGTTCTGAGTGCCTGATAAAAAGAAAAACCTGTTTATACAATTTCTTATTGAAGTCACAACTCTACTCTAGTCATAATAGTAAAGGTTGTCATTTAAAGGCCTGTTGATATAATATGTAATGTACAAATGTAGTTCTCAGGACAATGAAAGGGTTAGATTGCTAAGGTAAAAAAACAAAACAAATTAATTGTATCTCTGTGGTGCTCTCAAGGCAAGGCAAGGCAATGCAAGGCAAGGCAAGGCAAGGCAAGGCAAGGCAATTTTATCTATATAGCACCTTTCAGCACGCGACAATTCAAAGTGCTTTACAAAATAAAAACAAAAGACATTTAAGAACAAATACAGCATAAACACATTATTAAATGGCATTTAAAAACAGGCATAAAAAAGCAAAGATAATGAAATAAATAAATAAACACAGCAAGTACAGAATACATGAATAAAAGGCATACTGCAGTGTGAGTATGAGCAGCTCAATTAAAAGCAGCGGCAAAGAGATATTTTTTTAGTCTGGATTTGAAAATAGGAAGTGTTTCAGAGGACGTGCACGATTCGGTCAGTTTGTTCCAGATTGTCGGGGCATAATAGCTAAACGCTGCTTTTCCATGTTTAGTTCTTATTCTTGGAACAGAGAGCAGACCCGACCCAGAGGACCTGAGACTCCTGGATGGTTCATAGTTATGCAGGAGATTGTTTATATACCTCGGTCCTAAGTCATAAGTCATTTAAAAACTAGCAATAGTATTTTAAAATCAATTATTTGGTCGACTGGAAGCCAATGTAAAGACTTCAGAATCGGACCGATGTGATCCACTCTTTTAGTGTTTGTGAGGACTCGAGCAGCAGCGTTCTGATGGATTTTTTTGTGAGCCCTGTGAATAAACTATTACAGTAGTCGAGTCTACTGAAGATGAAAGCATGGACAAGCTTTTCTAAGTCCTGTTGTGACATTAGTTTTTTAATCCTAGATATGTTCTTCAGGTGATAGTATGCAGACCTAATAACTGTTGTAATGTGACAGTTAAAATTCAGGTCTGAGTCCATCACTACACCCAGATTTCTAACTTTATGAGTTACTTTGTAGTCTGCCGACTGAAGCTCTGCGATTACTTTTAATCGGTCCTTCTTTGCTCCAAAAACAAGGATCTCAGTTTTTTGTTTGTTCAATTGGAGAAAGTTCTGAGTCATCCAGTGATGTGCTCAATGCACTTGCTCAATGTTCTAATCAGAGAGTAGTCTCCCGGTGTAATTTTAAAATAAATCTGGGTGTCGTCTGCATAGATGTGGTAGCTTAGATCACTGTTTTTAATAATTTGAGAGATCGCAATCTTGGGGCGTCTCTGACCAGAGCTTCGCGACTCGGTGCTGTCGACCGAGCCGACATTTGCCCCGGACGACCGGAACAGCGGACCTGAGCCTCGACTGCCGGCCCCCGCCCCCCAACGATACGCAGATGAGACGTCATTCAATCCGATGCAGGTGGAAACGACGGACGGCCTGTTACCTGCAAAAATCACATCAACAACGGGAAGGACAAGCCGAAGCGAGAGTAAAACGAAGAAGGACTCTGGCGGCCATCACCGACGAAGTAAAAGTACAATGGCCGTGCGATGATACTTGCCAATAAATATGACTCGTTACGCAGGGCGAAACAAAACTTGCGACGGGTCGGACGGTTACTGTAATCAATAGAGGCCGATCGGGATAGCGTCCAGTCGTTTATTAAATATTACTATGTGACAACATGTGATGTCCGTCGCATGGCTACTGCCCCTGCCCCACGGATCCGTGTATCGTTCCTTCCCCCCCCCGGGGCGGAGACCGGGACCAGGACACAATGCTTAGATTCTCTATCGTGATGTACCCCCGCACCGGGATTCCTCAGGCCCCGAGGGTACGTGACGCCCCCACCGCCCCGAGGCGATGGGCAGCCGCGCGGGGCGGAGGGTCGAGACGACTCTGTTCAACAGTTATACTTCAGTCTAACTTTTGCGGTTTATTTTAACGTAAATACGGGTAGTAGGCGGTCGACCCTTATAAATGGGTATCTTTTACGCCATTGAATTGGTACTTGCACAACGATATCGTTGCGGGAAAAACAGTATGAGAGCAAGGAGGAATATCTTACTCTCCTGATATAACCTCTCTCTATCTACTTTACCATATACCTCTACTATCTCTTCTCCTCTCTATTCTTGTCTATACAATATCTAATCACATTGTAGAACCCTCTTTGTTTCTAGAAACCTACTGACTCGAGTGCAACTCCTGCATATACGTACACACGTCCAATGCAGGCCAAACCTTCTTTTCTACCTGGTGAGCCTTTACTCTCTTCCATCAAGGCGCACAGATAAAATACATCTGTTAATATACAAGTGACTTTTCTGTAATGTCTAATAGCCTATCTCTCTTCTATCGTTCTAAACTGGATTTTGTTTGTGTGTCAGATTGTGGTGTTCATAAAATTTGTCGGTAGAGAATCGCTATAAAATTTGAAGTACGTTATAGACGTGTGGAATATAGTATACTTTTCGACTCTCAGGTGTCTAATATTACCATATTCCAAGTAGGGCACGCTAGTTTTGAGTTGCCAAGTACATACTATTATTTATCTTGTAACACGGAACTTTTAGATATCGCCCATGTAAAATTGGGGCAACCGCCAAAATCCATAGTCGCGGAGACCCGGCCAAGATCAAATTGTTGAGAACCAGAATGTCTCAACCATTGTACTCTGGGTAAAATATCCATTTTATATTTTACATAAAATTTAAATATAATAAATATAATAAATTTATATTTATATTATTTAATTACCTTTATTATGTGGCCGTTTATAAAATAATATTAATGGAACCACACACCACACACATATCGATAACGAATAGACTAATTACAATAAAGTATACTTTTCCAGGTACCAATATCATACGTCATCAAGTATTGATGTAGAAAACTTTGGTTGGCAAACTTTTAACCCAATTTTTACCCCTCGTTCGATACCATATTTATCATTTGTATTTACCAATACTTTCTCTCTGACGGACACCGTTCTACCGCGCGTTCACGTGGCAGGGCCCAGAGGTTAACCGTCGTCGCCGTCCCACCCAGTAAATCACCCAAATATATATGGATACGAAAGATGATATACCGCGACGAGAGGACTCTTTGGGCCCTTGGGCAAGGCAGAGACAATTAGCCACGGGGCCTTGGTACTACTTAGCTGGTTTGCATGGGCCGGAGTGAAGAGTGACGTAGATTAGCTGGTTCATCACTTTACCTCTTTATTGTCATACATGTTTTTACTTACGTCAAATTTAGATTTTATTAATTCTTAAATAAATTACACCAGTGTGTAGGGTCCCCACGGTGTNTAGTACATTCAACAAAACACCATTTAATTTCGGGTTAAAATGGGTTGTAACTGCGTTACTGAGCATTGTAACGGGTAATATATTACCCACATTTCATTAGTAATGCGTTACATTACTTCGTTACAGCAAAAAGTAATATATTACTGTAACTCCGTTACTTTTGTAACGCGTTACACCCAACACTGACCAGGAGACAGCGGTTGGTACTCTGGTGCAGTTATGGTCAAGGCATTTGACGTACTTGAACCGAAATGTCTACATGCATAGCAGAAGATGGCCTCTTTTTTACATGAATATTCCATCCAATCTCTGTTTTTAAACCATGAGTTGCAAAATGAGCGCCTTACCCCGCTGTACAGGCGAGTTGGTTACTTTTTTAAATATACCTGGGCAGGCTCTGTTTTGCCGAGGTCCTCTGGCACTTGCAGGCCGCCGAGGGGTGGCTGTGTTTGGGGCAACGAAGACGGCTGCGGCTGCTCCGCCTCCTTGGGCGAGGCGGGCAAAGCCGGCGAGTCGGGCGGGAGGACGTTAGTGTCCATGACAGTGGCCGCGGGTAACGTAATGTCCCCATGATCTGAACTGTTATTACCTGCAGTAGATGCAGTGTTACTGTTGGCGATAAGGGCTGGTTGTTTTGACTATATTATTATTATTATTATTATTATTATTATTATTATTATTATTATTATTACTACAATTATTATTATTGTTATTATAGATGTAATATTTTTCACTTTAGATTTTTTTTTTTTTCACTTTTAATTTTTCAAATGAGAGTGCATAAAGACTCAACTGAGGGTGCAATGCACCCTTATGCACCCCCGTAGAACCGGGCCTGCATCGAAGACACACTATTTTGGTAGGAATGAGCTATAAGAGCCTCTTTAAAAGTATACATCTTGAAGACATCAATGTGTCTTATGCGTGACAGCAGCACCATTCATGTAATGCTGCACGGCATGCGTTATATTTTGCCTATATGCAGTTCCCCTTTTCATTTGGGATTGGCTTATAAAGACTATGGTTTAGGTGTCAACAGAAAGTTTCCAATTTGGACTTGAGTCAGACTTTATAGCTAATACCAAGACTGTGACTCAAACTGCTGCACAAAGTTTTAAGAAGCGTTGCTTACAGAGGTCACTGATCTCTGCAGTTTCCAAATCTGAACGCAACTGAATACCTTTGGTTGATTTTGGAGCAATGTATTGGACAGCAATATCCATCACCATCATTAGAACAACTAAATGTGGGAATTTTGAAAGAATTATGTACATCTCCCCAGTAGGTTTTAAAGACATTTAAGTGGTTGTTTTTTCTGTTAATGTTGTGAATATAGACTAAAATGAGCTGCAATGGGCCAAACTGCTGTGTATCAGGGCAAAGATGTCCATGTCCAATCATTAAAACCACTTAAAAAATACTTCTAATGTTGCTTGTCCATTTTTCTTATTGGTGCAGCTCCTGCTTGTATAACTGCTAAACATAATCTGCTTTAAATAGCGGGGAAACATCCAAAGCAGGAACTGGCTGTGAAATATAATCGGCACCGCAAAGATTTTTGGCTGATGTTGACGAAAACTGCTCCAGAAAAACTCATATTTTGATGAGTGCTTTGCTTAAAAGTGGTGCATTTGATGCTGATCCAAGGAGAAGCATTTCAGATCAGAGCAGATAGAACAGAGCCAGGTCGTTTTGTCTTCACTCAGCAGTTGGACTGCACTGCTGGAGAGAAGTGGTCAGCTCAGCTTTTTCCGGATTGTTTGTGTGTGTCCTTAAACTTATCAGATCCGCAAAAATGCAATCACAGCATGGTGCTGTGTTCAGCAAAAAAAAGATGTATTTTCTTGGCCATTTCCTCCGTAAAACGTCATAACATTGTGTGGGTTTACAATCACGTGGTGGATCGACCAACATACATAGATGTCTTTAGAATATCTAAAAAAAATGCTTTAATTATTGATAAATATTATGCTAATCAATTCACCTCCTAACTGGATTGCTTTTTGTAAACTGGAGTTAGGCAACACACACACACACACACACACACACACACACACACACACACACACACACACATTCACAAACCAAGGATATGGAAGTGGAGCATTCAAATCAAATTATTTTTTAATCGTCACCCACATGTACTCCCTTGCTCAGGAGACCCAATAGGCAAACTGATACCTCTCAAAGTACCACTTTACACTCCGTAGTTTGTCCAATCTGGGACGTGAACCAGCGACCTTCTGGTTCCCAAACTAAGTCCCATCCATCATCCCTCCCCTCTGCTGTATCAGCAGTGCGTTTTGATGCAACATCAGCCATGTCTCTTCTCATTCACAGAAAACATCTGAGCAGGGGACAGTTGTCTGTCATTTTCTCCAACCTGTTAATGGAGATGTGTTTCAACAAAGAAGTTGTGTTTTTGGATCAGTCGCTGTTTTGTTTGTCTGTTTAAAAGCAGGATAATAAGGAACTACTGGCAGATTTTAATCCAACGGTGTTAAAAGGTGTTGTACTGGCCAAGGAAGCACCCATGTCATTTTGGAGTGAGTCCTAATCACATCACAGGTCCCCGCTCTCTGAATGTCCTGCTAGTTTTTATCTTGGATACCACTTTTTGTTCTTGACAGACATACAGCGATCTATGCTCGGTATATGAGAGAAATGAGATGACCCTGTTTCATAAAATGTAAGCGCCAAACCAGGCACCAGAGTCATTTTCTATCCCTGTGCCTCTGTGATCCCCTGAAGCTGTGCGAAAGAGATTAGCTAAATTCATCTACTTCACAGAGTTTTGTTTTACCCACGGGCCTAAGGGCTGGAGATTACTTGTGAAATTAAACTTTTTTTTTTCATACTTCCCCATGCCAACGATGCCTTTGATGTCAGTTTCAGTGATAACAGTTTGCTATCTTTAACCCAAATCCAATGTCTCTTATCATCATCACCATCATCATCTTTTCCTTTCTGGTTATCTCTGTGTCTCTCTCTTCCAATATCTTTCATTCCTAATTTTCAGTTTATTGCGTGCAACGTGTAAACATAGTCGAACTGGGGAAATAATAAAGTAATATCATGAATGCACATGAAGTATATACAGCATGTGTTCCTGTTTGCTGCTGCCAGCATCTCTGTCTCGTATTTATTCCCCACGCGAGCCCATGTGATCCTGGATGAGAGTTGGCATCGCGCTGATTTTTTGTGTGCAAACGCCTGGTTGTCATGGCAACGCCTCTCAATGCGAGCATGCCTACCAATCCTTGACTGGTTGTTGTGTACATGTCCAGAACAAAAGGCAATGGAGGAAAAAAAATAGAAAAACACATGGAAAAAAGGACGAGAACCAGTCAAATAAAATTGCAGAAGGCTCGCTGCTCTCTGCCTGTCAGGATGAATTTTTTGCAAGAGCTTTGAAGATTAACTTAAAACAAGCGCGCACACACAGTCAGAGGTTTTGGTATATGTATTGTGTGTGTGTGTGTGTGTGTGTGTGTGTGTGTGTGTGTGTGTGTGTGTGTGTGTGTGTGTGGATGCTCTACCCAGAAGCACTTCCTTCAAATCCCATTACACACATCTCCAGCCCCCCCTCCCAAAACATCGAGAGGATCCAGTCCCCACAGCTAAGACAGTTGGTATGGAAACGGATCAGTAAAGCCCCAAATCTCTCTTTTTTAACGACTCATTACCAATCGCTACTGCGATTAATGTCAATGCTTCCTCGCTATGGCAGAGAGAACACGGCCGCCCAAATCGCTGCAGGGAAGAAGAGGAATGTGTGAATTGGTTGGTGAGCACAGTGGTAATCATCCTGTTTGCTTGCCCCCTCCTCTGTAATATTTCAATTTCCTCTCCTAGTTTATCTGACTTCCTTCTTCTTGCAATCCCTTTATAATGCTGCTGTTAGACGCCTTTACTGCCACAGAGAAAACATAATGAAGCACCTTGCTTTGCATCTGAAACACACTTCTAGAGATACAATAACACGAGGGTTTAAATGGAGCATGGGGTCCCATTCTGACGTTTGGCATTTCACACCCTGTGAAATCCAAAATGAAAAGGCAGTGAAGCATCAACAAAAGCAAAAGGCCACATGTAATGGTAGATTGGGCGGAAAACACACACAGAGAGTTGATTCTACATAAAAAAGATCACAGTTTTTTGTATCGCTCTGAGAAGCAGAGTCCCTGCAGAGAGCTCTTGCTTCCTGATCTGCTTTCTCTCTCATCTCACTGACAGCAGCAGTTCAGAGATGGAGACATCAGGAGGGTGGCGGAGGAGGAGAGGAAACACACTGAGGGTGGAGCACAAAAAGGGGAGAGCACATGATGAAAGGGATGGAGCTAAGTGTCCTTAGAGTCGGTGATGTTACAGCAGCTAATCCTCAACCTGGCTGAATAATCGGGCTTGAGAGAGTCGGTTTTTGAGATGTAACTGTGGCCTCAAAACACAATCAGTTGTTCTGTCGGCTAGGAGACCCTATAAGCAGAATAAGAGAAGAGATAAAAACCTGTGACAAATACTGACATATTTATATAATATTCTATCCCGATTTATTATCAACTACTGAACTATTGTTAAATAAATTTCAGCTCTGTGAGGCTGTTTTCAGGCACAGCAGCTGTTTGGACCTAAATGCTAATCACAAAATATTTACAATGACAATGCTAACATGCTGGTGTTTAGCAGGTATAGCATGTATTAGCTTAGCGTGTTAGCATAGTGACATTCGCTTAGCTCTAAACACAACGTACAGCTGAGGATGATGGGAAGGTCATTAGGTCTCTAGGTATATGTTTAACTCTCATTTATGAAAGACAAAGACTTTAAGAATAATTGATTAAATAAGAGATAAATGTTTGAGCCAAAATTTGAGATCACCAATTTGAACCTCATGGTGGCACTAAAAGGATATGTGAATACTGCATCAGTATGTGTATCGTCCTCTGGCAACCAAGAATGGCTGTACAAAAATGCCATGGCAACCCATCCCATATTATTAAGATATATTTTGGTCTAGACAAAAGTGGTGGACAAACTAACAGACATCCATCGAGCATTGCTGCTAGCTTGGATTAAAATGCAATAAAACACAAATCGGATGTTTCAGCTCAGTCATCATTGAGTCATTGCCATTGATTAGCAGTTATGTTAAGTCACCCAAATAAATGTATATCAGAGAACAGTGCACAATACCTTGTGTTATAAATAGATCTGGAGGAAGGTCTTTGTGTCCTCCTCGGTTAAAGGACACAATGACTGGTACTTTTCCGCTGGCTACTGAGGCTCTTAAGCAGCACACAGAGCAATATGTTTCTCATCTGGGTGTTACTGAGGAACAATTCAATTAAGTATTTTATTGTTCCATCCACCTAAGGAGTTCACTATAACAATTACAAACAAGAACCTGACTAGATTGCGTTGGTTGTCTGAATATGTGTTCTAACGGATTTTTTGTTGTGGTTCATTTTTGAGAAAGTTCATGGAGGCTAAGACAGACAGGATCCCTTTATGCTTGATTTCTGTATTTCACAATGCATCTTTTGAAATGTACACTTCTATGGACAAACAAAAACATTATATCTGTGACTGTTTCTTATGATTTTTCTTATAATTATAAAGGTTAATACTATTTTATGGTTAACCTTGAAAGGTATCTAAATGCTTCAGCATGCCTTGACCATGACATTAAATAATAAGGAGAAAATCCCTGAATCCCCTACCATCATTATCAAGAAAGCTTTTTCAGAAGATCGCATGCTTTTGGTCATTAATACAATAAGAGATATATCAATATCATTACAAATAGACACCCCCAGTACAAATACAATACATCTCTGCTATGGCAACCGTCATAAGGATGTTTTTTTGTGAATTAGGGGGAAAAGAACGGTGGGGTGAAGATGTACCCATCATCATCCTCCGGGGTGCAGAGCGGCTTATCATTTATCATTAGCTGGCAGGATGTTACTCAGAGAAAACATCCACCATGAAGAATGCATTCTGTCTGTGTCTGATAACAAAACAGAAATCTAAATCTGTGAATCAAAACTCTGTGGACCGTCTGATCATGTTCATTTATTATAATAAAACGAATTTTAAAAATCATGTCAGTGTCATGTTGTTTTCTTTTGTGTTCAAATGAATAATTTACTATAAATAAGTGTCTTTTTTCTTTGAATAAAATGAAGACTTTTATGTTGGGAATGTTGAGTTGTACTGGGAATTGAGCCCAATACTACACTGCCACCTAGTGATGGAAAAACACATCACCATAATGCAGCTTGCAAATTGTATTCATTACAATTGGACTTTTAATGGAAAGGCTTTTAAGAAGATTGTACTTTGGTCTTAGGCAAAACACAAATGGTTGAGTGTTTTTATTTTTCTCCTGAGAGAACAAAATGTCTGAAACTCCAAAATGAGCAGCAACAAAACATCAACACTGTCTTTGAGTATACATGCTTAATCTTGGGTTTGTTTTGGATGATTATGGATTGAAGTACTAGACTGGACAAGTAAAATATACTTCTTTGTATGTGATTTTAGAGCTTTCTTTCTATTTTATAGGAATAATGTTGTGAAATTCAGCATTTTCTTTTATTTAAAAGCCTAATTTATTTTTCAAGTGCTTGTCATGTGACCCGATGATTTCAAATCGTTCATTATTCGAATATAGGAATAGTAGATAGGATTACTTAAAAATATAGTACCTTATATTTCATATTTTTTCCCTTTATTCCCTTGCGGTTTATTCTTAAAAACCCTTACCCTTACCCACCCCCCATTTTCCCTCTGCTGGTCTATGGCCTTAACGGGGTAGCCTACAGAGTCGCTTAGATAAGCGGGGGAGTGCATCTGACGAAGAGATAGGTTGTTGTGCTCCCTATCTCTGTTTCTTATCCTATATCTAATAGAACTGCTCGGGTCTTGATATAGATTGAGTAGGGAAGTTCATGAGATCTTTCTAGAGGGTTATCAAGAATAACTTTTTATCCAATGACCTTTTCCCTCTCTGTCTGTATCTATATTCTCTTGTTCCTATTAACCCAGTATAATGTATTATCTCTTCGATTTACACACGGCATCTATTGCACGTCTGTCCGTCCTGGGAGAGGGTTCCCTCCTCTGTTGCTCTCCCTGAGGTTTCTCCCATTTTTCCCATTTTTCCCTTTAAACTGTGGGTTTTCTCTGGAAGTTTTTCCTTGTACGATGTGAGGGTCTAAGGATAGAGGGTGTCGTTTTTCTCATACTGATATTCTGAACAATCTGTGCTGTTGTATTTGCTGTAAAATGTCTCTACTGTAGGCTATTTTTATTATATGTACAGCACTTTGGCTCGACCAAAAATCGTTTATAAATGTGCTATATAAATAAAACTTGATTTGATTTGATTTGAAATAAATGCAGAATTGTAATTCCAAGTATGACACCTGTTGTTGTTAGATTTTAGTACAAATGTACTTCATATGAGTATTTTATTACCAAATCATTATTTTTTTTAAATGTTTTTTTAGTAAAGAGTCTTCTAAAAGGTGCTCAATGCTGTGAGAAAATCTTCTTAATTTAAACTGAACTATACAAAATATAAGCTGCTGATTTTCTTCCTCAAAATATCCATATTTCTGTGTTTTTATAAAAAAAATATTCCTCTCTAGAAAGTGGACTAACCGTATAATCCAATTAAGAGTGGTATGTTCATTTTTTCGACTGTAGTAACAATATCTGGTATTGATACTTTTGATACTTTAAGTGTATTTTGAAGATAATATGTTATTTAGCTTGAATAAATGTTTTGGTCACATGGACTGTGGGCTGCGGTTTCTAAGGGAGGAAGGAACAACACCATAGGAGCAGGTGTAACGGTCAATTAACCGAGAAACACGTCTACACCGGAAATGACACCCTATATCTTCAAAATAAGAGCTCAGAATTCAACTTTGTGGGAAAAAGAAGTTCTGTGATATTATTTTAAGCTTAGTCTGAGGCTTCATATTATTTAATTATTTTCAAATGTTGTTATGACAAAAATGTTTTAGCTATTAAATGTTGCTTTTGATTTGCTTGTATTTTTCTAAACACTAATTTAGTAAGATGCATATTATTAATTGTGTTTATCGTTACCAGTTAGGCCTATACTCTTCATGTGACAAAAATAAGGTTGGCTAATTATTGAGTGTTTAAAATATATGCCTGCTATGACTTGACATACAGTATGTCAAGTCATAGCAGGCATATATTTTAGGGGTTAGTATGTCACATACTAACCCCTTTTATTTTGTTACCCATTGTATTTTCATATCAGGTTTTCTAACGTTTTTCCATTTTTACCAGGAGAACCACTCCTGAGGCCTGGTGTTAAAAATATCCTGGTGAGCACTGAAGTGTTTATTAAACCTTTCTTTGTCAACTAGGAGCACATGGTGGGGAAAACAACACTTATATGAATTTCTAAATCACCACCAACATACCTTTTCCTGCTACCAGCCATAGCTACCAGCAGGTGGGGCTTGGTCCACAATGACCAGTCGGCTCTCACCTGTCAAAAAAGATGCATTGACTGCTTTTATTTTGAAGTGTAAACCGGAAACGGGTTTACAACGCAGCAGCAGCGAGAGAGATCTGTCTGTCCGTCCGGAGATGAGCGCACACCGGTGCCGGTTGCAGGCGTGCAGACAGCGGCAGGAAGGACTCGGACTACACGGTTTATCACCGTTTGTGAAACTCTGCCTCTGCAATGTTTGAAAAGCGGATACATCCTCAAACTGTGTGATTTAGACCGTGAAGATGTTGACAGACATGATTGTGGAGCAAGAATTTGAGATCAAGGAGGAGGAACCGTGGTACGACAAGCAAGACCTTGAACATGGTACAATTTCCTTTCAGTCTTTGTCTGTGAACACTATTGAAACAGAATAATCCTTACATATTACTACATTTTTTTACACAAATATGGATATCAAAGCTGTAATGTATACAGATGTACCTTAATTAAACTCACTATTAAGCCCTGCAGGTGCATAGGATGTTAAATGTGTGATATTTTATGTGATTTTCTGAACGTATAACCTCTAATATTTTCAGTCAGGGTTTTTTAGTATAAAATCTGTTTTAATAGCAATTAAGCACCTTGACAGACTGCCCGAAAAAGCAGGAGTCAGCAGGACATTCACATATGCGGCAAAGTAACAAAAAAAAGGTCTGCCTGAATTGAAGAAGTGCCTTAGACTTAGACCATTCCCTCCTTTTAATTCTTTTGCACTGAAGCTGATGAATTTGTTTGTGTGATATTCCCTTACATCATAATTGGGTAATCTTTACTACAGGATTATTTCATTAAATAATTAAAAAGGGGGTTAGGGTAATAGTATGGGTCAGGTAAAGATTAGCTGTTTAAGAATAACAAAAAAAAAACCTGAGTATTCACTTCTTTAAAAAGTGGGTAACTGGTCTCCTAGTAACAACAACACATCCTCACAAAGCTGCCTGTATGGTGAAGTCCTCATGTCTCCATCAGGGACTGATTTGACATAGGTGTATTTGTATAAAACCGTCCCTGATGGGTCCTCTCTGACCCTCCTGCAGACCTGCAGCTGGCAGCCGAGCTGGGGAAGAGTCTCCTGGAGAGGAACAGGGAGCTGGAGCAGGGGCTGCAGCAGATGTACTCCACCAACCAGGAGCAGCTGCAGGAGATTGAGGTAAAGAGACGCATGTCACCTGTCTAACCTGTGGGACTCAGCCATCCAAGGACCCTGATATACTGTAAAAAAAAGATGGTTGACCTAGGACAAAAGTGTTCATGATTTGTGTGCAATATAGCATTCAATCCTAATGGAAATATCCTGGTCAAAATATATGAAATTGTACAATCACAAATCGATTTTGCATCACAAAGGCCTCAAATTGGCCTTAAAGAAAAAAATGACATGCTGCTGTACAAGGGCTTAATTGTGACTGGGGAGGAATAGGAGATATTTGTTTCCATCCATTTCTTTTCAGGCTGCTAAACCTAAAGGACAGAGGTTTACTTGGGTTTGTGTATGCAGCTTGAGTGAATGACCTGCACAACTATTTATAAGACTGCGTAAAATACACATAATGGAATTTAGGAAATATAACAGGAAGGGGCAAAAGGCCACAGGCTAAATCCATACACATGCACTCAATTTAAGGAGAAATCCTAAGATAATTTAGAAAAGACAAATCAAATAATATTGAGCTGTTTATATTTAAATATAATCTTCCTAAAAAGATGCTGGAACTTGTCCTCTATTAAAGATAATTTAATAAAACAAATCTTTGTAGCAAGTTTAAATTGAGTATAATGACAAAATGTATCATGTATCAGTTATCAGTTCTTTATAAAGGGACTAATAGGCGATAATCGAGTTAGTGTATTATGCAAGAATTTAAGTGACTTTTTGTTATGGATTATTGTTATGCACCGCACAATGACCCATTTAATTACAATGTATTATTTGCGTTACAATACACCTTTATTTGAATGAAGAAAGAAATGTGTACATATGTGTTTTGTTGTTGAAGAACAAAGCTTGAATCCTGTCCATCTCTCTGTCCAAAAAAAATCATGATAAGGAAGGTGCGTGCAGGATTTCCAGTAAATCCTTAGCCTAGGTTTTTCTTTTAAACTGAAATTACAGAAATTACATATTTAGCTTTTTACAGATTTTCCTGATTTAAGGCAGAGTTTTAATTTCCTTGAGTGAGGTCTGTGTGACACTAAATCCTTCTCTGTCTCTGCTCACACTCACAGCTAATCTCTTAAGACCTCTGCTGGATACTCGTGACGTCAAATGTTTGATTCTAGATCACTTCCTGCAATTATTTAACTGCTTTACTGGAACTTAAAGGCATCAAATAGAGCATCGTAAATAATCTTTAAAAATATATCTGTTTAACTTTACCACACTGTACATGTGTGTTACTCATTGACTGTCTATGCGTGTGCAGTCTGACTCTGAGCTGTGAAGTAGAGGCTGGTTTTTCTGTGTTTACTTTCAGTACGCTTATTAGATGAAGGAAGGTTCAAAGTGTCCCTGCTGCCACAGCAGATAAGATAACTTGTTCTTAAGGAAAATGTGACTTTATAGAGCAACTGATTAGGAGACATTCAGGCCTTACTGTGATTCTCTACTGGTAATTTAAAATGATAAAGATATACATTTTCTGTCAAATTGGGCATTAGCTAACAGACAAAACTAGTTGGGAAAAAATCTGCATGTTACATAAGGACAAGAAAATCTAATTCCCTGCAAAACTATCCCTGTTTCTTTCTTGGATTGTCCTTTTTTATTTGTATCTTTTTGTATGTGAAGTGCCAAAAAATTTTTTTTTTTGATACATAGTTTCAATGAAGTTAACACACTCTCTCCTCCAGTACCTGACCAAGCAGGTGGACCTCCTCCGTCAGGTCAATGATCAGCACGCCAAAGTGTACGAGCAGCTGGACGTGGCGGCCCGAGAGCTGGAGCTCAGCAATCGAAAACTGGTTCAGGACAACAGGGCGTCCCAGCAGAAGATCCAGGGGTGAGACTGAGATGTGGAAATTCTGTTTCAGAAACAATATCCTACAGATTTCCCAAGTTATTATAAACAAAACAGGGTTGTACAAAGTCTTTAATGTTTGTAAATTGGTTTATTTTAGTTGAGGTACCTTGAAAGTGCTTGAAGAGTGCGATGTTTACTCTTCAAAAGGTGTAAGCCTATATGTATCAGATACCTTACACGTCCTAGAAAGACAAATTAAACTTAACTAATGTTAAGAGGAATAGTTTCAGCGAGAACTAAAAAGGTACCATGGGGTACAGGAATCCGTTTTGGTTTCAAGACCCTGGTTTGCGGAGGACACCAAAAAAGTCCTAGAGACACAAGGTACACTTAACTCACGTGCATTTAAAAAAGACGAATAGTTTCGGCGAAAACTGAAAGGTAAGTTAAAAAAGAAAGTAGAAAGAAAGTGAGGTCATAGAAAACTATTTCTGCTAAAGAGTTAGCAATGATTGAGAGTTGGACCTAAACATTTCAGACGTAAACTTTTATTCATGTATCTTTGCTTTTTAAATGAGTGTTTTTAAATGCCATTTTATAATATGTTTCTTAATGTCTTTCATTTTTGTAAAGCACTTTGAATTGCCTTGTGTTGAAAGGTGCTATATAAATAAACGTGCCTTGCCTTGCCTAACATAGCGGTGTTTCCTCTGTAGGCTGGTGGAGACGGTGGAGCAGCTGCAGACGCAGGTGGAGGAGCTGCAGACGCAGGTGGAGACGCTGAAGCTGAGTCCTGCTCAACCTCTGAAGCGTCCGCACAGAGAGAAGTGTTCGCCCCGCAGCACGCAGAGTGTGTCCTGCCTGAAGGAGCTGCAAAACACTCTCAGGTGAGGAGACAGATACTGTGTTTAGATCATTGGTGCTCAGTTAGTGGACACACTCGGGGAGGTGGTGACAGAAAATAACGATACGGGACTCCTTCGAAAGCCCTATAATTGGAATGAGTACACTTTAAACCCTTGATTCATCAATCGTTCACCTGTTTGACCCCACTTTGGGCTAAAATACAAGTTTAGTTCTGAGATAACAAGTCAGAAAAGGAAAAAAAATGGAGAACAAAATATTGGTTTACTTATTCGACAAGGAAAACCCTCATTGGAATTAGTTATCACATTTACAATTGCAGCACAATAAGTGACGTTTTAGACGTACAACATATAACAGTTGGAGACTAAAATGTTATAAATAAGATTTACCGTTTAAGACATTCATCAACTAAAAATGACAAACATCTGCTGGTTTTAGCAACATCCATGTGAGGATTTGCTACTTCTCTCTGTTTTATACTAAGTTTAAGCTTAATATATTTGGCCATTTCAAAAGAGTATTATTTGGGAAATGCGTCTATTATTATTATTATTATTATTATTATTATTATTTTAAAAAGATTGAAACCCCTTTCATATGTGCATCCTGAAAATGCTTTGCAAAATAAAAGCGGACACCTACTGTCATTAATGGACACTGTGAAATAGTGTTAGGAAATGATTTGGCTAAAGTGTTTCCTGTTGGTGTATTGAAATAGTCAGCCTTAAAAAATGTTTTTTAAATCAAAGAATGTTAAATAACCACTATAAGAACATCTACAGTAACTTATTTATCGACCTGGTTGAGTAGAATCTATCCTAAATGCGTTGTCACTGATCCAGAAGCTCTTTGTAAGCCTCAAGATGGAAGCAGAAAATCCTGCTGGCTTTAGCTCTTCCTCTTTGTGCTAATCTTCCTCGCTGGCAGCCGGCCACGTCTGCCTCGCAGCAGGTCGGAATGTTTTGTGCTGCGTTTTGTGACAGGTGCATTTAGTATGCCCCTTCAAAACATCCAGGTCAGTCGGAGGTAAATCCCACTGATAAACAGGACAGGTCTGAACTGGATGAGGTTGGAAGGAAGGAGGTCGAAGTCTTCCCGCTGACAGCGTCTCAAGATCTGTGATTCTTCAGCTGATTTCTAATCTACTTAGCTCTGCTGATTAGTTCTTGATGACCTGCTTTAGTTCCCTCTTTTTGGTTCTAGGTTTTTTTTTTTATTGCCTTGCATCTCCTGTTTTTGTTGTTTTTCTTCCGGTTTTCAGTGCATTGGTCTGGTTTATTCTAGCCAAAAATACTTACACATAGTTGTAATTAAAATACAATTGAAAACACAGATATCCCATTGAATTGGAGCTGACAATAATCAATTGACAAGACTTTATAAATGTGAATCAACTTCAAAATAGTTTTTGGTTTGTTTCTATAATCTATCTAAATAATCTAAATGGCAAGAAAACACATTTCAAGTTAAAAGGTACTCGATGTATACTAAAAAAACAAAAATAAATGTTTCTTTTAATTTATTCAAATACCCAGCACTGTTTGCCAGACATTTACCAAAAAAACGACTTTTCTGACCGTTTTTAACATCCCATAACTCCTCTACAGTTTGAACCTGACCTTTGTCACACGTCGTTATTGATTCTCCACGGGGCACTTCCTGTCACCTTTCACTTTGTTTTGCCTCATGAATCACGCAAGCGATAGATGAAACACTTAGGTCAGTTTCGAAAGACAAAATCAATTATTAGCCTATAATAGGAAAGGAAATATATAAGGAAATATAAAAACAGCTGACAAAACAGTTTCCACTCACGGTCAAACTACTTGCCAGCTATGGAGATTTTTATCATATCACCTTTATCTGCAAATTAAGTATATCTGTGGACTCTTAGTTATGTTGAAACTATTTGTGTGGCTGTAATGAAGAAATGTAGTTCCTGGAAAGCTTTTGGAATACTGTAGATGTGAATGTTACTGAGTGTTGAAACCATCAGACATTAACGGTAACCTATTATGCAAAATCCACTTCTTGTCCTGATCCATTTCTATAAAAACCTGTCTGAAATGATCTGATCTTGGCCACTTTATGATGTCATAACGATTTTTTGGCTTGTGTAACACCCCCCCCCCCCCACCTTATCACCTGAATCTCCTCCTAGAGCACCATTGTGTTAAAATATCCAAATATCTCTCAGAGGGTCGTGGGGAGGGGCTCCATATTTTCATCTAAAGTAACAGACAGAGAATCAGCACTTTGGAAACAGGGTTGAAACAGAGGGGATTATGGGATGCTTCAATGATCTGTTTGGTATTTGGAGCCAAACACTTCAGAGACATGCTTTGTATATATCTGAGACCTATAATATATTGATGAAAAACAGTACAATAGGGGACCTTTTAAAGGGGTACAAAAACATGGTGAAATGCCTGTTGTTGTGACTGTCTGTGTCTCTGTGCAGGTACGACTACGACGACCCCTCAGACGGTCTTGAGCCCCCCGACATGTCGTGGCACGAGGAGGAGCAGGCGTCTCTGCGGCAGTCCCTGCGCAGCCTCCAGACTCAGTTCGCCGGTGAGCGCGCACGCAGGGAGCAGTCGGAGCGCGAGGCCGAGCTGCTGGCCGGGGAGAACGCAGCGCTGGAGCATCAGCTGGCAGGGATGGAGGGCTGCAAGGTGTGTGTGAGGAACATATGTTCATCTCTTCACACTTAACACATACACAAACAACACGTCTGCAGAACGACGTGTGACTTTGTCAGTCTGGGGTCCTAATGTTTGGTTTCAAAGTCCCCAGTCCATGAGGAAATCAAATGTATAATACTCTTTAGATCCCGGCACTAGTGGCACTAGTTATAATTTGAAAAAAGTCAGTACAATTGGGCTGGAATCCTTATCTTACTTTAGATGGCTACTTCAATGTAACTCTACCTGGATTTAATACTATCAGATTAAAGGGTTATTCTGCGATGACGAATCAGGACTATCGCAGAGTTCTTTTGTGAGTTAAGGAGCCAGTGGAGTAGAATATTTTTCGAAGAAAGAAAACTTTTATCAAGGAACCACAGCGCTTCACTTTACTTTACACCTTAAATTTGACGAACCTTATCTTTTACCAAACTTTAAGACTTTAATCTCAGAAATCAGTTTTTTGTTTCTGGATGTTCTCCTCTCCGCTTCGTGTTTATCTTCTTTTTTATTTGACCTACAATGGCCTAACACAGCCATATAATTCAATATCTTAATTGGAAAATTGCTGCTGCACTTTAACATTAGTGTCACAATGACTCAATCTTAGTCTTTTGAAACAACATATCACCATCTCTCTTTCCTCTCTCTGTTCCAGACCAGAGTAACCGAGCTGGAGCGTGAGGCGGAGGAGCTCCGTCATCTCTGGAAATCAGATTCCTCTACGAGATCCAGCCGGCCGGACAACATCCACAGCCTGCTGCCCAACTCCATGTTCCTGAACCCCGAGGAGGAGAGCGAGGAGGGGGCCGCTGCAGCCAAGAGCCCCTGGGCGCTGAAGTCCTGGGACAGCGAGCGGCTGGCGAGGACCCCGCAGACCCCCCACAGGGTGAACGACCACGAGTGCTCCTGCGTGCGCCGAGCAGAGGTGGTGAAGTACCGCGGCATCTCGCTGCTCAACGAGGTGGACGCGCAGTACAGTGCCTTGCAGGTGAAGTACGACGAGCTGCTGAGACGCTGCCAACCGGGGCAGCAGGAGCAGGAGGAGGAGGAGGAGGAGGAGGATGGGCAGACGAATCAGTCCGTCCAGACTGCATGTCTTTCTGCTGCTTGTCCCTCTCTCACAGACTTTCAAGATGACTTTAATCAGCCCGAGTACAAGGAACTTTTTAGGGAAATCTTCTCTCGAATTCAAAAAACCAAAGAGGACCTGATTGAGAACAGAGGGAGAGCCTCGGCAGGTGAAGGGCTGCCTATTTTGCATAATTAGCTTCTCGTAAAAAAAAATATTTAATGATTGTCTTCCAGATATAGACTCTTAGAGTAGCAAGTGAAGCTAATGAAATCTACACTTGTATGTTTTTGGCCCAGAAGTGGCGGTTGCCATGCAAAGCGGGTAAAGATGAGTGATGTAGGAACAGGAAGGCCAAACGTCACCAGCTCTGTGGCTCACCAGCACAAAAACACCAGTGCCTGCCGTCCCCACTGTGCACTCACTCTACCTCACTTTGCAAAAACAAGCTCCAGAGGAAATCGTTTCTGGGTCTTATTTTCATTAACACTTTATTCTACAGGGTCCCATCACTTCTTAAAGTTAGCTAGAAAGATGTGAAATCTCAAAAAGGTTCCTGGAAAAGACTTAAATATGTTATTCTAAGCTAATTATAGAGAAATTGGAGGTGACAAGTTGAAAAAAATCAAGCGTATATATGTATACATATATAACTGATTAATTTGTAGTTTTATTAAATTAATTGTTTAGTATATAGCCCATAACAAGTTCCCAAAGAACAATAGGACGTCAACAAACTACTTTTGTCTAAGGAACAGTCAGCTATCCAAAACATACATTCAATTAGCTTTATAGAAGTAGAAAACCAGCAAGTATTAACCTTTCAGGAGCTGGAATCAGTCTCTGTAAACGTTTGTTGCTTAAAGAAGAATCACCGATGCTCTAAAATGTTGCCGATTTATCTTGTTTTGATCAGCTAATTAACCAGTAGTTTCATCTCTAATTGCTATTGCGTATTTTTGTATTTGAAATCAGTGAATTCTATTGTTTATTATTTTACACATGGTCTTAAAATAGTGAAGGTGTGAGCCAGACAACTTGATGAGCAGAATTTCACTATAAAATGGTGTAGGCTCATCAGCACCACATCCAACATTGGCCCTGTTCAGACCCGGCATTAACATGTGACATTTGATACATTATAATAACAAGAACATTCTTTTGAATTATTAACTCGGTTGAACTTGAATATTTCCCATAACTCTCCCAGTGATTAGTCCAACATTAAACAGCTCTTTTTCAGGAACCTCGTAGAAAATGATCATAAAGACAACTGATCCATGGATTCAAATGTTGTCGCTGTATCCGCTGTTTGATTGGTTTACTTTGCTCCTGCTTTAAAATGTGAAGTTTTTTTATTTTATTTTTCTTTACAACAAAAAAAAAGAGAAAATAAAAGGTACCTTTCTTGGTGATAGTTTTGCCTGAGAGACCACAGCAAGTTGTTGATTTGGTGAAGGAGTTTATTATATTAGAAGTTGGTGATTCAAGGTCAAATATATAGGGATGTTTTGTAAGGTAACATTTATTTCTTTAAATGATACTTGTACAATAGGTTAAGAGACTGTGATTGAATGTATTATTATAGGGAAGTTCTGAGGTTTACCAAAAGACTAACTCGATGTACTGGACAATGTAACGGCCTCCTAGAATGTTGTTTATCACGGAAACGTGTTTTGATTTAGAGGGGTTTCTCAGCAGCACTTTTCTTTTGCTTTTTTGAGATGCACTTTAGAAATTGCACATCATTATTGTTCTGTCACTTTACATGTCTTTCATATGTAGTTATAAACAAGCGTGCTGAATAATCTGCAGTATGTATGTACGATGTGTTTTTACCTGTTTCATGAGTGGACCTCGTGGTTTGTCAGAGCCATAAAACATGAAGCAAGCGCCACATCTGTGTCCTTATTACTGCTGTTAATATGTTACTCATAGAGATTGATGAACTCAAACATGATAAGAAATCCACTTGAATCATGTAATACGTATTTTATCAGCCTGGAAATAAAACCTGAAATATCATTAGCAGTGGGAACAAGTGTTGCGGTGGCAGCACAATAATTAGAGCAAACATTCAAAAACCAGGACATTTGGTCTTATGTCAGTATTTGAAACCAACTATTTAAACATAGAAATTAACAATGTAAGGCTTTAACCCTTAAATTGTTTCATTAGCCTGGGCGATAGTCATGTGACAGGCTGCGTCCATGTGTAAAATGGGTGGAATAAGCAATTACGGTGCAATATGGGTCTAATAATGATGTAATGGTATAATGTGGGAGTAATAGGGTGTAACATTATTGTAATAGGGTGGTGTTAGTGTGTAATTTAGATGTTACATGGGTGTAATGTAGAAAATAGCAATCAATTGATTGTCCATTTAAGGGTTAAGAACATTAAGAGTGCAAATATAAATATTAAAGCTTTGTAATGAAATGGACAATGATGAAAATCAAGCTTTTGTTTGACAAAAAGTAGTTCATGTGAACAAAAAAAGCTCACCAATTAAAGGTCTGACATGTAAAGGTTACTAACCCTTAACATATCAATAATAACTAATAATGACAAAAGAAAACATCACCCGTTGACATTAACAGCGTTTATTGAAGTAACAAACTAATAAAAAAAGAATACAGCGGTCGTTATCTGATGATGTCCTACATTTCCTCTCTTAGGAAGTTTAAAAGCATCATTGTTCCTGTTCCTCTCTGAATGAATGGGTGGGAGTTCGTCTTGCGAGGCACTTTAGATGAGGCTCAAGATAGCAGCACACGGCGATACACCAGTGTATCCATAGCAACAACAACTCCCACATCACTCCAAAAATGGCGGTCCAGTATTTGAACCGAACCACGAGCCAGTATCGTCACATCCCTTGCACTTTGTTCATACAAATGGGTTCAATCTGATCAACATTCCCGAATTTTGTTTTTCAAAATGGCATCCTTATTGGCCGTCATCAAATCAGTCCCTCATCAAAAGGAAAACCAAACTCTGCACATTCAACCAAAAACAAACCTCATCATCACCCATTGAATCCACTTTCTCAGATTTTATTGTTCAGTACACATTCCACTGCATAATACAGACATGTGGGAAAGCCACATTTCATGCGGAAGTTTCCAGCTCCGTGATTTCTGCTGTATCATATTATGCATAATAACATTGTGACTTTTTGCTTGTTTCTGCATCATTTTCTTTTCACTTATTGTTTCAGGACTCCTGAATTTGGCACAGTTTCTTTAAGTGCCTTCACATGTTTACTTGGAATACCTTAATTAAATACCATACTCCTATTAGAGATAATGTTCTAAGTTAATAGTTGAAAAGTAGAAACGTTTTCTTCCCTCGAGGGCTTGAACATTTTCTTTTTGATGATATGAGAAAGTATATTGTGTTTTCTCGAGCAAAATACAGAAATCAGGAGATAAATGAAAGCACTCTGATCCCCTTCGCTTTCAATTGTAAAATGATCTTTAAAAGTTTAATTCAAAAATAATCAAACATGAGGTCCAACAAATCGAAAAATCTACCGATAAACCTTATATATTCCTTATATAGCCATATATCCCCCTCAGACACTCAGCTCTTGTGAGTTCCTTTCCTTCGCGCTGCATCAGATTGCTTGTGTCAGTCAGAAATGCTTCAGTTGAAATGAAATAACCTTCATGTTCTGAGCAGACGGCCGCCGTCTTTTTGTCCTCCACTCGCACGCCCTCAGAGCAGGGCGAGCTATGATTGTGATTGGCTCTCGTCTCTCTGGCTGCCCTCCCACTAGACAACCTGGAGAGGATTTGATTGGCTGACAGGGGACTGCAGGCTCTCAGTGTCAGGACGGAACCGTTCCCTTGAGGTACCACATCCCCGCATGGCTGATGCAGCACTCCTGGAACCACAGACAGGTACCATCAGTGAAGAACAAGAGACGTAAGCTCTGTGATATAATGTCAGTTAGGATATTCTTGTCCTTAAGGGTCTGAGTAATTGTATTTTAGCTGCACAGTTTACTATTGACTTATTAAAAAAGGAGCTGAGGTTGAACTTCCAAAATTAGAAAAAGAGAAAACGTCCACCCTTGTTAAAATGTATTCCATATGCATTAACAAGGCTACAAATGAAAATCAAAAATTGTCCCCAGTGATGCATAGGGGTTAAAAAGTAATCTATTCTAGGGCTGCAACAAACGACTCATTTGATAATCGATTAATGAAACGATTAATCGACTATTCGGACTATTACTGTATGCCTTGCACAATTTCTCAAACGCTCTTATTTATCCATCAACTTTTAGATTTAGCTTGAGGTTGTTTTAGGCATGTGGAAACTAACAATGAAGACAATAAAGATGAATACTTGATTCACAAATACATATATTATTAAATTAACTACCAGAACAAAATTAACATTGCTTTTTATTTAAATTAAATAAATAATATTTCACATCAAAAGAAACAACAGTGTTTTAACAAATCGTATTAAATAATGTGATGACAGAACTGTAAACAGAATAGTTGAAACTTTAACAAAATAAATAACTCAGTTAACTCTAATCATTAAAGCATGTTTGTATAATTGAGTTAACTCCGTGTGTTGCTGACGTGGAAACGTTACTCGTGGATGGGGGGGGGCTACAGCGCTACTAGAAAGACAGTGGAACCCGGTGCATTCCTCCGTCTGAATGTGGTGCACTTTTTCTAAATGTTTAGACAAATTGCTCGTGTTACCGCCCTTACATGCTAAACTCTTATTGCACTTTTGGCAACGAGCATTGTCCACATCGAGACGGGTAAAGTTTGACCACACCTCGGAGCGCCTTCTCTCCGCAGTGTGTGTAAACTGCCCCGCCCCCTCGCACAGAGCGGGGGAGAGAGATCTCGTCTGATCCAAAATACATCATAGACGCATTTGTTTGTCTTTTTGCATGTTAGAAACGACTTGGCGACACTAAGACTGCGATATAATGTTTTTGTAGCAATAATACATCACATATATTTTTTAAATGTCTCCAGTACCGATAAAAAGACCAATAACGTTGGAGCTTAACGGCGCGTAAAACACACGTGATGACGTCACCAACGAATTGACGACTGAATTAGTTGGCAACTAATTTGGTCATCGATTTTAATCGATTAAGTCGATTAGTTGTTGCACCCCTAATCTATTCAGTGATTACTCACATTTAGCATCCGGTCGACGTCCGCCTTACAGGCCTCTCCTAACTCCTGTGTGAGTTTGGCTTGAATCATAGTCCTCCTGATGCGGTAGTTCTTGTTGAACAGTTCATACAGCAGGCGGCGTTGCTGCAGGAAGAAAGAAAGATTTAATAAAAAGGGAAAGATTTCAGCATTTTAGGAATTACACTTATTTACTTTCTAAGAGACAGATAATGAGATCAATACATCTCAGAGAAGAAGATTAGCTTAGCACAAAGAGCCCAACAGGGCAAACTGCTAGCCTCTGTCCGGTGATAACAAACACACCAAACACCTAAATCGCTCATTCGTTTTCTATAAGGCTCGTGTAATCTGTTGTCATTTTGAAGTGTTTTTGAATCTCATGTAAGCTGCTGAGTCCAGCCCAGAAAAACAAAATGGCTTTTGTTTTTCTGGGCTGGACTCAGCAGCTTACATGAGATTCAAAAACACTTCAAAATGACAACAGATTACACGAGCCTTATAGAAAACGAATGAGCGATNACTAGAAGTAGTCTCAGAAACTGGACGAGAGGTCTCGCCGTCTCCGCCTCGACTCGTGTACCTCCGTCGTGTAACGGACCCTGGTTGTCCGAAGTGTGACTGTTAAGTGCTCTCTCTGTCTCCCCTTTGCAGTTTTTAGAGACTCATAATACACTATTCTTTGCAGAATCTACTACCCAACCCCCTAACTGAATGTCAAAAAGGAGACGTTATCCGGGCCGTAATCCTCAACGGATCGGACTGAGGGACGTTTTTTAGTTTAATTTCGTACGGTTCCGTCAATAATTAAGGGTAATGTATCTTCTGTCCTGTGAAAACTATTTCTAATGGTTACAATCCGACCTCAGCAGCCACCATCTTAGTTGTTCAGTTAGTTGTCTTTTACTGACGTCTGAAAATTCTTTCATCGTGCGTCCCCTTAGTCTGTAATTGGCAGTTGTTTCAATATAAACGTTAGTCCCTGGTTTGCCCCTGGACCCACCATAATGGCCATTCATTGTTTCGATAGAATGCCAGTCGTGACTAGTAGTTCCACTTCCCTTCCGTTATCACCGAAACAATGGTTTTCTTTTACGAGTGGTCTGAAGTTGTTTCTGATCTGATCAACTCAGTTTCAGCACTTTACATAAGTTGGACACAACCAACACATTTAAACAAAAACAATGTCATCTGCTAACATGATGTTTTCATGGGTGTTTTATATCAACCCGATATTTACTTATTGTCAATACCAGTATATTTTGCGAGTCGCTTAATTTGAAAGAGGTCCACGGTTCCCATGTAGTTTTCTATGTGCCACAAGGGGGCAAAAAAGCATTTTATATGAATTTCCAGTGTATGTGAAATGATTTCCAAACCAGTCATACCTTTTGCTCAGTACATTTCTCATAACCATGAACTTCATCATGTTTTCACACAACCAACATTCACTTTGGTTTTCCTTCCTCTTGCAGTCATGTTTCATATTTCCTCCCCTGTCTCCTCTGCTCTTTAGTTAAAGTGATGCCGTTTGCTAACCTGATGGGCCTGCTCGCCTCCGGCACGGACTCGACGGCGGCGCTGCGCTGCATCCAGCAGGTGGCGCTGCTGGTGCAGGGCAACTGGGTGGTCAAGAGGTGAGAGGAAATGTCACTAAAAGTTTTAAAACCGATAAACGTGTTCAGAATGAGTTTTGCAGCCGACATTGAGAGGATTTATAAACCTGGCACTGATGTCTCTGTTTGTTTGTCTTCTCTGCAGTGATGTCCTGTATCCTAAAAACACCTGCAGTCCTCACAGCGGGGTCCCTGCCGAGGTGCTCTGTCGGGGCCGGGACTTTGTGGTGAGCTGCTGTCAATGACTTTGGTCCATTCTTTTGAGTTAGCAAAATGAAAGCAATATCAGTGCGGGCCTGGTGTGTTTTGTTTGCAGCACATGATTTAAAAGTCATCCGTTGTTTCTTTTATAGATGTGGAGGTTCACTCTGGAGCGCTCTGTGTTGAGAAAGGAGATTGCATCCATCATCAAAGTAAGACAGTAATCCCAACATGACTGAATGTCCAACAGTCAGCATTTTCTTTCAAATGTAACTATGATTCAGTTTGTAATAATAATAATACATGGTGTTTTTATATAGCGCTTTTGCTGGTGCTCAAAGACGCTTGTTTGCAATCATTGTTTGCAATTTGACCTTCATGAAAATGTTTAAAAATTGCAAGTTAGTAGGGAAAAACTAATTGTTTTTGGAGGCGCTCAGCCTTAACATATTCACTGCCCCACAGGCTGCTTTCAGGGTAAATGAGTCTCTTGGGTGCTCAACATGTTTGCAGGGAAGTTGTTAGTGGAAGTGTGATGCCTTTTTTCTGTTTGACTTTCTATTAAAAGGAACCCGGACTGAATTGGTTTCATATATTGCTAATAAATCCTTCTGATACGACAGTTAATCACAGAAATAGCACAGGCGCTGAATAAAAGGACACGCCTCCTCAAATAACGTGAGGAAGGGAACGTTTGCATTATTGTGAGTTACTCCACTTGAGCGTCTCTGAGCGCATTGCTTAATGAAACCTTGAGGCTGCAGCTTTTCCCCTGATTCAGGTAAACAGAACTAACAAGTTGTTCCTCCTCCTTCTGTCAGCTTCCTCCGGAGGATGTGAAGGAGTTCCTGGAGCATGTGGCTGTTCCTCGAGTTAACCGCGGCTGGGAGTTCCTGCTGCCCACCGATGTAGAATTTGTGAAGAAACACACAGACATTGCCCACAGGCAACACATGCTGTGGCTCGGCATCCAGAGCAAGTAGGTCTCACTCAAATAACCGTGTGAATCAGGACATTAAAGGCATCGTTTAAAAAACAAGATACACCCATGTTATATTCTGTTGTGTTGTGGACTTAAATGATTACAAATGTTAGCAACACTTTTGAAACATTGAGAAATCCTTTAATTTAAACATCTCTCTATTTGAAAAGCTTTGTATTATCATGTGGTTGACATTGATTGAAAGTTTGTTTTTTGAACTTTATACTTAATAATATAAGGATTTTATGAGGATATATAAGGTCCTCGTCAGGTAGATTTTAATTACCTGAGAAACAAGCTGAGCAAACATCAGTATGCATTGAAAGTTGTTCTTGATGAGTTGTGGACTCTGTTTAATTTGTACCAATCTCTCGTCCTTCCCTTCTAAGGCTGGAAAAAGTGTTCAACTTCTCCAAGGAAGACTTCATGCCAAAGAACTCCCCTCAGCCTGGTGTGTGCTCAGTCATTGTTCTAACCCCTGTAGACACATAAGAAATGACCCATTCTGCACAAATGATCTTACCTCCTGACGTTCCGTTATTCTCCAGATCCCGTCCATGTGACCGGGGAGCAGCGTCTGAAGAATGCTCAGGACCGCGCTCAGGGAAACAAGTCGTCCATGCAGAAGGACCTGGACACGAGACGCTCAGAAAGCAGCATACAGGTCAAACAGGAACCGGTCAGCGACAGGGAAGACGAACCCATGGACACCTCCTCTTCCTCCTCCGCCATCAACGGCTCTGTGAACGGCTACCCCAGCGCCTCCGCCTTCGACCACACTAATGGTATCACGGGGAGTCCGGCCAACGCGCCGTCTGTGGAGCTGAAGGACTTTGTGAAAAAGACTTTCAAGAAGCATTTTGTACTGACACTGAATGAATTCAAGAGGCTGTTTGGCCTCCACATCGCCTCCATGCCGTCGGGACACAGCATCTACCCCTCCATCTCGGACCACATGCTGCAGGACGCCATACTGCTCTGCCAGTGCAAACAGATAATGGTGCCTGTGAGTATTCAGCCAGGATCTCTACTGTCGCAACTCAGGATTTACACTTTTGGATCTAAAACTCCAAGTCATTCACGCTGGAGGCTCCTTTTCATTGTTCTCAATATGTGTTCCCTGTGCATACTCTTCAGTGTCAGTGTATAGACAAACTGTCTGTGAAAACACTGCAAGGGGCTGCTGCACTAATGTGAGCAAATTGAGGAAATATGAATCTAGAAATCCAGCTTGAAGGATCCTCATGGGTCAAAACATCAGTTATATTGCTTTCAACTTCGATGGCAGCACCTTTTCTTTCCAGATCGACCCTTGCTCATTAGTTTAGTGAAATGTTTTAGTTGTCAGGGACCACGTACAAAAAGGGCATACATCTCAAAGAGATAAGATGCTTTTACCAGATTATAGCAGTTTGCTCATTTCCATCTGCAGTCCCTGAGCAGCTCAACACAAAATACAGCATATACAATTTCAATGACAACATTAACATATGATATCACAACATATTTCATACACGCGTGCTAAAATGAATACACTTCACATAAAATGTACTTTCTATCTTCAAACTTAAAAATTGTGTCAAGTCATTAGTGATAAACCCATTAGATGATTGGACGAAAATGAATTCACTTTATAATATAACCGTATAGTATAACTTTATAATATAAGTATCTTTTGTTTATCTACCGAAGATGAATTGGCAGTGAAAGTGAATTCATTATCTTTCTGTTAATTTTGACTCATGTCAAAGGCCCGAGTGTTCCTCTGCACGTCAGCTTTAGAAGTGCTGAGATTCCTCCACCTTTGTGTTGTACTGAGAGCTGCTGCTACTCTTCTGTCCAGTAAGGACTGCCTGCGTGCTGAATAAGGGGCTTTCTCAGCTTCAATGCAGCTATCAGTTTTCTCAAACAGAATAACGACATTAACGGTCGTTTTCTTGTGTTGAGGCACTGAAGCAACGCAGGGCTGCTTCTCAGGTTCCACTCAGCTTCCAGCAGCCACCTGATACCTCAGTGTGTGGGTCTCTCTGTGTGGGACTGGGGGAGCAGTGTGTAGGCTTCATATAGAAGGATGTCATCTGCTCACCCTGTTTTTGTAGCTGTTTTTACTGTGTGTGGCGTTTGCAGGGCGTGTTTCATAAGCAGCCAGATCTCCTGCCAGGACCAGCCCTGTCCCAGCTTAGCTCTTATCCAATCTGAGCCCTTCATGTGGAGGATTCTAACCACCGTAGGGAGGGACTGGCCCGATGCCGTCTTTGTTATGCAACAGGTTATTGGTCCCAAAGCAAAGCTCATTACTGCTCAGTGAGGGACTTAGCCGTTTAGTTGTTTACAAACGGAGGCAGATCCGCAATCAGCTGACTCACCCTTCTACATCACAGCATTGCTGTTTGAGATGTCTGACAGTTCACAGATCAGTTTTGAGTCTGCACGATAATCCTCCTCAGTGTTTGTCCTCCTGGTCGCAGCAGTGTTCGCCATGTTTTAGCTTCGGCATATTGTCAATAGAACAAATGAACAGACGGTCTACCAAAGGAAATGTTTTCAGACTCAACTCAAAACAGCCTATTTAATTGTTTTATTCTTTTACATTTAAAATCGTATTATTATATTTTTATTTTATTATACTTTATCTAAGTATTTACTAGCCCAAACACATTGAGTTCCTGGTATGTTTTCATTCAGAGCCCATGGAGTAGTGTCGGACAGGTAAACCATGCCACAGCCACCCAACCTGTTCTGCGCTAATCTGCAAACATATGCGTCAATAAACCATCATTAAACAATCCAGACCCAACCTGCAAACTGCCAGTCTTAGGCTTTGCAAGAGCACACTTGTCACGACTAAAGCATGAGACCTACAGCCCGGAAAATAATACATTTTAGGAGCGCTTCTTTCCTTAGGCAACACAAGGCATTTCAAAGTGCTTTACAAACATGAAATGACATTAAGAGCATTAAGAAACATATTATAAAATGTCATTTAAAAACACTCATTTACAAGCAGAGATAATAAAACGTGAATAACAAAGGTAAATGAATAAAAGCTTCAGTGCAGTGTGAGATACACACGTCTGAAATGTTTAGTTCTGACTCAATCATTGCTAACTTTTTAGCAGAAATAGTTTTCTATGACCTCACTTTCTTTCTACTTTATTTTTTAACTTATCCTTTAGTTATTTCAAGTGTTTCATGCTAAACGAACCCCCCTTTGGAAAATCCTAATCTGACCCCATGGTACCTTTTAGTTTTCGCCGAAACTATTCCTCTTTAAAAAGAAATGCACATGAGTTAAGTTTACTTTGTCTTTCTAGGTACACGTAGGGGACTTTAACCACTTAGAAAAGTAAAACTAGCTGTTGTCTGACAAATTATGATTTGGTCATACAATAGTGTCAGGGAATCATTTGCCCTGCATCTCCTCCTTCTTCCTCGGATGCAGATGCCCACCCTCGGGCAGCCGTTATCTCCCTTAAGGAGGGGCTGCCCTGGCATTTAGTTGTTGTTGTTACCAGTTTATGACCGGGCAACTCTCGGTCAGAGATAGTTATTGTTGTGGGACACCTGGAACACATCCTTCTCGGGGTGTAGATGACCCCGAGCCATAAGCAACAACAAATGTGATTCAGTGTCCCTCAGCTGTTTAGTCTATCTATTGAAGAATGTTGATTACCATCAGCAAACTAGCTAAAGCCCCCTACCAGAGAGGAGAACCCTCAGAATTGATTTGGCATCTCAACCTGTGTCAACTCGTGGCCCGTGACATGTCTTGTGAATTCTCCGGCCGAAGCTCCAAATAAACCGTCAGTGTTTGCCATCAAAGCTCCAGCGCTCTTCGTGTCTCTCTGAGTCCTGTTTCCAATTGCTTCAGAAGTTTCCCAAACAGATAGCATATTGACAAATCAGCCAGAAAGTGTCAGTCCTATACATTAAGTGTCTGAGAGAATAGTAAGCATTGCTGTCAATTCCTAAATGTTGCATAAAATGGTTTGAATCAAGGTTTTAAAGAACAAGCATGCTTTATACTTTTCTTATACACACACTTTGTTATACAGCGAACTAGAGATATGAACTGATAACCTGTTGAAATGCTTCTCTAACTTCTGCTTCCCTCTGTCTTCAGTTTCCTGCTCAGACCACAGCAGCCACTGACGAACAGAAGGTGTTTGGTTTGTGGGAGACAGGAGAGGAGTTTGACAAGGTAAACTATTTCTCAGGTTTATAGCAGGTCTACATCCGTTTTGCTTCTTGACTCTGCATGCACGTTCTGCAGCACAAACCACAAGTTCTCTGAAATGTCCCATGAAACTTCAGAGACCACATGCACTGTCTGTGAGCCATGACCTGCGAGAGTCAATACTTCAACGCCACACAGAAGAGAGAAGTAGAACTGTTGACACTTTGTGGTGTTTAGCTGCAAATGGCTGCACTACACTTCCTTTGTTAAGTTCCCCGACATGAGAGGTGACTCTTGTTTCCATAAAGTGAAAGTACCCCACGCTCTCCTGTCCAGAGTTAAATCTGAAGATCAATACCTCTCTTATTTGTCCAAGGAAGCAAACTCCACACACCGGCAGCTCTAAAGCTCACTAATTAAATCCTTAAGTCTTCTTTCTGTGTTGTGTAAAAACAAAAAAGCTGTGGTTGTTACAGTGATGAATTTGGCTTTTGTTTTTCTGGGCTGGACTCAGCAGCTTACATGAGATTCAAAAACACTTCAAAATGACTACAGATTAGTTAGTTTAGTTTTTATTAGGATCCCCATTAGCACTAGCATGAGCATTGGCTATTCTTCCTGGGGTCCTCACCCACACAAAACATACATAATACAAACCAGAACGGAACAACTCATCATTTCATGAAAAGTGCATGGTAAGGAAGTGAAAGCAAAAACAAAACAGAAAAAATAGTCATCCACATTTTAGCCATCATCAGTCAAAACCTAAACAAAAATTTTACCAAAATATTAATTTTACATGATAATACCTAATTACTAATTTACTAATGACCCACCAAGTACAGTTCAAATTTAATTTTAGTTCTCAGATATTGTTTTAGGCAAATGTTTGAAATGTATTGTTTTGAGTTGTCGTTGAATGATTATCCTAGTTCCTTACAGTGACCCCTTTTAGGGTAAACGATATAGAATGGCAGAGTTGTTCCGTGTTCCCTTGTCGGCTTGTGTGGATTAGTAATCTGTTTCTGTCTGATATTTGTCTATGGTATTTTTGTGGTGGGTGTGTGTAGAATTTGACTTGATAGTGCCTGAATATGGGGATCTAATAAAATAACTAAAATATCTGTTAGTCATTTGGATTTTTGTGTTAATGAACCTTTTTTCTGTAATTGCATGCGTGTGTTGATTGAATACTGCTCTATAGTGATGTAGTGACGTGGCTAGGTAGATCGCTTATTAGAATAGAAAGCCACAAATCTATGTCCAAGTGTAATATTTCGGTCGTGGACTTTTATACACGAGCTTGTTTTTAAGACCAAACAAACAGAAAAGACGGAACATATAAGAGGGACTGTTTTATAGATGTGGGAGTTTTAGGGAGTGGTTCTGTTCCATCACCGGGGCTGTGGTGAGGGCTGATGTTGTGCCCTGTTGGTCCGTCCGTGTTCGGAACTCTAGACGCGAGGTTAAATTCTATCCTTGCTTGATATTGTTACTCGGAGAGCTAGAGCGAAATTAGGATCGCTGTTCGGCGCCTCCCGCTTTTTTAACGCTGTGGTTGATTTGGGTGACTGTGTGTATTCGTGGAGAACCGAGAGTTTTCGTTTTGGGGGGGTCCGTCAGTCCAATCTCTCCACTCAAAAAAAGAAGAAGAATCTTAGATCGCCAAAATAATTAAACAAGCGAGTGCCTGTTTTTCCTGGCCAAGGACAGGTTCATTGAACACAACACGAGCCGTTAACGTGTCTTCACATAGGTCTTCGACGGACGGGTTATGTCTCAGTCTGGAAGGTGTAATGGAGGAGGCTTATGTGTTAACGTCTTATTGGAATAGCAAAGCATCTATGAAATATTGCTCATTCATGTCGGGGAAAGTACCTATTACAGGAAGCAGGCAGAGTGTCGCTATGCCGCGCATTTGAGCTAACACCAAAGTGTCAACAGTTCTACTTCTTTATGTGTGGATTGATATTATATCAGAAGGTCATGGTACAGACAGTGATTGGTCTCTGAACGTTTCCATGGGACAT
>NW_011369945.1:21214665-21216935 GCF_000735185.1 Notothenia coriiceps
TCGTCGTCGTACTACGAACCTACGACGCCGTACTACGTACGTAGTCGTAGTGTGTGTGTGTGTGTGTGTGTGTGTGTGTGTGTGTGTGTGTGTGTGTGTGTGTGTGTGTGTGTGTGTGTGTGTGTGTGTGTGTGTGTGTGTGGCAAATATTTAATATAAATGTGGAAACAAATCTTAAACCGTTTTCTGAAATAGGAAACTGACATTTTTAAAAGCCTTTTTAACTTTTTATGACATATCTTACGCATACTTTTACTCTTTTTTTTAATATATGACTTCATTTTCCTTTTATGTTTTGTTATAGTTCTTTTAACTTTTCTATAATATACTATTCTACTAATCTTTCACTGTTTTTTATTACTTTAATGACTTTCTTGACATTTTCACCTCTTTCTGACGTTTTGTTACATTTCCTTTACACACTTAATATTATTTGTTTTTACTTTTTGATGAAAAACCATTCTATAACTTTTTTTTTTTTAAACGTTTTAATTACTTTTTTTAATGAAATACTGTACTATTACTTTTTTTTTACTAATTTCTACTTTTTACCACGTAAATTTTACCATACTTTCTCTAACTTTAATGGTATAATATACACTAATGTAAATATTCCTGTGTGTGTGTGTGTGTGTGTGTGTGTGTGTGTGTGTGTGTGTGTGTGTGTGTGTGTGTGTGTGTGTGTGTGTGTGTGTGTGTGTGTGTGTGTGTGTGTGTAGCTCTTTACTGACCCTTTGGATGGTAATGCTTGACACTGGGTTGCCCCCCCCCCCCATCCCTCCCCTACTCATAAACTTTCCATATCTGAAATCACTGGAACAAAATATCAGAAATGCACAATGTGGAATAATGGTAAGTTATCACAACACCTCTGATTTATTTATAATAATCTGCAACACAACACACAGGGTTAATATCTGAAGGGACACACACTCTGACTAACCTTGGCAATGGTTGTGTATTATTGTGCGTTCAGTGCTGTATTGTTGCATGTTTTAATTCACTCATGACTGTTTTTGAAACGAAACTGTGCCTTAAACGGTGGATGTTGGATGTTGTTGTGATGGATGTTGATGTGATGGAGAGCTAACGGGAGATCTGGAAGACGTTCGTACAGAGAAAACAGTTATAAATCTGGAGAAGTAAACAAACGCTGAACATAATGCATGTGAGCATATATCCTCATTAAAAAGCACAGTATGTAAAGACTAAACAAACCCATAGTAGCAACCATTAGCAATAGAACAATATGATGCTATCTAAAGAAGCTTAGATACTTAAAAGGCTTGTCGTTAATACCGTAAGTTGAGGGATATTCAATGTTTATTCACCAAAAATCACCAATGTACTTTTATACAGACAATTATTATTATTAGACATTTACAATGTGCATCAAAAGACCGATTTAAAACTTAAAATATCTCCCCTTTTTTCTTATCTCTGTTTATTCTAGTTTGGTCAAAAGGTGACAACATGTAAGCCTCAATGAATCAAACCTAGACAAGTTTATTTTTAAACGATGGGACATTTATAAATCTGATTTGCTCTGTGGAGGTTAAATGTCCTCCTGCTCTTCTGTTTCTCTGCTACTGAATGAGCCTGAACTCTTCCTCTCCGTTAGCTCTCCAGCTCTGAAGGAAACTGAGACTCTGAAGCCAAAGATCACCTGAAACTGAATCAGACTAAAACTATGGAAGACCATTTCCCCCAGTTTAAGATGTTAATAAGATGAAGGATTAGCCTTGATAGTTATTTTAAGAAACACTGTCTTTAAAATAAGACCATTAAACTAAAATAACCATTATTTTTGAGATACTAATTCATTTTTTTAAGTTACTAAGTAGTTATTTTGAATAGTTGTCTCATACAAAGTCATTATTTTAGATATGAAGTCAATCGTTTTTGTCATTCATTTGAGGAAATAGGATTTTTTTTCAAGAAAATGTCTCATTCTCAAAAAATAAGTATCTCAGTATAAAGTAAAGAATTATAAAAGTTAACATTACTTAATATTTAGAAATGCTAAGTCATTATTTTAAAGTTCCCTATTATTTTTGCAGAATTAAATCATTATTTCTATATACTAAGTTAATAATTTGTTTACTTAAGGTATCATTTAGTATCTCAGAATAATTAGATATTATGTTAAAGTTATGGTCACTCATTATGAGATTCTCAGTCATTATTTATCAATACAAAGATGTTATTTTGAGGTTCTAAGTCTTTATTTGGACATTTAAAGTAATTTTTTGAAGGGAACCTCCCACTAA
>NW_011369945.1:21216942-21247528 GCF_000735185.1 Notothenia coriiceps
CGTGAAAAAACCACGGACATGATGACAAACCTAACATCTGGAACTAACTTGTACTACTAAACAATTTAATTAGATACGGTGTAGAAAGTATTTAGAGCGAACATGATATGTTGTAAACATTGTGCGGTTTTGTTTCGAACGGTCTAAATTGTATGCAAAGTGATAAGAGTCTTTTAACACACTCAGGACACCTGTCCTTTTGACCCTCATTCACCCTAATATTACCAGACCTAAAACCGAATCACTTGTGTGATGAATGTAAACAGTGAAATAGATAACAGTCCTATATAGGAACCGACAGAGTTGCACAGACAAAATGATTTCCTCCTTGTCGCGACATTACGACATGATACTTGTTGATTGTAAATTAATAAAGATGCGTGATTTATTCTTAACACGGTTTTTGTTGAGGGTCCTTCCATAAAAATATCCTATTAACCTCAAAGTATTACTAAAATAAAGACGATTTCTATTGCACGATCGTATCGACTTGATCAAAGTTCTACCAGGGCCTCACAAATGCATGCATTACGTCCCATCCCCGTGATCACTTCAAGACTTTATATGTGTCGATATACTCCATAACGCTCGAGCTGTTTGAGTGTAATAACCGTAATCTGTTTATTTGACTAATACAGAGAACTAACTATACAATTTTCAAGTAAACATACGACGTATACAGGTACAGAATTCTATGTCTAAGCTCACCCAAATGCATTTCAAGCATACATTACATGGTAATTCAGGTAAGTAAGGGCTGTAACACAAGTAAGGGATACTTAAGAGGCTAGGAACTATAGGACTTCACCAAAGTTGATTCTGACCTAGATATAGAGGGGCATTGAGCGTTTTCGTTGAGTAGTGGACATGCAGTTTGTGCCACTGTGTCATCCCCGTTCTCTCAGAGTCTAGGTTCAACCTTGAGTAACAGTCCTTTGGCTATGTTTGCCTATATTGACAGACTCACACTTTACGGACCGCTTTATTTTCTCTGTCAAGACTGTCGCAACAATCGCATGTACCTGGTACACAGGGCAGGGGGTGGCGCGTGCATTTTGCGGTCGGCAAGCACGGCAACCCGTTCTGTGCAAGTGGGCTTTCAAACGAGGGACCACCCCAGCGCAGGTTTCTATGTACTGGCAAGTGTACTATACAACACTACACAGTCCGGATGGAACATTTCTGTTGTGGATTTACTCCAGGTGGAACTAAAGTCTGATTTAACACTTTATATTTCACATCATTCATCCACATCTGTAAAGTAACTAAAGGTATTAAATTAATGCTGTCAAAATTATCGCGTTAACGGCGGTAATACATTTTTTGAATTAATTGCGTTAAAATATTTAACGCATTTAACGCATGCGCAGAATGGCCCGCCCCACACATCGTACCAGTGGCAGCGCCAGGGTATGGCTGGGCTACAGCCATACCAAGAAATGGCTTAGCCCCACCTTGAAAAATGATGTTAAAGTAAGCAAAATAAAGTCCGCCAACTCGCGCGGAGTAAATTGCACAGACAGCAGAGTAAGATTGATTTCAGTAGCCACTTGTCTGGAAATACTGAAGACTAGAAACGGTTTTGAAAACTTTTGTCACGTAGTGATCGTCTTCTCAATAGAACATCTTTGATAATGTCTTCTGGCCAATCAGAATCACGATAACGGCGTGGTATTGTTGCAGGAAGTCCCGACGGAGAATACTTTTGCCGTAGTACATCTCTATACATCGATACAATATTACGTGTTGATAGAAATCAACACGTAATGAAATAAGACCCCACGGTTTGATGATTGATAGGTGTGTGGGCTGTCTTTCATTTTAACACACAGAACAATGTTATAATAAACATACGTATACTGTATGTTAAATGGATATATCCACCTTCTTTCATTTATCTTTCCATTCCCACAACAATATACATAAATAAATTGCATATTTTGGACATAGTTCGAATGGTGATTAATCATGATTAATTAATTTTTAAGCTGTGATTAATCTGATTAAAATGTGTAATCGTTTGACAGCCCTATATTAAGTATGTAGTGGAGTAAAAGTACAAAGTAGCACAAAATGTGTCTCAAATTTGTATTTAAGTTCAGTACTTGGGTAAATGTACTTAGTTACTGTTACCGAGATATAAACTGTCTACTTGGGCTATTATCTGCTACTGAAATGTCAGAAAATATATATACAATATATACAGTAATATAATCCAACTGTAGGCCTACATAGAAACAGTTCTCCAGGTCAGAGGAGCAGTAGTGTTGGCAGGTGAGTGGGCTGCACATGATGGCTGTGCATGCAGATGGTTGTACTTTCTCAAAATTCCTATTTAATGGTATGCTGGAAAATGTTCTGTGCATGTAATTAAAGAGAGAGCTGCTGGATGTTGTGCATGGTTGCAGTTTCATTAACTCTAATCCAAATATGCAAGACATAGAATGGCCTTTTTGTATGTGTTTGTAACCCAATACATTCTCTATAAGGTACAATTCTTATATTGTAATCACACAAAATTGTATTGGGAAAATGTACTAATTCTTTACAACCTTAAAACTGACAAGCGGTTCATGTTTGACAAGGCGTAAAGGAACACGTACACATACTTGACATAAAAGGAAGACATTAAAAATGCAGATTTCTCTCCTTTTGCTTCGGCATAGTCATTTACATTTAGTCTTTCACTTATTCTTCTTTTCTGGCACCGTTATTAACAGATAAGACTTCAATTACATACATTACATTCATGATATTGAAACATTAATGGTGCAGTAGCCTAATCACCATGTGGCAGTATAATTGAGCAGTATGGTGGATCATTCTGGTCTTTGGTTAATTTACCACAACACAGATATAATTACCATAAACACCATCATGTCAGTTCAGGTATATTTACAGGCCTTGTTTCACGTGCAGGTTTAATACATGACAGGTGTGGTAATGGTTTGAGTGAGAGCTTTGCATTGTTGCGTTATGTACCACCTACATGCGCTTCTCTCGCTTAATTGCCCACATCTTTCACTGCCTGTGAACATTACCAACTCAAGGATTTGCTTCTTGACACTTAAGCTGTTTGCAGATGGGTAATAAAGTGTGCTAAGCTCATTTGAGCCGTGCCTTTTAAATGTTTCGCGCTGTGCCAGGGGAGCCATAAAACCGCATCACCGCTCATGTGAGACATGCTCGTGTGTGGAGCCCGAAATCTCTGCTTAGTCTTTGCATCAGATTAGTTTGTCCCTGTACGTCTGTCGGAAACATTAGAGCACGCACTACAGATGGATTAATTCACCTTGTCCTTTCATAAGGTGTTTTTATAACATAAATATCAATTTGAGCCGATTTTGCAGATTGAATGATAAGGATTGTCTTTAAAAATAAATATCAGGTGCCCATATGTACTGTACGTATATGTGGAGTTGTTGTTAGCTGCAGTCCTTCTTCCTGCTTAAACTAGCTAGCTAAGAGGCCTTAATCTGCCCCATTCCCCGTAGTATGTCATATAGTTGTTTGTGCATGTAAGCACTATGCATAACAGGGCCCCTCTAAAAAACAAAAACCTTGCGTGAGTGATCCAATGTTGTTTTTGCACGAGGATTTCAAATCTTATGACGTAAACACTACAAAATTGATAATAAATGTTTTTCAGATTTAAGTATTTAGGACAGTTAGAATTTAACAACATCAAGTACAGTGGTTGAAATATGAATTCAATATCAAATAATGACCTCAAATAATGTCATGTACACTTATCTTATTCTTCATATTTGATTTATATCTTAGACAGTAATAGTTTACTGTATGTCAGGAAGTGGGGCTGAAATAATCATAAAGAAATAGAAAAAGAGTAACACAAGTGCACAAACAGATCACAATGCTATTTACTATAACCCTATTAACATGTTTTAAGATGCACCTAAAAGCATTAAAGCCTGTTTCAATGTCTTTCCAGTGGATTATCTGAAACATATTTCCATTTGTCTTCATACTGGCACTGAGAAAGGGTTATAAACGCACCTCACAACATCTTTTTAAAAAGTGATTAACAGCACAGAGTATAGATAATACCTTTCTAACAAGCTTTGTCTGTTTACAAGCTGATTACAGAGACACTAATATTCTCTTTAATCACATTAAGGGTGACACATAAAGCAGGTTTAATGTTGTTGCTTGTTTTATTACAGTGTGTTATGTGAGGGTCATCTTGTTTGCTCGGTAAACAAACTGCAGTACTTCCCGTCTTCACCTTCTTTTGGGATGACGGATATTATTGCCTCTCTTAATGACTCTGGTAATCTGGTTTTAATGTGTGATTACAGCAGTAAAGGAGAACAGGTCGTATTTTAGTTTTTGATGCATTTGGCCACAGACATATCTCTGTAGCTCATTCTTGGAAATAGCTCTTCCTCACCTCTGTATATTGATCTACCATTTGAACTAACTATGTTTTCATATATCTTGTTTGTTTGTATTAAAGGTCAGTTATTATGCAAAATCCACTTCTTCATGTCTCTTCTACATGAACATGTGTCCCCTCTGTGGAAAGAGACTCTGAAAGTTTCAGGAACAAAGATTCTCTCTCTTTTTGTCCTGATCCATTTCTATAAAAACCTGCCTGAAAATGAGCTGATCAGATTTTGGTCACTTTATGATGTCATAACGATGTTTTGGGTTGAGTACCCATTAGCCAATCACCCACACACACACTTTATCACCTGAATCCCCCCCTAGAGCACCATTAGGCGCTTTCACACCAAATACTTTTCCCAGGAATAGTTTCCGGGAACATTTCCCCGGAACCTTTATTTCCTGGAACTATCTAGTAAATCGCGTTCAAACCAGAATAAGTCCCTGAGGGAGCCGCTGACGTCACTTCTTCTTCTGCTTTGGGTTTACTGGCAGGCCGCAAACAACTTGACGGCGTATTCTGCCACCCGAAGTCCCCGGAGTTGGGGACTGGCATTAGTAGAAGCATTCCGAGTAAATCGCCAGAAGTGCCGACACCTCCTCATCTCCACGGCTCCCATGTTTTCTTTTGTGTTGCCATAAGTTAGTCTCTCTCCATTGGTGCGATGTGCTAATGCTAATAATGCTAATCCTAACAAATAAAATGGCGGCTTCACAAAAGCTTTTCAGAGTTTTACGGGCTGTGGTTTGCAATTCGCCAGCCAATCAGAAATTGGAACCTTTTTCTCCCCAGGAAAGTCCCTGCTCTCTAGCAGGGACTGAAAAGGGGTGAAAAGGTTCGCAAAAAAAGTTCTAGTTAGAGAACTTTTTGGTGTGAACGCAAAATCCCAGGAACTATCGGAACTATTCCTGGGAAAAGTACTCCGGTGTGAAAGCGCCTACAGTGTTCTTTGTAACCAAATCTCTCTCAGAGGGGCGTGGGGAGTGGCTCCTTATTTTCATCTAAAGTAACAGACAGAGAATCAGCACTTTGGAAACAGGGCTGAAACAGAGGGGGTTATGGGATGCTGCAATGATCTGTTTGGTGTTTGGAGCCAAACACTTCAGAGACATGTTTTATATATCTGAGACCTATTATATATTGATGAAAGAGAGTATAATATGGGACCTTTAATATTGAATAAAAAATGTCTGCCAGTTTAACCTGTTAAGCCTGGCAGCCCCCTCGGGGCTTCTTAACATTTTAACAACCTATTAATGTGTCATACCCACTTAACGGTAAGAAACTCAACTATCTGACGATATGAACCATTTTCAGCTAAACAAAACACAAGGGTAATGCCAAGCCGCTGAATTAGCACTGAGCGAAAACAAATTAACGCACTTAGCACAGAACTCAAGGTATAAATGCTTTATTTCTTATCAGATCTGCACAAACAGGATATCAGATTAAAGCTGGGATTCCACAGATTCTAGATGTATAAAATCATCAACTCGTGGCAGAAAAGGCCAACCCAGACAACACACCACTAGCTAATAAGTCTTACCTTTGCTGTTTTCTGATCAAAAGTTGTGTTCAATGGCATTAAAACGCCTAAAACGCTGCTGAAGGTTAATCCAATGTCTCTGTGTCACTTTGAAATGATCACTGATAATCCATCTTCATATTTATGGCAATAAACCTAGTTTTCAGTTTTCAGAGCGTAACATAGCTTTCGGTTTGGGCAAACTGCGTGCACATCACTCTCACTCCTCATGGTAACGTGTAGGTGGATTTAGGAACTCCCCCTTTGATTTTATTGGCTCTAACGGTTGAAAAGAGGTGTCAATCACCAAAATTGACCAATGGGTTCCAGAGAAACGGTAAATCCACCCAAATGACCCCAGAGGTGGGTTTTCTTTTGCTAAATCTCTCTAAAAAGGTAAAATGTCACTTGTGTTGCATCAATCTTGATACAGGGTACTTATTATATGTTATAGTTTGGATTCCTAAAGCTTTTAGTCTCCGATCCCATCATTCAAGGGTGGTTTTCACTATAAGTAATGTTTTTATTTTGGACGGACACTATAATTTAAAAATGTTTACTATGTTCAATCTGAATTTACTTTAAAATAAAAAAAAACTATATTGACTCTGACTTTTCTACATCCAACTCACAGGTTTATCATTACTTTGAGAAAAAAAAACATTATTAATGTACCCCTTTTAGAAGTGAAGATATAGCCATTTGTTCAGGGAATGTCATTTTCGAGCCTGAGGCCTGAAAAACAGGCTTCGGGCTAAACAGGTTAACTTTTTCCTCTTCTCTCTCTGACGTTCTTTTCATTTAGCCTTCAGCTTTTATTAGTGCGAGACAGAATTTCAAAACCACTATCAGACACAAACCTTACAGTGCAATGTAACGTGATTTCTAAAATCCTTATACAGTTTGTGTGAAACTAGTGCCAGCATCTCACAATCTATAAATCATGTCACCTTATCTGCTCGTTAATACCTTTAACTGACTCCGCAGCATCAGTTTCCTCTCAGGGCAAAACATAAATTACAATAATTTTGATAATTCTGTTGGCTCTGGATGTTTGAATGAGTGCCTGATGAATCCATAAAGAGTGTTTAACTCAAGACTCTGAATTTACATAATTGGTTTAATGCAGTGCAGTCTGAGTCAGCATGTTGTCCTGCATATGAAGGCAGCTTGCTCATCATTTGCAAATACCAAAATGCAGATTACAGTCCGCTGCTATTCAGGGTGTTAACGCCACAGGGAGATCATTACTGTGAGTGGACAGTGGTCACATACACTTCTTTGTTACTGCATGTACATATGGAAATCAATCATTGCAGCAATTGTTTATGAGTTAACTCACTTTGTGGAAATGCTTTTGAATTGTGGCTATAGAATATACTTTTTAATTTATTCACTTAAAGTTTGGTTCCCACAAAAACTCAGTGGTGTAAAGTAACTAAGTAGATTTACTCAAGTGCTGTACTTACCTTTATTTTGTATCTTTAGTTAGTTTGCATATATTATTAAAACATCATATATATAATTCTGAAATCTACCAATCTGCACAATGACTACTTTTACTTTTGCTTCTTTAAGTATATTTTGATACCAATACTTTTGTACTTTTACTTGACTAACATGTTGATTGCACTGCTTCTACTTTTACTAAAGTACACAATCTGAGTACTTCTCCCAGCTCTGCTAAAACATATTAATAGCTTAGCTTCAGATATGAGGATCGTGGTTGTTGTCCTCTGTCGACTACACTAGAAGGATTTTAGAAGATGATTACTCCACAACAAAATAACTTAATGCTTTGAGCCACAGAGGTGCTTCTTTTATGTAATAGATGCATGCTTTATCTTGTCAGTTAAATAAAAGTCTGGTACTAAAAAGTTTCCAATTGAAGACCGAGTCCATTTATTTCCACTTAGTTTTGTCCAATCAGATTTCAATCACCATACAATATTGACACTTCAAACACAAGACTTCGGAAGCCAAAATGTACCTGAGCGTAGGTGTGTGTGCCTGGGTATGTGTGTATAGGTGTGTGTGCCTGGGTATGTGTGTGTAGGTGTGTGTGCCTGGGTATGTGTGTATACTGTAGGTGTGTGTGCCTGGGTATGTGTGTATACTGTCGAGCAAAACCCAAGCAAACAAACATTGGTTCCTACATTTAATAATAATAATAATATTACATGTTATTTATAAAGCGCTTTTCCTGGTGCTCAAAGCGCTTTACAAGCAAGTAAAGAAAAATAACATAACAAGTAGAAAGTGCTAAGCTAGGTGGAATAGGCTGTGGCGCAGTGGCCTATTGCGTTGGTGTTCGGATCAGGGGAGCACAGGTTCAAACCCCACTGCAGTCAGCATGTCGTTGTGTCCCTGAGACACTNAGCTTTTTAGGCAACAGATTGGTTTTGTCTAATTTTATTCTTGCTTAAATTGTTCTGAATTTAACTGGTGATGTGCATGTTATTTGGAGATAAAACATCAATGGCCCCCTCCTACTTTGAAAATATTGCTCTAATCATATGCGACTGTACAAGCCTTTGGGCGTACGATTTCATACTTACCTCGCTCTGATCTTGCGTGATGAAACGGAAGGTTGAGTGTCTCTGATCTTTGCTGCCTTTCTGTTGCGTCGGTTCAAAAACATGTTTAATGCTATACCAGGATAAGAATAATAATAGTGAGGAAACTTTGTTTGGAAGAAAATCTGGTAAATTGAAGGTATTTTAGGGATATTGATGTTCATTTTTATAACATATGTATGAGGTGTTGAGTTTGGTTGTTTTTGGTGAAGCTTTGTGCAGATGGGTGGTTCTGAACGATAGTCAAGAACATTTACATATTATGTGCTCATGATTCCACCACTTTGTTGGACATGTTCTTAAGGTCAAGGAGATGCAAAGCTGATTATCTTTCGAATTCTTGCATCGATGTAGATAGTCTTATTGTTGTTTTTGGTTCCGGCGAGTTTCTTTTTGGCGGATATGTTTGGTTTGGTGTGTCTTTTTTTTTTGGTTTTTTTGGGTTCGGTATTTTTCATGTGGTATTTTTGTTTTTGTTTTTTTCTTTTTTTGGTAGGGTTTGGTTGTTTTTTTTTTAGAAATCTTGTATGCATGATATTTAGATTGACGTATGAATGAGCAAGATCTGCCTTTGAAGTATTCAGCTGGATGACAGACTGTTGGTGGTTTTGGTATATGAGACACGATGCTTGGAGTGCACGGAAACGATTTGGCGTTATCTTTCTATTATACAGGTGGCTGTCTTTAATATTCCCTTTTTAAGGAAGGATCCTAGGGATGAGTGTTTTACTTGCAGCAGTTAAATTGCGCATTTTTTTACCATTTATCTAGGCGGACAGCGTGTTCTTTCTTGTTTGGTCATGCTTTTAATGTCTCATCCTGGGATCATTTGTTTCTTCTAAATGTATTCAGTCTACATCAAAGCGTTTACGATCAGTTAGCTTTGAGAGCTTTGTAGCGATTGTCAGAAATATACCTAAGCCGACGGTGGCTCATTCAAGACGGCTTCAGAACATTCAGTCCGTCAGTTATTGAGAAAATGAGAGTCTTTTCCTCTTCATCTCTACTATTGAGTTACTTGTCATATATCAGAAATTAACATGCAGGCCATTGTTCATTCTTCCTGCGACATCGCCGGTAGTGTAGGTTGAATTGAACTATTGGGTGCTAAAAACCTCATTCACCTTTCGATTTTTATGATATCTGTTGTTTGTGAATGATGCTATTAACAGTGTTTAGATGACTGTTTTGCTCCTTTTATTATATTTCTTCTCTCAGTTCACTGGTGAGCCGTTGTTCCGAGATGTATTTCTTTGCTGAGTGCTTGAGTGCAGTTGATCTGTCCTTCCTGACCTCGGTTCTGCTTGGATACTCGTGATTGTGACGATGTTTAGTCTAATAGTGCTTCTATTTCCTGCAGCCCTGATCTAGACTTCCTGGTCTTATTCTAGTCAGTGCTCTGCTGTGGTGTGTACTTTTGTTAGACTCCGATGCAAGATGTGAGGATCGCTGCATCTTCTGATTTTCTGGCAGCCGGCTCCTGTCAGATCTGAGTCTGATTTTGTGTGTGTTGGCTAAGTCGTAGGAAAGGTATATGTTTCGAGCTGCTGTTGGATAGGCATGCGACGAAAAGACATATTGTCTGCATTCAGTGCCTTTTGCAGAATAAATTAAAGTACATTTGTTGGTATGCGCTTTTCATGCTTTGTTTCTACCAGTGCGTTAATTTGGCAGCTGTCTTTGATTTAGCTCTTAGTCTTTAGACGCAAAATGGTTATTAGTTTTTAGTCACATTTTAGTCATTCCTATCCTTGCGTCAGTTTTAGTTCTTAGTTCTTAGTCGATGAAAACTCAAAACGTGTTAGTCAACTTCTCCTAGTCGATGAAAATTAAAATTTTAGTCACATGTGTCTCTAGTAAGCCTACTCTCTGAACCTTCCGTCCCCGAAAGATCTCTGGTGTCCGCTGCCCGGCGTGTCTGTTAGCGCCGCCCCCCCGCACACAGAAGACCAGCTCTATGACGAGAGACACAGGGAGATCGCTCTTCTGGAGGTGAAGAGAGCGTGGAAATAATTGATATTGCAAGTTAGAAAGTGGTAAGATCCAATTTGAACAGACAAGATGGACACTTGGGGGAAAATATGCTGCATTTTGAATGTCCGATAGTCCACCCATTAAAGCCTTAGTCCGTCTCGTCAACGAAACTAAATAATACATTTCGTCATAGTTTTCGTTAACAAGAATCTATTTTTAAGCTCGTCCATCGGTGCTCGTCTTAGTCCGTGTAAAAAAAAGGTCGTAGACGAACATTTCCCCGTCATAGTTTTCGTTGACGAAATTAACACTGTTTTTCACTACATAAATACCTATTCTACCATCTTAAGCATCAAATACTAAGTCAATAGCATACTAAGCTACGTATCATTATGGAAAGGATAACTGCTAACAAGACGTATTGTGATGCTGTTTGTATGTAAAATAAGTTTTAGTTTTACGTTTTTTAAGTTTTACGTAGTAGGTGGTACGTCTCTTACTTTTGTTTTTCCGTTTACCTACCTTCCTATTCGTTTAGTATTTAGTTTAATTTACGTTTCGGTGAATGTTCTGGTTTGTTTGTTTGTTGAGCTTCTGTGGCTTTACAGTGAAAATGTGCGACTGACTGTGTGTGTACCGCAGAAAAAACCTGTTAATGCTAATCGGGATAATGCTAATGGTGATCGTTGTCTTTGTTTATTTTCTGTTGATGTTTAAATAGTGTAAAGAAAAGCCAATGCTAATAAGAATCCTCTTGAAGACACAAAATCTGCCGGCCTGGAGTACAAAAGGAAAGCTATGCTCAGGTGTGGAAATGTCTGCGGGGCGGAGATGAGCCCGTTTGCTTTCAGACAATCATGCTAAACAAACCTGAGCCGTGAGGAGCTCAAACAGAGAACTTATTAACACTTTCCTATCAGAGCGGCAGCAGCAGCATCGTGGACACGCTGAGCCCGGCTAATGGGATCACGCTGAGCAGCAGATTGTGAGTTCCACGCTTTGATAACGTCTTCATTGTGAGAGTGGGCAAGTGGTGATAGAGCGGACAGAGAGTGAGAGCCGTGCTCGAGACAAAGCACCTTTTCTTATCGATGATTGCTTGGCAACAGTGAATCAGCACCCTGATTACTTGCTGATTACTCGAGCTAACTGCTAACAGCTCTATCAACACTGCGTTGTGATTATATCTCCTCTGAGCAAATTGCTGACACATTGAGTGGACGGCATATTAATCCAATTAAGTGTTCATCTGCCTTATTTATCGCTGTCTTTTGTAGCAAGGTTCGTTAGATTTCAAGAAGAGATCAAGTGTTGTTTGGCTCCCATTGGGCACGTCCAATCTTTCCAAGGACATGTTTTGATTATGCTAAATTACTTTCGTGGAATGAATGCAAAGCAATGGAGGGAACTCAGAGATTTTAGCATTTGCAGACCATTTACATGCACACAAACCTACATAGCACACTACAGGAGAGGGAAAACCCCCCAAAAGCACAATACGGCCCCTTTGATGGTCATATCTCTCAGGTCATAACACTTGGCAGTCTTTTATATGAACATAGGTAAATAAAAGGTAATATACAGGTAAAAATACTATCTTTAAAAAAACGTCTATGGCCTGGTTGCACAAGCTTTCTATTCTACATTTTTGATGTTCAAAGAGCAAAGTAATTAGAGCGTTACATAAATTGAGGACAGACAAATTTAAAGCCTCGACAGCCGCTGTACCTCGGGGCTATGTCAGAGCTAAGACCTTTGTTTCCATGGTAACTAATCGCAATGATACCGCTAACGCTCGCCCACCTTTTATCCCCCGAAGACGGAGGTGACTGCCCAGACACTGAGTGTGCAGAAAAAGCTCTCTTTGGTCCTGACGCTGCCCCTGTCCTCCTCTGATTCCAACATACATTTATTTGCAACCAGTACAATGCTAAGAAAAACCTAAATTCACCTCAGATCTGAAGGAAACATGATGAAGCAAACGGATTAAAGCAAATCAGCAATGTTTTTGAGTATCAATTTAAACCCCAAAATAAACATGAATCACACTTTAGTGCATCTGATGCCAAGCCATGTGTAAAATCAACCTTATGTGTTAATATATGCAATAACTAACTCAAAGTGGGTTGCACCTTACAATTAAGTACAATGTAAAGTTACGATAATCCTTATATGGAACACTAAGGAAAATGGTCTGGGACTAATGTAAGCAAAGCATTTAAAATGTTTTGGGATATTTATAACGGTTTAGTGCTTTAATTTATGCTGGTTCGCTTCACCTTAGATGGGAAATGCCGATAGCACGAGAAAATAGCTTTACAATTAAGTTGTTGAATTTAGAAAGTGCAGCCAGGACGGAAGTATTCCAAATATATTTTCTGGTGAGAATGTTTTAATTTCAGGCCACTCAGTTAAATTAGTAGTAACAAAGCACCAAACATAATGTGTTGAGATTACTAGGGTTGCAATGTCGATACCTCATTCTTACTTCCACATCATTTCCTCTTTCTGCTCACTGTGATTTGGACATTGCACCAGTCCTTCTTGTGATTTGGATCAAATGACCATTCATTGTGCAGCCCTCGACTTTACTCTTGGACTAACCGTCAAACGGACTGCAGAACTCTCACTGAAGATGGAATATTTGTCTAGTCTGTCAGTGTTTGTTGTTGAAAAGCTTTGGCTCATTGATTTTTCTGCCTACAGCTAAAATCAACGGCTAATGAACAAAGAAAGCAAAAGCTGCCAGGCTGCTGTCAAAAGCCATTTCAGGAAACACTAACTGAGACACGAGGAGAAAACCACCAAGTACACTGATTACAGCACCATTACTCTGACAGGAGGACGACACCGTCTGATCATCAATCACAGAGCGATTCCACAATCTGAGATTATTTACGGACATTTTAAACTGACTTTTCATGACATGGCATTTCATCTGAAGAGTCTTCACGGACGTGTTTGTTGTTCAATGTCAACACCAACAAGATTATATTATTGCTTTTAGGAAGTCAATCACCATCTGGCAAAGGGACTATCGATGAAAACTAGCTTTTTGGCTAATTCGAGTACTTTTACATGTTTTTAATATGTTGATTAATTCACACTGTCCCTTGTTTTAAATAAATCAATTCAATTCAATTAAAAGACAGGTGTTTTAACCTGTTGAACCCCATCCCGGTTTTTCAGGTCTCCACCATAACTAACTATACTTCTAAAAGGGTTAAATTAATCATATTTTTTCTCAAAGTAATGATAAACCTGTGAGTTGGATGTAGAAAAGTCAGAATCGATATATATGTTTTTTATTTTAAAGAAAATTCAGATTGAACATGGTAAAAAACTGTAAATTATAGTGTCCGTCCAAAAGATATTTTTTACTTATTGTGAAAACCACCCTTGGATGATGGTAAGGTAGACTAAAAGCTTTAGGAATCCAAAGTACAACATATAATAAGTACACTGTATCAAGATTGATGCAAAACAAGTGACATTTGACCTTTTTACAGAGGTTTAGCAAACAAAAACCACTTCTGGGGTCATTTGGGTGGATTTTCCATACCTCTGGCCCCCGTTGGTCGATGTTGCTGATTGACATCTCTTTCTAACCGTCAGAGCCAATGGAATCGAGGGAAAGTTCCACATACACACACAGGTTACCAAATAAGTAGCGAGAGTGATGTGTAGCCAAAACCGGAGTTGTGACACTCTGGTGGCTACCATTAGCAGCTAATTTTGATTCTCCGATTTTTGCATACAAATTGAATTATGGATTATCAATACTTTTTTCAAAGTGACAGACACATTGGATTAGCCTTCAGCCGCGTTTTTTCTCGCTTTAATGCCATTGAACAAAGAACCCCGGAGATTAGAAGATTCTCATTTTCAAGACTCAAGCATTTCAACTAAAAAGATGTCTGACAGTGAAGTGTATTCTTTGATCTTCATTCGTCTATTGTCAAATATCAAGTTTTATTTATATAGCACATTTTTAAACGATTTTTGGTCGAGCCAAAGTGCTGTACATATAATTAAAAAATAACCTACAGTAAAGACACTTTACAGCTAATACAACAGCACCGTTTGTGCAGAATATCAGTATGAGAAAACGACACTCTCTGTCCTTAGTATATCACATCGTACAAGGAAACACTTCCGGAGATATATGTGTGGTAGTGGGTCTGTGTGCAAAACATATTTGGTACGATTCTGAACCCTCTATTTCGAGATTACACTGTTATAACAGGTAGGGAACCTTTATGAATATTTATGTCATTAAGTATAATTTAGTCAATTAACCAAGGAAATTAAATCTCATTTACATAATTCACCAAATGACACATAATTCAACAATTATAAACATTCATAATGGTGCCAAATATGATTTTACTGTAAAAAGTAACATTATAAGAACATTGTCAATTAAAGTGTTAATAAAAGGAGAAAAATCTATTTAATCATCAAATAAAAAGATTTTTTCGAAAATATAGTTCAAACTCTTTGGAGATACTCTCGTTTGCTTTCATTCTAAGAGTGAAAGGCAACTGTAAAAAGACAATGAATGCACATCAAGAGCAATAACAGCTGTTGTTAGTCCTAGGTTCACTTATTGTCATGGTTTTGGATTGTTGTTTTCATTTTCTACCTTTTTATTTTGAAATATTTTCCTCCTTGTTTCTTGTCTGGTCCTTCTCCCTGTGTTTGCCTCCCTGTAGTTAGCTTCCCTGGTGTGTCTGATTGTGTTCACCTGTTGCCCTTGTGTTTCTCCCTCCCTTACCCAGCTGTTTCTTGTCCTGTGATTACCCCTCTCTGTATTTAGTCTTGTCTTTCCCCGTCGGTTCATTGTTTGTCTTTCCCTTCACGTCACGCTCCATGTTTGTCCTTGAAGTTTTGATCCTGGATTCTTTACTCGTGCTCCCCTGTTTTGGTAATGTTAAGTTTGTTTCTTGTTTTCTTTTGTCATCGGCTTTTTTTGAAGAATAAAGCTCGCTTTTTGTTATCCCTTATAACCCGCTTATCCTTTTTAATCCTGCATTTGGGTCCTACCTTTTCCACGCATCGTAACACTTATGCATCAATTCAAACATTACAAATACAGTAATTGTGATTTTAAGGGTATCATATGGCCCGGGGACAACAGCTGGAAATTAGCAATGTTGGCTAAAGCTGCCCCATTTACTGTTCTGTGTGACAGTTGATCAATGGGGACTGTCCATGACACTATAAACACTAAGTATAAGAAGAGTGGTGTTACTCACAGCGGACTTCCAGGAACATGTGCTGCTCGTCCTGTCCGATGGAGTTCCCGGCGCTGCAGAGGTACTTCCCGGCATACGTGAACAGGACGTTCTTCAGCGTGAGCGAGGACACTCGGGCGTGGCTGCGGACCACGATGTTTCTGTCGAGGCTCTGCAAAGAAATGAGCGGGAGAGTAATTAGTCTCACTTATAAAGCAGGACGTTGTCATAGAAGTGGAAGCATGTCTTTGTCATCCGTCGTCTTGTTCGTGAGAGATGTTAAAGGGTTCCTACTAGAAGAGAGAAAAAGAGATGACGGGGTGGTTTTCTAGTTAGATTGGAAAAAAATGAAGTTAATGAGTTAACCATTTTCGGGAGAATCCCTTCATCCCTCACTCCCCTAATCCCTTCAGCGTCCACACGGCGGCGTGCGTTGAAGCTTGCCGGTGGGCGTGTCTGGAACTCGACCAACAAGTAATCAACAAACTTGCTTTCATGAAAATACATGTTTTGTTGCAGGGTAATACCTAGTTATTTCAATATCAGATTGCAATAGATTTTATGTGACCACCTTTACAAGACATAGTGATACTTACAGTGACTTTGCCTCGGTATTTCGTCGGCTACGAGGCCGAAGTAGAATTAGGCTGTCGTACTGGATGCCTAATTGGGTCCAATATCGCGTACTAATTTTTTCCGTCATTAGCCGTCGATCTGGTCGCAGGCACTGAGGCCACATTATGTTGTCCAAGTAGACTCGTTCGTCTCTCGAAACTCGTTTACTTGGCCCAGATTGTACGTACAGAGTGTTGACGTTAATACACAAGCTGGACCAGACAATCCGGACGACCATTTGCGTTGATCGCGTCAAATTTCCAAGTCTTTTGTAGTTGTATTACGTCGAGGTTCGACACCCCACTCATACTTCTTTCCTTCCTCCTCCCTCCTAGTTGGCTACGTTCCTACTTCCCTACTTCCGCAACTATTCATTACACCCTAAACCCATTACCACTTCCCTACTAACCTCCATACCTTCCTTTACTAAATGCCTGCACACCACGGCACCCACTGCCCGCATTTAAACTGCCTTCGAGTCGTTAGTTTAGTATTAGGGTCATGTTCGAATTCGTTTAATTTGGCCGCACGAAACACACAAGGCCCCGCCCTCTAAAGTNCCTCCGCCTGCTTCCTCTGGAGGAAGTCGTACGACTGGATCCTCCTCTGCCGGGCCTGCTCCGACTCGGGACGCGCAAACCTCACCTGCAGTGGACACACACACACACACACAGTGTTTTTTAATGTTTTAGAAAAATAATGGGTTCACACTGACACAAAGTCAATGTAATGATGAGGCAGTGAGTGAGTGAGTGAGTGAGTGAGTGAGTGAGTGAGTGAGTGAGTGAGTGAGTGAGTGAGTGAGTGAGTGAGTGAGTGAGGCAGTGAGTGAGTGAGTGAGTGAGTGTGTGTGTGTGTGTAAGTCCTCACCGTTATGGCTTTGACGTCCTCCTCAGCTTCATCCTGGGAGGAGTCTCCACCTGCAGACAAAATACTTATTTAACTGACGTCACTTGAACCTACCAGCTAGCACAATTTTGCGTTGATAAAAGCATCATGTGATACTTCTTACATAATATACCAGCATTTTACTTAACAAGACTTTTAACTTTTCATGTCATTTTCTTTAGTATTTCATTTTTTTAGAATTGAAAAAATATTGTCTGCTCTGCTGAAGAAGCTCGGGTTGCCACTAATTATTATCTACATAACAGATTGATCTGCCAATTGTTGTTGGAAGCAAAATGTCCTTTGTTTTCTTAATATCAGTCTGAATCCAAAATGTTTTCAGTTTACAATTATATAAAACAAAGACAAAAAGCAAATCCTCAAATGTGAGTAAGAAGAAAACTGTTGTGGCATTTAATTAAAAAAGGCTACATTTTGTTAGATTCCGATTTTATTTACTAGCCATTCATCATTTGATACTCTCTTTAAGTCATTTATTTATCTCATGTATTTACCATTTTTATTTATTTTTTTGAAAGTTTACAAGAACAACTTCCCCACTTTTATTTATGTAAAAATGTCTATATATTATATTTCATTTTGAAAAAACAGACACACCTTCATTGGCCGCCTCCCTCTCTCTGGTTTTGGTGTCGGCCTTGTCCAGATAAGTGAAGCTCGGTCTCATCTGCAGGATTCCCGACAGAGGAGTGACGTGAAGCTCTCCTGTTGACATGAAGAATAATAAAACTATCGTTATCTTCAATGTAAGCACAGTACATTTGATGACACGGTAATAAAGGTAACGCTGATAAAGATTCACATGGACTCTGTGAACATATGAGGGACAATTTGTGTACTAACAAGAAGTGGCATCGAGTTTAGAAAACCAAAACACAAGTATGGGGAAGTACAGGCTCAGAGCGGACCTTTGCGAAACACAGCAGCAGCGTATCTGGAGGTGTTGGTGGTGGCCTGGATGGAGGTGAAGGTCTGTTTATCCATAATTTTCCTGGAGGGAAAAAAAGTGAGAGAAGAATGCTCAGACCAGAGACAGAACTGGATAGTTATTCAGCTTCATTCACAAATTATAAAAAGTCTGAAAAACGTATTTAATCAAGATTATCTTTTCTTGCCAAAAGTTAGATGAGAAGTTTGCTGCCACTCTCGCGTCAATGCGGCTAATGGGAAGCTACTGCCAGCATTTGATTCAAATAGCTTAGAAAATACTAAAATGGATGATATTTGCAACAGTTTGCATTGAACAAAACTATACCAAAATAGGTATTGTTTTCTTGACTAAAATAGAAAATACCAATACTTGTCAACTGACACTTGATTGTAAAGAAAAACAGGATGTTGATTAAATATGATAAAAACTACTGAGGACAATTGACACAGATCTTAGCAGTGAAAATGAACACATACGCAGAATAGGTGTTTGTTTCCTCGTAAGTGGTGCCGTCCACATTCAGAGCTATCTGCTCTCCTTTGCTGCGACAGTAGTTTGGACTATTTGTGTCCATGGCCATTTCCAACTCCACCTATATTATTGAGTGTTGTAAGAAAAAATACATTACAAACATTCTCTACACTGATGGATGATAGATAAATAATAGACTATTTGTTTAACCTTTTGCTGCTTGGGTTTGATCCGAGCTGATAAGTGGTTGACATCATCGTAGGTCATATTGGATGGTCGGACGGGGTACTGTCAGAAAAACAACAACAAAGGTGATGAGTGAGTTGCACATTATACATCAATCTCACAACAGGACAAAGAAGATGAGATGATTTAGAGTCTTACTAATCGCATTAAGTACAACAAATGACATTGTTACCTGAAAAAGATACAGCTTATCTGCAAGACTTTTGGCAAGATACACATCAATCTGAAAGAATAAGAAACAATATTGATCAAATTAATGAATAAAGTTCTTAAATTGGTTATAGTAAATTAACATTTTAATTGACTGGCTTAACATACGTTGACAGAACTGACACAAATGGCCAACATTATCCTGTATTTTTGTAACAGTCTAATGCATAAAACAGCCTTAATTTTGTGAAAAATGCGAGTGCAATCACATTCCTGTACATTGTTACAGGAAGAAGCGTATTTAAAAGCATATTGGCCTAGTTGTGTTCTAACTTTCCAACAAACATCATAAGGATTTTGTTTTTTACACATGCGCGAACACATAAGAAGTAACCATCTCAAGAATCACACCAATTGAGATCAGAGGCACATAAGAAAATGCAACTCACACAATATAAAAAAATATGTTGTGGATTATTCATTATTTTCCTTAAACGTTTTCATGCAGACATACCTCCTCTATAATTGGGTCATCATCATCCCCGCTTGCCATATTGATGTGAACAGAGAGGAGGGGAGAAGAGCTGAAACAGGAGCAGCAGGATCTCAGAGATCCAACCTGGAAAACAAAGACACACAGAACAAGAATTTAAAGGGATTTATATTCTTAAGACATCATTGTTGCCAAGTGGCAACACCCAAGCTGGTAATAAAGAAAATAGATGGCAGGTAGCAGGTGCAGTAACATGAGCAATGTGATTCCGCATATTATTGAAGTTACATCATTCATTAGCTGTTGTCAGTCAGTCTTCAGGAGACTTGTAGAAGAGGGTTGAGTTTGATTAAACCCCTGAGTTAGCACACAGGCAGACCATGATCATGCAGTCTGTCAAGTGATGCTTTCACTGACACAAGTCAGGGAAATGATGCAAGACAATGAAACAAACGTCACATATAGATAAAATGTTAAAATATCTGATTGTATAAAACTGTTAACAGACAGTTATTCGTAAAAGTAAGTCATATTGAAGGTAACGTTAGCTTGATTAGCAATGTAGCAACAAAACCTCCAGCCACTTATCACAGGCCTGCGCTTACACTGCGAGTTGACTGTTTAATTATGGCTCAATAATAAAAACATATCAAAAGAATACAGGACAAAGAGAAAAAACTCAACGTGTATTTGTACACACACGTATTAGCAACGAAACGAGCTAACATGCAGGTAGCCGGTAGCAAGTTTAGCCTAGCATTTGTTAGCGTGCCAAGCTAGCAAACACATGCATGTCAAAATAACACAGTCAAGTCACCAGTTTTAAACACAGGTTGTCCTTAAACAGAACCACAGTAGCTTTAGTGCTCACCTGCACTCTACACCGTTCAGGTCTAGCTTTCTCATCCGTGTCTAACAGGGCAGATATGTGGTGCGTGGAGGTGTAGTGTCTAACTCCCTGTTAGTGTCGGTACCATGTTGACTCTGAACACAGACACGTGGGGAGGAGTCTGTGCCCATAATGCACAGCGACAAAGCTATACACTGGTCTTTTCCCAATCTTTATTTTCATAGCTTTGTATGTGACTTTGGTGGAGTTATATGAAAATACAAGTCCATAAATTAAATTGTAAATCATCAAGTAATGTATGAAAAAATACTGGCAGCGGCGGGATTCGAACCCGCGCCTCCGAAGAGACTGGAGCCTTAATCCAGCGCCTTAGACCGCTCGGCCACGCTACCTTGATGGTGTGTACTAAATGACAATTCCCATTTATTGCGCAATATTAAGGATGTTGACCAACGAGAATTAGTCTATTATTAGTGGGCCAATGAAAGTGCGAGCTCCAAATGTATTGATCAATTACATTCGTGGCTCCAAAATTCATCCAAGCTTTGACCAATCACGGCGGGGAAATGTTGAAGCATTTGAGGCAATGTTATAGCTGCTAGTTTTGTTTTTCGGACTTTTTTTCGGAAGAACCACGGACCCTGTCAAACTTTAAAAGTCGTTATGAACATGCTGAGTCTTGATACAGTGTTGTATATGATATAACCATCGGTGTACAATAATTTCAAATGTTGTGTGTCGTGCCGCAGGCTCGGCTGTGTACATTTTGAGAAATGTTGAGAATATGGCCAATCAGAGAGCCAGCTCCAACATTCGTTAGCCAATGGCAGCGCCAGCTCCATAATTCACCGGCCAATCACGTTCGCGGCTTTGACATTCGTCCAAAATTCCTCCATAATATGACCAATCACGGCGGAGAAATGTTGGAGCAACGAAGGGGTTTACATCCAGTAGTCGAGTTGAGGGGGGATGGGGGGGGATGGCATCCCCCTTAGGTATTAAAATGGTCAAAACCATCCCCCTTATGAAACGGCCATCCCCCCTTCCCATCCCCTGTTATTTGATCAATTAATGTGGAAATATTGCCAATGTTTAATTTTCAACATTCTACATTTTATATGTGCACGTCACGTGCCCCTCGTCCACATTATTTTAGCTGCTAAAATACTGTTGACGAGGGGCTCGTGCACATATCACGATCACGAAATTGATGTCAAGTCAGTCAGCGTCAACGATAGCAGCGCAGCCTGTGCAAGCATCATGGCCAGTAAGCGACAAGGACAGCTTGACCTGAGGGACTACTTCGGCTTTAAGAGGACAAAAAGTACCACTGAAGGTAAGTCAAGAATACTTTTGATATGTCACCAAATGTGTAATCTCTGGACAGAGGCGATAACAACAGAGTTATAGTTTGCGAGCTTACGTTTTTTTTCTTGTTAACTAGCCTAACGCCAGGCAGCTAGTACTAGCTGCTATAGTAACCAACGTCAGGTTAGACCTTTCTTATATTCACAAAGTTAATGTCAGATTTGATTTATTTTTCACATGGAATATCTCGCAGGGTTTCCCACAGCTCTTTACTGCTTAGGCGACCGCATAAGCAACACACTTAACTAGCCTAGACATGTTCAGTCGGGGAAAAAATTTTAATGTAATTTAGGATGAGGCAGAGCAAGCTAGTGTACAAGCAGAGACGACAGGGGCAGAAGAACACAGAGAAGAACAGGTGTCGTTGACGGTTCCTGAAACAGCCGGTGAAGTTCAGTTAAGGATGGTAGATAGTCCAAGTTTGGGATTCTTCAGTATGAAAACTGGTTCCGAAAGAACCCATTTGAATTAAGGTTCCTGGAGGATCTTTAGGCTGATTTTGTGTATCAATTCGATGATCATGTATCCACTAGTGATTTAAGCACTTTGTTTGATAAGCTTTCCATTCATTTTAGTGAGATCATATAATATAAATTAAGTGTGAAAATTGCACCTTTAGTCACTGTGAGCGACCAAAATGTATTACTTAAAAAGCCTTTAAATGTGATGCATGCCTCCGAATCGTGTGATAGCGGCTTCTGGTGGTTGAATGTCATCGCTCTTATTTTATATGAAAAAAAAACACAACTTGACAGTAGGCCTACTTCACTGTCTGCTCATTCTAACAAAACCATAATGCCGTTGTTTTCTTCATATAGAGGATAATCATGGCGAGGAAGCAGGAAGGAGAGCAGAGGAGACTAGAGCTGGAGAATGTCCTAAAGGTTTGTAACTTGGTTTCCGGTGACTGTCGGACCATAGTAGGTGTTTGTTACTCCTCGAATCTCTGGCCTGGTAGTCCACACCGTAGAGGTCGTGTTCATAAAACCTTTAGGTCAAATGTATCTCGTGATACAAGTGGTGTCCTCCCTAATCCAACTTACAATAAATTTTCTATCACTCAATTTATAACGTAAATAGCTCGTAGTGGTTAAATCTCAATCGGTCTCATCTTGTAAATCGTCCTGATAAAAACATTAATACTCTTCCTATGTCTAATGTTCGAATCAGCTCAACTCCCCCTACCCCCCCCTACCGTAGGGGGAATCCATAATTGTACCAGTTTTGTGGGAATACTTTGCCCGGAGGGGGGAAGGGTAGGGACATAAAACTAGTTAATTACCCTTTATAACGGTTACAAATTAAAAGTTGTAAAGAGTAAAATATACAACGTGCATGCAGGGAGCAGGTGTAATAAAATGCGATTTGATGACAACTGCCCCAGCGTTTGATGAGCTGCTAGTTCTTTAACTTCAGTCAGTCAGTCGCAGTTGCTATGCGTCGCGTTCGGACACGTTCGTAGTACCGGTCATTCGTCTGTTCCCTCGTTCGAACTGGACCTCGCCTGATGAAGCCTGAAAGGTCTCGGTGTTGTTCATGGTGATCTCTATTTCAGTTACTATAGAAAACTATATGCTGTTTCCTCATTAGGACCTGTCTCCGCTATTGTGTCTCAATATCAATAGCCCTCGTATGCAAAAAAATAGAACATTTGATCGGATTGCGGTCGCCTGCCGGTCGATGCATGATCGACGATATCGTTGGTTGCAGTCCAATCTGGAAAAGAATATAAGTGTTTAAATTACGTCTAAACTAAAGAAAAAGTGTAGACCTTTCATAGGCGTCCCAAATGGTGTGTCGAGAGAATGTCTAATCGGCGTGGCGTATTCGTGTGTGATTGGATTCGGATCACTGTACGTGTTACAAGTCAGTCCCGTTTTTTTAATTTTACATGTAAATCCTCTCCTGTCCGTCGTTCGTCTTCACATGTTCGTCTCTGCTGTCCCTCGTCGTTCTTGTGTCTCTTCTTGTCCACAGCCTGCAAGGACTTGTGTAGGTCTGGTCGTGTCACTCAAGCATTTCCTACCTATACTATGGTTCAAGACCCTAAGAAGTCATACTTTTGACCAAGGCTTTCTCTGTAAACTTAATTCCCAAGGACCTCCTAGAAATCCGACCTAAACATAGTTAAGCTACTAGTACAAGGTGATCAGCTGAAATTCGGTGAGACAACTATCGATAGGTAAGTAAAATCACTCTAGTTATAATTTATATTTAATTCACACTTTTAGCGTGAAATCAGTGACACTCGCTGTCGTCTTACTTAGTGATTTTTCGAATTACACTACGTACGAGGCTTAGCACACTATCGCCGAAGATCCACCAACCTTTACAGTAGCAAGATAAAATATACTTTTGATTTGTGTTGAAGCTGTCATCCGGATGAAGTGACAGACGAGTAAGATTGTTCAATTCGGATATTACGGCAACAAAAGATAGTATATCTCCTATTAGTACGCTCCTTCGTCCTCCTCTCGTCCTCCTACTGATCTCTAGCCTCTTCCTTGTCCAAACTATAAAGATTTATCTGAGAATAAAAAAGCTTCTCCCTTCATCGATAGGATGGTGTCACCAGTAAAATTTGTCTATAATACAAAACAGATATCTTTTTCTTCTCTCCTCGTCCTTCCTCTCGTCTCCTCTGATCTCGACTCTTCCTTGTCCAAACTATAAAGATTTATCTGTGAAAAGAAAAAGCTTCTCCCCTTTACATCAGAATGGTTCCCCCAAATTGTCTAAAATACAAAAACACCATCTTTTTTCTTCTCTCCTCCTCGTCTTCGTCTCCTCGGATCTCGACCTCTTCCTTGTCCAAACTAATTAAGATTTATCCTGTGAAAGAAAAAGCTTCTCCCCTTTACATAGAATGGTTCACCCCAAAATTGTATCTAAAATACAAAAACACCATCTTTTTTCTTCTCTCCTCCTCCGTCTTCGTCCCGCTCTATCACAGCTACTAAGACTGGTTTTATTGGTCCCTCTATTACTCGTTCTATAGGGACTTACGACCTGTAGATGGTTCAAGTCCCTCTTTTTTTTCAAATAGGTACCGATTATACAGTTTCGTTTTTTGAACCGACGGATTGGACGGTCTTTTACTTTCACCAACCCGGTTCAATGTCCACCCTCGTCGGTCAACGTATAACGACTCCTCACCAGGTTGCAATTCCAATGTCGGATACCATGTTTGGCTCGTCGTGTCGACGTCAGAGAAGCATTCTTTTATGTGTTCGTATTTTACAGTCTGATAGTGGTTCGTCGACTCTTTTTGGTACCTTTTCGTTTTCTTTTCTGTAACCTTTGTAACTGAAGACTTTACGTTTCCCTAGTGAAGAATTGATGACTATCCCATAAAGCATGTCAAATGTTCTAACACTTTAGACCTTCGGAAAGTGTCTAGATGGCAGGCTATAACTAGACGTTCAGAACTTACCTGATCTGTACCCTTCTTGAAATGTAAGTCTGATAAGGACACGTGTTAGTCGGTTGTGTATCGTTTACTTTACGCTTTCTCTCATCAACCTTTCCAGGAAGTTTCACCTTGTTTTGAAAGACAATACTATCTACTTCGATGTTGACTGTCATTTTTTAGTCATAACTAGTAAATATAATCTCGCTCGGAATCCCTACTCACTTCTCGGGATTGTAAGAAGAACTAGATCAACTCGAAAGACGATGGTTACGTCCACTTTAGATAGTTCGAGATTACTTTTTAGACAGTGTAGTACCGAAGAGACTTCGATAAGACTCACTTGCGAAACAAACGAAACGTAGTCTACCTCGAAGACATTACGAACCTTCATTTCGTCCACAACGTTGTTTTAGCATCTTTTCAAAAGGTTTGCATTACCACACCGTGACGTACTTGGTGGCAGAACTCGACTCACAACCTCTACGACAACTTCTTTGACATCCCTACTTACTGAAGGTCAAAAAGAAACTGTTTCACATGTCAGAGATAGTACGTAGCCGGTTTTTGGCGGCACTCGAGTGACTTACAACACTCCTTGAACGAAATGTCACAGACTTGTATCCCTCTTAAGAGTCGTGATCTACCCACCGTAGGTCAATGTCCTGGTATTTCGACATACCGTCGTCATGGGACGTTAGGTGTTTCGTGAAAGGTTACGGAGTCAACTAGGATTTTCTTCAAGTTGTCTCTTTACGTACAAGTCACAAATTATCTAGCGGGAAGGATTACAGTGGAAACACGTGTTAGAACCTTAGTACATACTACGAAATCTTCTGCAACAGACTTAAGAGAGAGAGAGAAGTTCTGTCTTTGTACTGCGAGGGGTTCCGACATCGTATATGGAGTCAGCCGTCCAGGCACACAACTTTCAGGTACTGTCTCGGTGGGACTTGGTCGCCGTCTTCACCGACTCTGACGTTAGCCAAACTTCGATAAGTTATCCACGGTGATTGTTATTAAAGTCGTGTCGTCTCTATTTGGTGGTTGTAAAAAGGTACGAAACCGACGATTTTAGCTCCTGTTCTTACCCTAGTGACGGACCTTTTGTCTCTTCGTTCCTTACCGACGGTCGAGGAACTGGTTACAGTTCTTCACGACGTCGGTAGTTTCGACAAACGGTCTACACACACAACAAGCAATACGGCTTTCGTACTTTTTCTCCCCAAATAGAGACGACCCAGGAATTTAATAAAATCACCGTGGGAACTACTTACCGTCTGTCTAAGGTCAGACTCGTGAAGAAACGGCGACTATACAACGAGCTACCGGTACCTGAGTTGTGTCGGACAGCTGACTCATTACATGTCGATGTCGTGGTCTTCTCGATTTTGGGAGAATTCGTACTTGTGTACTATATACAGGTGTTGACCACACTCGCACATAAGTCAGTCTACTTGTACATTGGAGTGAACTTGCGATCTCCATAGTTGATACGACTTTGAACGAAACCTAGGTCCCACACCCGGTAGGTCGAAGTGTACAGTGACCTCGGTGGGGAATCACATACAGTAAGAACGGGATACAAGTCTGTGCATTTCGAACGGAGTTAGTAAGTCACTCGAGTGCGCAAAACCTTCAACAGTACTATCTATGACTAATACTTCTTTTAGAAACCTTCAGAAGTAGGGATCTCAAGAAGTTATCCGTAGAGCTCATCAGTCGGTTTATGTTACAAAAAACATAACCATTGTGTAATATACATTTAAAAGTCTAAAACGTTGTACAGATAAACAAATGTCTTAGTAGCAAGAACGTGTAGTTTTGTTAGCTGAAAAGCTATCCGAGTCTCCTAGGTACACCTGTCAAACACAATTTCGAAACTATCTGAAGGTCATCCATACGTCCTTTCGAGATTCATCACAGTTCATCTTCAACCCCAAGTGAACGGTGGGTACGCTTTTCGAAGAGACGTAAATGGTTATGATACAACGTAGTCACCACGAAGTGGTGAAGTATGACTCACGGGAGCCAGTTCTGGACTGGTCTGATAGACGTGCGTAATATAGGATCGTACGTTTAACAACATGTCTTATCTATATTAATTTAAAGAAACAAGAAGTTGTGAAAGTCGTTATCCCGTGCCATCTGGACCTTTCGGAAAGGTGTTTAAGCGACATTTATGCTCTAGTTCAATTCTCCACTAGGAGATCCGTAAAGTCGTCAGTACTAATAGGTCAGATGAGGTACCCAAAAGAATCGAGAAACCACTATCAACTGTAAAACACACATAAGAGGCTTCTCCTGCCGTCGACACGACGAGCAACAGTATCTAGATTGAACCTGGTGAGATCGTAATTTTGACGCAGGGTGGGCAATGAACCGGTGTGAAGGACGTCCAATGTATCAAACACAATGTATAATCGTACCTATGAGAAAACAAGAGGGAAAAATTGAACCAGTCTCACGTCGAAGTCCCTAATGACGAGTAATAGAGGGACCTATAAACCGAGTCTTAGGCTATTAGACGGGACCCCGAGAGGAAGTAGAAGAAGAAAAAGCATGGTGTTTTGGATTTTAGATACAAACTTGTACATAGAGAAACTTCTTTCCACCAGATAAATTTATAGTTTGGACAAGGAAAGCGCGAGATCCGAGGAGCCGAAGGGAGCAGAGAAAAAGATGTTTTAGACTTTTTTTGTAACTGATGGTACTCACATAATTTCTTATATTGGACAAGGAAAAGAGGCAGAATCACGAAAGGGAGGCGAGGGAGCGGTACTATAGGAGATATACTTCTTTGCTTTATACCAAACAATCTATACTCGTTTCTCATAGGATGACATTCACACAAAAAGTTACTGTTGAATAGGTGCAAGCTCGTACGTAGTAATCGAAAAATTTCGATATTAAACGCGGTGTCTGATTTCCCGTTAACTGTAATTAAATAATAAAATAGTAAGCAGTGATTTTCTTACTCGCGATAGTTTTTGTAACGAATTTACTGATCACCTATGTACTAGTAGCGTACTAAGTCGGAGTTCGGAAAAGTTCTACCCAAATTTGACAGTATGACTTCTTAGGTGCTGATAGATGGGTAGGAATTGACTGAAAAAAGTGCCGCAAGTCCGGACTGTGCTGTGGACAAGAAAGCCCAAGAAGACGGGGACAGCAGAGACGAACATGTGAAATCGAAAAGAAGACGGAGTAGGATTTAATGTACTTAAAAAAGGGGCTGACTTGTCGATCCGATCAATTCCACACAACGATACGCCAGCGGTTCGTCATTTCGTGCGGACCCCTTTTGGACGCCTATAGGTACCTTTCTTTAGTTTAGACTGTAATTGAAAACTTTATATCTTTCCAGATTTGACTGCAACCAATGATATGTCGTACCTTTCACCGAGAAGAGAACAAAAGGTACGTCACTGGGTAAGAACCAGAGTTAAAATCGTCAGTTCCTACTTTTTTACAACCACAATGTAAGAGACGACACTAGAATTTAATAAACAATCACCGTGGGGAAACTTATCGAAGTTTGCTACGTCAGACTCGGTGAGACGCGACCAGTCGACGAGACGGTACCTGAAAAGTTGTGTGCCTGACGCTGACTCATGAACGATGTGGAACCCCTCGCAGTACAAAGACAGAACTTCTCCTCTCTCCTTAAGTCTGTTGAGCAAGATTTCGTAGTATGTACTAAGGGTGTCTAACAACGTGTTTCACTGTAATCTTCCGCTAGATTTAATTTGGTGCTTGCCGTAAAAGACAACCTTGAAGGAAATCCTAGTTGACTACCGTAACCTTTTCACGACACCTAACGTCCCATGCGACGGGAATGGTCGAAATTACCAGGACATTGACCTAGCGGTGGGTAGATCACGGACTCTAAAGGGATACAAGTCTGTGGACATTCGTTCAAGGAGTGTTGTAAGTCACTCGAAGTGCCGCCAAAAACACCGCTATCGTACTATCTCTGACATGTGAAACAGTTTCTTTTGACATTCAGTAAGTAGGGAATGTCAAGAAGTTGTCTAGAGGTTGTGAGTCGAGTTCTGCCACCAAGTGACGTCACGGTGTGGTAATGCAACCTTTGAAGAAGATGCTAAAACCAACCGTTGTGGACGAATGAAGGTTCGTAATGTCTTCGAGGTAGACTACGTTCGTTTGTTTCGCAGTGAGTCTTATCGAAGTCTCTTCGGTAACTACACCTGTCTACAAAGTAATCTCGACAACCTATCTAACAGTGGACGTAAACCATCGTCCTTTCGCCAGTTGATCTAGGTTCTTCTTACAATCCGAGAAGTGAGTAGGGATTCCGAGCGAGATATATTTACTAGGTTATGACTAAAAAATGACAGTCACACCATCGAATTAGATAGTAATTGTCTTTCAAAACAAGGTGAAACTTCCTGGAAAGGTTGATGAGAGAAAGCGTAAAGTAAACGATACACTAACCGACTAACAACGTGTTCTTATCCAGACTTACATTTCAAGAAGGGTAGCAGATCAGGTAGTTCTGAACGTCTAGTTATAGCCTGCCATCACAGACACTTTCCGAGGTCTAAAGTGTTAGAACATTGACATGTCTTTATGGGATAGTCATCAATTCTTCACTAAGGAGAACGTAAAAGTCTTCAGTTACAAAGGTTACAGAAAAAGAAACGAAAAAGGTACCAGAAAGAAGTCGACGAACCACCTATCAGACTGTATAAATACGAACACATAAAAGCAATGCTTCTCGACGTCGACACCGACCGAGCCAAACATGGTATCCGACATTGAATTCAACCTGGTGAGGAGTCGTTTATACGTTGACCGACGAAGGGGTGGACATGAACCGGGTTGGTGAAAGTAAAAGACCGTCCAATCCGTCGGTTCAAAAAACAACGAAACTGTATAATCCGTACCTATTATGAAAAAAAGAGAGACTTGACCATCTACAGGTCGTAAGTCCCTATAGAACGAGTAATAGAAGGGACCAATAAAAACCAGTCTTAGTAGCTGTGATAGAGCGGGACGAAGACGGAGGAGGAGAGAAGAAAAAATGGTGTTTTGTATTTAGATACATTTTTGGGTGAACATCTAGGATAAGGGAGAAAGCTTTTCTTTTCACAGATAAATCTTAAGACTAGTTTGGACAAGGACAAGGTCGAAGATGCGGGAGACGAAGACGGGGGAGGAGAGAGAAGAAAAAAGAATGTGTTTTTGTATTTTAGATACAATTTTGGGGTGAACCATTATAAGATTTTCTTTCCTACAGATAATCTCAAAGTTTTGGACAAGAAGAGGTCGAGATCGAGAGACGAACGAAGGGAGAGAGAAAAAAGCGGTGTTTGTATTTAGAGACAATTTAGGGTGAACATCCTAATTCGATGTAAAAGGGGGAGAAGCTTTTTTTTTCACAGATAAATCTTTATAGTT
>NW_011369945.1:21247573-21250913 GCF_000735185.1 Notothenia coriiceps
GCTATCGGATGTTAAGAGCATTCCTTGGAATATAACAAAAAGTGTATCTCGAGCCGGTTTCTCAAACTTACCACCTTTAAGAGTATTTAGTTTAAGGGTTAAGAGTATTTTAGGATTATGGTCAAAGTATTTTAGGGTTAGGGATAAAAGTATTTTAGGGTTAGGGTTAAGAGTATTTTAGTGTAACGGCCCGTCTACACTACAGGCATCAAAAAATCTTGAAGCTGGGCGTGTCTGAAGCTTGGCGATTTTTTGCGAGCAACGCGACCAACAACCAATCACATGAATCTCCCGCCCCCGACATACAAAGCAATAGCAATGTTAAAACGAAGTAAACTGGATATAAACTCTCCAAACAGGCGAAAAACCTACCTGTTTCACCCACTGTCTCTGCAACCTCCCTCCATGCCTCGTTCCTCCGGTTTGTATCCCCGTAAATAGTTCTGGTCGTAAAGAACCGGGTGATTTGCTACCGTAATATCTCGTTTGGAATATGAGGAAATGAACTGCGGTCTGGCTCTCCCAACTTGCACGCGGTTTGATTGGCTAGCGCTTGCACTGGCGGGATTTGCATAAACGGGATTTGATTGGCTCATGCCAAGCATCGAGCCTCTCATTAACCTCTCATTCCTCATCCCTCCATTGTTCAGGGGGATCTGCCAGTCGTGAGTGTTGAAGACAGATATGTATTTTAAAAAATAAATAAAAACACATAAACAAATATATAAGTAACTAAATGATAGAAGTAGAGTAGGGTTAGATAGCTGGCAGAAGAGTTCCAAGATCCAGGTTCGAGCCCAGGCCTTTACTCTGTCTCCCTCTAGTGGCGCTAAAGAAAAACCCATAAATGCATTAATAGTATAAATGCATTATTTTTCACATCTAAACTTTAATGGCATGTTCTTGTGTTTTTTACAGTGTTAGAATATGTATTGGAGTGTAAAATATTAACACCATTAGAATACAATAAACAACTCCTAAAGAGTTTAGAAGCACACTATTAGGAGTTAAAATATATACTTTACGAGGTCAATTTGAAATAATATTAACAGTAGTTAAAATCTTCACTTTAAGATTTACACAACTTGAGTTAAGAATTTACTACCCATGTGCAACAATAAGCCCAAAAAGTATAGCAATGAACTTTTATATTTTTCACATTTTTAATGGAATACTATGTGTCAAAACATGATGGGCAGTGATTGAAAGATCATGCTGTTTGTTAACATGAAAGCATGTACATGTTCTACAAAGGATGTCTCTTAAACTCTTAATACCGTATCTACTTAAACAGCGTTAACGTACAGTAGATTCTCTATTTGTAATTGGATGAGTGGTGTCAAGTGTTTTTTACATAAATACATTTTGTATTTCAGATTACTGTTATGCAGAGTAGCTTATTTTTTATAAGGAATGTGTTTTTAAACTTATTGACAAATGCTTATGACTTTTTGTTTTTATTGTAAAGTGAGGTCCAAAGCTCTCGTCCACCGGAGAGAAAGAACAGGAAAGAATAATGAAAAGTGTTTAGTTTATCCATAAAAAGTGAACTTTATTCATCAGTTTGAAACTCCAATCTTTTTTTTAATTATTTACATGCATTCTTGCATAACATTTGGGTCAAAATAAGTAAACCATTTTCTTTATTTCACACTCCAGACCTTCTCTTTCATACAACCACATACATTTAGGCAATGGGAGATGGGAAATTGAAGAACACAGGATTCAGGAACCCGAACCTGAAATCCTCAAAGGCTGAACACATGCGCACGCGAACAAATATTTCAAAAAATATTGTAATAAAAAACATGTAAACTGTAGCCAATCAGGTAATATCCTTCTGAATTTGAAAACATTATCTCCCGTAGCCTTTTCTGTTAAAGAATGTGTGTCCAGAATTATTCCTCCATTAACGCCCATGCTTCTTCAGCTTTCATGTAATACTGGTTAGCCAATCGACCCTTCATGGCCTCCATGGCAGCCTCTGCGGCTTCTGTGAACAGATCACCTGCAGGGAGAGATGGGTGGAGAGGTTAGGAGGAGGTCACATCATCAGATTTCACTTCATGATTATCAGTGCCAAGAGAACTCACAATGCCGATATCATAATGGTATCTTTAAAAAAACAAAAACATTAAAATGATATCATTCAAATGTATTGTGCGCTTTGTTTCTTTTTTTCATAGTGTAGAGGTGTGGAGAGAGAGTCTGTAACCATACCAGCAGAAATGATTTAAGAGGAGCTGGATTATTTATATGATATCAATATTTCATTCTTTTTAAATATCAAGGATATAATCAATAACGGTATATCGCGACGACCCAAGTTGGAGGCAAACATCTGCAACATTGGCAGAATTAATGGCTTTTAATGTGAAACTCTCAGCAGTTAGGACAAGGCTTGTGATAGTCTTGACTTTTCTCACTGTCAATGAATCCCATGACCAACAATTGCATGATAATAAAAAGCCTCATCTATTTAACAAATTTGCCCATTAGCAGCAAACTGTTCTCAAGGCACATGAAATCTATCTTTTGAGTATCATCTACATTGGAGGAGGTGGGTAAGCCAGCATGGATTCAAACCTGCTCTCTGGGGGTCTGGGGTGAGGCTGCACCCTCCCTCCTGGTACATCTCTGCCACTCTGGCCAGCAGCAGGTAACGAGGCTCGTCCTGAATCCCATCGAACTCTCCGCCCTCGTCATAGTCCGTCATGTTCAAGGCATTTTCATACCAGTGAACGGCTTCCGCCCAGTCCTGCTTTCTATACAATTCGGAAAAAAATATCACCATTTGCATCAAAAATAGTAAAACGCAGAGGCGGGAAGTAGTGGAGTACAAATACTTTGTTACTGTACTTAAAGGTGGGGTAGGTAATTTTGGAGAAACCAGCTCGAGTGCGCTAGAAGTTCAAAATACACAACCGGAAAAAATCTGCCTCTTCCTTCAGACTTCCTTACAGAGCCCCTCCTCCAACACACACGAACATGACCAATGAGGGCACGAGATAAGCTTGTGCACAGATGGAAGGCTGACAGGCAGGTAGGCCTCGCAGTTACTTAGCGGGCCGTCTTAATGATTGTCGTGCTTTTTACGTACTACAACATGAGGCTTTCCAAGATGGACGTTTTTTTATGGATTATTGTCAAGCATTTTAATATATTACCTGCTTATCGGGATGTTAAGAGCATTCACTGGAATATACAAAAGTGTTTCTTGAAGTGAATTACTACCCTAACATTTAAGTACATTTTTCTGGTATCAGTACTTTACTCCAATACTTAATTTTATGACGATTTTTACTTTTACTTCGTTACATTTTAAACAAAATACCGTGTA
>NW_011369945.1:21250958-21257640 GCF_000735185.1 Notothenia coriiceps
GCAATTTGGGGGGAACTGTCTTGCCCAGGGACACAACGACATGCTGACTGCAGTGGGGTTTGAACCTGTGACCCCCTGATCCGAACACCAACGCACAACCCACTGCACCACACGCCTCCCCATTTACATGCAGTAAAAACTATATAACACACTACAGGAAAGGGAAAACCATAATAGGGCCTCTTTAAGATGAATTCAGGGTCAGGGTGTTGTGCATGCTGGCTCACTGTCCTAGCCTACAGGGAAACTTGATGGGAATGACCCATCTTTTAGGTGCTTGCCCTAAAATATATTTAACATTGATTGACAGCCACAGAGTTATCCATACCTGTAACGAATACAAGGTTCAGTCACTTTTTCCTCCAGATGGAACTCTGCCCAGGGGTCGGGCATAGCTTTGGCCTTTTCAATGGCATGTTTCCATCTAGCCTGTAGCAATAAATAAACAAAATGTATGAGCTGCTAGTATTTGTTTTTAGGCAAAAACAATGTATAAATGGGAAGATTAGATGGTAAGCCATTCAATGCGAAGAAATGTGAAATGTAATCTGCACAAGAAAAGGCAGTTCAAATCCTTTCTTGTGCTCTTCGTGCCCTGTATTGTGCAGACTAATTGGGAACATATTAATTTCATAGGTTGCACTAATAATGCTCAGTAAATCAGGTTAAGGCGAAGGAAGCCTACGAAGCAGAGCATTTATCAACAAAACTGGGAGACGCCTATGTAAACTAAAGCCTGCTCACACTTTAGTTTTTGTTGCAAACCAGGAGGAAAGAAAGGTTAAGGAAGAAAGGAAAAATATCTTCAGTAAATCATTTAAATGAAAATTATTTGAATTAATAATGAATACATATGTTTTATGGGTATATTCATTGGTGGTCCACCAAGTTGTAATATTCCATAATGACCTAAATAATTTACTGCTACCTTAATACCAATGCGTACCATGTGATGTTTCACAGCGATCCAAATGCCATTATCAAAAAATAACTTTCTTGGTAAGACCCATGAATCAAGCATTCCTGGTAATCCAAACCTGCACCAGTAACCCAAACCCAGAACTGCACGGCAGTCCTGGTCCCTGTGCAGCCCATGTTTATATTTAGAGCCAAGGATTTAAATGAATGTGAAGGGTTGGAGTGTCTCGTCTGTTTGTGACGAAGAGCAGATGTCAGAACTCATGTTCAACTGTAAGAGTGTTCAAGTTCGCCATCCTGTCAGATATACTACACAAGACAAGGTCACAAGACTTAAGGGTCATCTGGTGCAGCCAGTTTTCTAAAAATAGTTTTTGAAGTATAGTTAATTTGTTTTTTTTTAGTCATTTTCTGAAACCTTTTTTTTAATGCTTATAATTAAAAGAGATATCTAAAAGAAAAATCGGAAAGAAAAATGTGCACAGTTGGTCGTAAAAATCTGTCATTTTTTCAGGGTATTTCTTTGAAATAACAGTCAAACAGTCCTTGTGTTTGTTAGAGTTAAAGTGGACCTATCATGCTATATTTGAATAATATAATGTAGGACCATACCTATATAAGGCATATTTATACTTTTTCTTTTTCAAAAACAGAAAAAGATCAAAAACAGATCATGCATTTTAGCCATTCCTCATTTCGCTCAATTTAACACCGTCTTTGCATGGGCTGATTCTGTGAGAACAGCACCTCACAGAATCAGCCCATGCAAAGACGGTGTTAAATTGAGCGAAATGAGGAATGGCTAAAATGCATGATCTGTTTTTGATCTTTTTCTGTTNCCCAACCTGTGGGCTGCGGCCCCCTAGTGGTCCGCGAAGGCATTGCAAGTGGGCCTCCAAATTATTATTATTATTTTTTTGTACAGGGTAAAGACACAAACATGGACATAACAAAAACATATAGGAGATGACATTCCCATCTCAGACAACAACAAAACAAAAACAGAAGAACTAAAGATACAGTCAGTAGGATCACTTCAACATTTCACAAACAAAAATAGGTTGACAACCAAATACCACCAAAAACACCATATAGCATATTTATTGTTCCTTTAGTCGCTCTCTTTAGAGCTCATTATTTCCCATCTCATGGCGTGTTGAGCCACCCTTTGATTTTTTTGTGGCAATAATCTTTTCCAAAAGAAATTGTATTTTTAATCTACTCTTCAAACACCTTATATTAAGATTACTCCTTGATTGACTTTTAAAAAATATGTATTTTAGCCATCAGAATAGTTGTATTTATTAACTGTGTCAACCAAATAATTTGCAAAACATTATGATTTATGTGGAAACATTTTCATTAAGATCTTTTTTTATTTTAACCTCTTTTCCTTTCTCTTTCTTGATCCTCCTTAGCAACGGTCATTACAGTCCTTGACAGCGGTCTGTTCTACTGGATTTACAACGTGTCACATGTTCTGAATTGACCAATCAGAACTTTATTTAGCCTCCGTATTGTTTATGGTTGAATGTGGGCCGCGAACAAATGTTTGGTTCTTAAGTGGGCCCTGAGTTGGAAAAGGTTGGGAACCGAGGAAACATACAGATTGAATTTAGAGCTGTATTCAACAGACTGCTGCCCCACATCTCACCTGTCGCTATACTGATTATTTGTAATACATTTTTTGTCTACAGGATTCTGAGAGTGGAGGGGACAGCGGCTGTCCCAGCGAGAGAAGGAGTGATGGTGATCCAAATGACCACGTAGACGGGGTAAACACTTTAATTTCACCTTCATTCGATTTAACTTTAGTGAAAAGACAAAGTCCAGGATTTATGTGTAGTTATGTGTCAGGGAAAATCAGTTTACATACAGATAAAGAATGCAAATATATATTTTTGTGTGTGTCCGGCATATAAAAAATAGACGTTGAACATATTTTCAATGTTTTAGTTTAAATAAAAAAGTTATTTATAGTGTCCGAATAAGATTAGAAGTACAAATATGTTTTACACCTTGTTTTATTATATTTTTAGACACACATACTTTGACATATTTTCGCAAGCAAACTTTATTTATTCATTTCAAACATTATTATAACCTGACAAGTTAGACTTTTCTTATTTCTGTAATTCACAATGTTTCTGTTGTGAACATGACTGAGGCTTTCCTACTGTAGGTTTTATAAATGTATGTTGTATTACCATCCCGTAGGTCCATCATCGCATCCAAAGACATTACTCTGAGTCGGATGACGACAGTGTCAGACGGGTAAACAAACGTAGTGTCAACAGTGTTTACATGTCATAATAATCATCAACATAATCACATAATCCTCTTAACTTTTCTCACCCTTTTTTACTTTCCCCCCTTTTGTTTCTCACACATTAATTCAACAACAGAAGTCTTTCCTCACCTTCCTCTATGTTTAGCTCCTCTTAATCTGTGTGTTCCCTCATTAGAGGAAGATGGTAGCTTCTCCAAGAGTCTCTTCAAACTTACATTTTGACAATGCTGACGACGACTCGGTGATTATCTGCATGGAGGCTCGTTCAGACGTTTCACTGCTTATGGCTTTATCAAGCATGAATCTCTGGCTAAAGGACCAACTTGAAATCTAAATGCACATTATTCCTTACTTGTGGTTCTATTTATCAATCTAGATTGTTTTGGTGTGAGTTAGTGAGTGTTGGGGATCTTACCGTAGATATATCTCATATAAAATGGAAGTAGACGGCACTGGCCTGTGGTGGTCAAAGCAGCTAAAAATACATTTAAAACTCAACAGAAATGTATCTTTTTGTGTTGAAATGATAACCAAAGACCTTGTTGTGATCAGAGACTTTTAGGAACTATTTTATGTCCACCAAAAGAAATCCGGCACCAAACCATGCATGCTTCCGTCTGCATGGTGATACAATTGGTTGGTAGTTTGCTCAAAAATATCATTTCTTTATTTTGGGGCAAACTGTCCCTTTTTGAGATTTTACAAGATTCCTCAAGAAGCCCCTCTTACCAGATCCAATCTAGCTTTATTTTCAGAGTGAAGGAAAAAGCTAAATACAAAGAATTTCAACATGACATTTGGAACCGAATCACCATCTACCTCTGTGTCAGCAGCTCCGCCATCTAGTGTGTGCCCCTGTTCCCATTCGTTACCTGATGTTGTCAGTCACTAAACCCATCAGGGATGTACTCCTCCAGCTCTGTCATTGATCAGAGCAAATATGAACATCTGACTTTTCTGAACGTGTACACTCCTGAGTGTGTGAGCAGTGTGATTTTGTCAGCTTGCACTTGATTTGCCCTCATCATTGACTTGTTTTATGATGTTGTGATCATTCCTGCTCCTCCTGTAAATCTTGACTTTATCTTCTTGTAGATGACAGAGGAGAAGTGGAGCTTCTACCATTCGTCCCGCTCTCACGTCCACCGGTCCTCCTGCGTGGAAACGGAGATGGAGCGACTCGAAGCTCTGATGCAGAAGAAAATAGGCCAGTCCATCCTCGGAAAGGTAACGCATTCATGTTCATTTTTTATTAATTCATATGATATTAGTGGCAGGAAAAAAGGATTTGAATGTACTCACACATGATTGCATCCTATCTAAACTAGACACCTCACACATATACTTTTTAATCATGGCAGTCAAAAAGCAACACATATTAAAGGCCTTGCTATTCTATCTTCATATTTTAAGATCTTCCTGGTTATGTCTCAAAATTATTTAATATTATTAACTTTTTATCCAACTGTTTTTTTAGTTAGCTTGCAACATGCATAGAACATCTTCCAATAAGGAAGAATGTCTGAAATTAGAAGACACAGATTGTTTTTTAGTTAAAACAAACATATGCAGTGAAAAGTGTAGCTGTAAAATGAAACTAAATAAAAATTATATCCTTTTTAAGTAAAAAAACAAACAAACAAAATGCTATTGATATCAGATTAAAAAACATTTAACAACCATATTGAAAAAAAGCTTCATTGTCAAGTGCTCAAGTGGATTCCCAAAAGGTTTTCACAAATCCTACACAATTCTCCAACCATGAATTCTGTATTTATATAAAGCCAGATACACCCGAGACATTATACCTGGCTTTATCAAAGGTTTACTAAAACTAAACCACCTCTGAAATAAACAAAACAATAAGTATCAATTGTCCCTGAAAACTTGGTTGGACTAAAATGAGGTCAGCAGTCGATCAAGAGTCACCAAGGTTCTGTGTGTTCCTGAGCGTGTTTCTGCTCTCTCCCCTCCGCCCAGGTGCACCTGGGGATGGTGTGGTACCATGAAGCGGGTCGGTTCTGTGAGAAGGATGAGCAGTGGGACCAGGACTCGGCCATGATGCACCTGGAGAGAGCGGCGCAGTGCGGGGAGCTGGAGGCCATCGTGGCTCTGGGACAGTGCTGCATGCAGCTGCCGCATCACATCCTGCCAGACATGCAGCTGGAGGTACCTCAGTTTATTTAGACTTGTCTTTTTACAACGTACAAATATGTGTTCTTATAAGTCTGTGTTGTTGGCAGGATAACGCCGGAAACAGGATGAAAGGCTTTAAGTATCTGCTGCTGGCTGCTGAGTCCGGTGACAGGTCTTCTATGATCACAGTGGCCCGAGCCTTTGATTCTGGTATCAATCTTTCAGCTGACAGGTCGGTGAAGCAACCTGTCTGAGTTCAAACTGTCAAAATCTGGACTTGGATTGTGTATGGATTTGTGGGTAAAGACTAACGCAGAACCTGGTCCAACAGTCGTGGTTATACTGCCCCCTAGAGCAGTGGTTCCCAACCTGGGTGTCGTGCCCCCCTTGGGGGGGCGCCAAAGATCGCAGGGGAGGCGCCAGGCCTCAGATGATTTGAGGCCAAATATCCTAATTAGACTTTTTTTTTAATTAGACGCAATACATGATTGCGCAACTTCTAACAGGAGTCATTTGGGAGGGCTCTTGGGAAAAAAGGTTGGGAACCACTGCCCTAGAGGGATGGCTATGTTTAATTTGTATTATCGATGAGAGCAGCGTTTTACCAGAGATGGATAAAGTAGCTGCAACAAGTACACACATCCTTTACTCAAGTGGAAGTACAGATACTCGTGTTTAAAAATACTCTGGTAAAAGTAGAAGTACTGACTAAACTTCTTTACTCAAGTAAAAGTAAAGAAGCATGGGCTTCGAAATGTACTTAAGTAAAAAGTACCCATAACTACCAGCTGTTTTAAAGAGTAACTGACCTCCTTTTTATATTAATGGAACAATAATGTCATGGTTAGCTAATGAATGTTTTAATGCTAAATGACAACGTTTTCGTTGGTCCCTCTTCTTTAGAGAAGACCAGGAAATGATGGATACAAGGATCGTGTTCAAATCAAAAGGCACGCAATGACCCTAAATAATAATGATCTCACCTCCAAACACACATTCAAACTAAAGTAACCAGCCTGTTTTGAAAATGTAAGAAGTATAAAGTACAGGTATTTGTGTTAAAAATGTAAGAAGTAAAAGTAAAAAGTCGTCAGAAAAATAAGTAGTGGAGTAAAGTACTGATACCAGAAAAATGTACTTAAAGGTAGGGTAGGTAATTCACTTCAGAAACACTTTTTGTTATATTCCATGGAATGCTCTTAACATCCCGATAGCAGGGAATATATTAAATGCTTTGACAATAAATCCATAAAAAAACGTCATCTGTGTGAAGCCGTAGTACTGTAAAAAGCACGACCAATCATTTTAGACGGCCCGGCTAAAGTAAGCTGGATGCCT
>NW_011369945.1:21257685-21259865 GCF_000735185.1 Notothenia coriiceps
GCTAGGTGGAATAGACTGTGGCGCAGTGGCCTATTGCGTTGGTGTTCGGATCAGGGGAGCACAGGTTCAAACCCCACTGCAGTCAGCATGTCGTTGTGTCCCTGAGACACTTCACCCCAAATTGCTCCTGTGGGGATTGTCCACATATTGAGTATGTAAGTTGCTTTGGATAAAAGTGTCTTACAAGTAACATGTAATGTAATGAATAGGGGCGAGGCGTTAGTGGACTAGGAGTTGATGGCAAGGGTGAAAAGGTGAGTTTTGAGGGCTTTTATTTCACGATCGCTAATTGGCTCCTATAAGCAGTGTCGCTCAGAAAATCGGAGACCTAAATGGGGACGTAATGATGTGGCTCCACTCGGGAAGTGTAAAACCAAACTGGTTAGCATTTGGTTTGCAGTTGAACCCACTGCGAACCAAACTAGCACCAACACTAAACTAGAACTGTACTGATCTTCAGTGGAAAATGGGTGCTTGAGACATGAAAAGTAGTTGTGTAAACGCATGACTAATCCTCAAATGTTTGTCCTTTTCTGTTCAGCTCAAATTTCAATTAATACAATCGAAAACAAAGAGTCCTGCTCTTAAATGATGAGTCGTGCGTTCATGGGCACATCACTTGTTTGCCTCATGCCGTGATGCACCCTCTGTGTAGCTCACCCCTTTTGAACCATGGCTTAAAATAAACATCTCCATCAAACATTTCTCAATCACATCTCGTTCGCTGCAACCCAAAATTGAATCCAAACCCATGAAATGAAATCTAATGGTGCTGGCACAGAAAAAGATAAAAAGATGATATTTTGGAGGAATGCCTAATTGTGTGCCAGCTTTGATGTTATAACAGTTGGAAAGAAGTTCATGTTCTCAAGCCACTAATTTAATTACGTTGAATCAAAGAGCAACTCGCTGAGCATGACACTGACTTCAAGTTGTTTTGGAGCAGAAAGTTAGTCGAGGTTATTCGTCTAAACTCGGTGACTTCACTGCATATTTATAACAAAATGTTGTTTTACGCATAAAAAATGCTTTTAAGAAGTAGAGGAGATGTTTGTTAAAAGATCACAGTAATCGTACTACTTAGCAGAGACATCAGAACTTAATGTAATCTCTTTAAACCCTTTCATTCATCTGTGAGACTTGGAGATGTGCCTAGACAATATATGTCTCATTGAGTCTCATTAATAATGAGCTGTGGTGCAAAAGCATTATGCCGGTTAGGACAAACAGCCAGCTTCCTGCTGTTTGGCAATGTAAAGCAAGAGAAGATCTACAGTATAGACAATAGGACTTAACCGCACAAAGGATGCTAAATAAAATATGAAACGTGAATAATAAATGTGATCATATTCCTTCTCAGCTCAATCATTATATGCTTGGTATGCTCGGGATGTGATCGACTACGAGTTTCCGTTCCTCCAGTTTGTGAAAGCCTTCTGTGAGATTAAAACAATATACAAGCTGTAAAAAAGCACGGATGTTGTAAAGTGGTTTATAACATATTTCCAGTACCGTAAATAGCAAGATAATCATGATGTACAGTATGTGCAGAGTTAAGAGGTTCACAGCCAGTACACAGGTTTGAAGCATAGAGCAAATGTGTGTTAAGATAATAAAAGAAACAACCTCTGCTGTTTTATTCAGATTTATCTTTTTTTATTCTTCCTCTGGTTGTGATTTCTGTAAAGCTGCAGGATTTGCCCTATCATGGTTTTGTGAATGTAAATGGTCTGCAAAGGCTCAAATCCATGTGTTGCCTCCATTGGACTCCTTTGTTTACTTCCTGAACATAGTGACCGATAGCCAGCCAGGAGGATGAAATTGCTGCGAGGAGGAGAGCGCGACTAGCAAGTCCCGCAAAATTAATTGAGTCATACATCACAGAAGATTGACCCATTTCTCAGTGATAGGACGACTGACAAAGTCCACATATAGTCTATACATCACAGAGAGGGACCCCTGTACAAGGTACGAAATTACAAGTTTTCGAGAAAAACAAGAGTGTGACGACACGACGTCGTGGGAGAAAAGTGGGGAGACAGACTGTGGGTCTCGGTCAGACGAGCCCTAAGCCAAATCGACCGCGAGACAACACTAACCGTGGGACGAATCTCTACAGGGCGGGAGTCGGGATATTGCAGTTACACAAGCCTCGCACTCGTTTATCTTCGTGTCCACAA